>NC_090382.1:78824227-79141232 GCF_036365525.1 Heterodontus francisci | reverse complement strand
AAATTGCTGGGGCCTTGACAGAAATCTTTGTATCCTCATTGGCTGCAGGTGAGGTCCCAGAGGACTGGAGACTGGCAATATTGTTCCTTTGTTTAAGAAGGGTAGCAAGGATAATCCAGGAAATTATAGGCCAGTGAGCCTTACGTCAGTGGTAGGGAAATTATTCAAGAGGATTCTTTGGGACAGGACTTACTCCCATTTGGAAACAAACAAACTTATTAGCGAGAGGCAGCATGGTTTTGTGAAGGGGAGGTCGTGTCTCACTAACTTGATTGAGTTTTTTGAAGAAGTGACGAAGATTGATGAAGGAAGGGCAGTGGATGTTGTCTATATGGACTTCAGTAAAGCCTTTGACAAGGTCCCTCATGGCAGACTGGTACAAAAGATGAAGTCACACGGGATCAGAGGTGAGCTGGCAAGATGGATACAGAACTGGCTTGGTCATAGAAGACAGAGGGTAGCAGTGGAAGGGTGCTTTTCTGAATGGAGGGCTGTGACTAGTGGTGTTCCGCAGAGATCAGTGCTGGGACCTTTGCTGTTTGTAGTATATATAAACTATTTGGAGGAAAATGTAGCTGGTCTGATTAGTAAGTTTGCAAATGACACAAAGGTTGTTGGAGTTGCGGATAGTCAGAAGATACAGCAGGATATAGATCGGTTGGAGACTTGGGCGGAGAAATGGCAGATGGAGTTTAATACAGAAAAATGTGAGGTAATACATTTTGGAAGAACTAATACAGGTGGGAAGTATACAGTAAATGGCAGAACCCTTAGGAGTATTGACAGGCAGAGAGATCTGGGCATACAGGTCCACAGGTCACAAAGTGGAAACGCAGGTGGATAAGATAGTCAAGGCGGCATTTGGCATGCTTGCCTTCATCGGTCGGGGCACAGAATATAAAAATTGGCAAGTTATGCTGCAGCTGTACAGAACTTTAGTTAGGCCACACTTAGAATATTGCGTGCAATTCTGGTCGCCACACTACCAGAACGACGTGGAGGCTTTGGAGAGGGTACAGAAGAGGTTTACCAGGATGTTGCCTGGTCTGGAGGGCATTAGCTATGAGGAGAGGTTGCATAAACTCGGATTGTTTTCACTGGAACGTCAGAGGTGCAGGGGCGACATGATAGAGGATGACAAAGTTATGAGTGGCAAGGACAGAGTGGATAGTCAGAAGCTTTTCCCCAGGGTGGAAGAGTCAGTTTCTAGGGGACATAGGTTTAAGGTGCGAGGGGCAAAGTTTAGAGGGGATGTGCGGGGCTGGTTTTTTTTTTTTTTTTTTTTTACACAGAGGGTGGTGAGTGCCTGGAATCTGCTGCCGGGGGAGGTAGTGGAAGCAGGTACGATAGCGACGTTTAAGAGGCATCTTGACAAATACATGAATAGGATGGGAATAGAGGGATACAGTCCCTGGAAGTGCAGAAGGTTTTAGTTTAGACAGGCATCAAGATCGGCGCAGGCTTGGAGGGCCAAATGGCCTGGTCCTGTGCTGTACTGTTCTTTGACATAAGGCCTATAGTGCAGATTAATGGACGACTTGATTGTTTCATCACACTACGAAATTCTACTTTGAAAGATCACATTGTACAAAAAGGTATTTTTCACTTTTCACTCAACACCCTGACCCCAATAAATTGTACAACTGGAAGGGGGGGGGGGGGCGGGGCTCCGTCCATTTTGCCTGTTGAGGTTCCTTTTTTGAGATCAGTTCCTGCCTTCCACTCTGTGCTTCTCGCAGGTGATTTATTTGAAGACCAGTGTTTCTTGTTTGAAAGAAATCATACTCACAATAGTGCACTTACATATAGAGATGCCAGGCCATTCCAAATTGAAAGTTTCAGTGGTCACATTGGCATCAGATAAACAAACTCGCCAGTGTCATGGTGTTACAAAGGTATTTTTTTTTTAAATATGTAGGGGCTCTGAATCAAGAGTTACAAATTCCCTGACATCATAGGTTTCCTTCATGCTTCACATACATACGTTTGCTGCTTGAATGACATAACATTCTTCCTTACAGCAGACTGAGTAATTCCTTTTGGATGGTACATGGTGAGGTAAATCTTTGTTTGTTCCTAGCCCTGTACAGCCACACCCTCATTACAAGTACCTTTATAATGCATGTGCTAGATAACACAGGTATGAGTCGCAATGGGCGGGCCAAATGGCCTTTGTTCATACTTCGCTTCAGATTCCCATACCTACTGGTACACACAACTACCGTACAAACAGCACAGCTCCAGGTGTGTGACAGAGGGAGTGCATATAAAGCCAGAGGTTTTGCTATGCGCCTTGGTCAGATCAACTTTCTCAATAAGCAGCCAGCCTTAAAAGAAATTCTGAATTGCTCAGCAGCACATTTCAAATGCAATCTATACAAATGATTGCTCTTCCACGGAGCTTTAAAGCTGGGGAAATCTGCCAACACATAAATGCAGGTAAAAGCATATGCAGTGGGAAAATAATTAAACATTAGTGATGTACTTGTAATAGACTCAAAAATTGGTCACATACACGAAACGGAAAACCACCAGATGATAGTTTCTATAGAGCTTGTTGCTACCAGGATCATTAGTATTTGGCAGTAATTATCATTACACTCAGAGTTAATACCAGACACACCCAATCTGCAGTATATAAAGTTGTTTAACAAATTTGGATGCAACATGACAACAAAACAAAACCCTCTACTTGCCCTCACCACTCCAATGACGTACAAAATGAATCAGGTTTCAGTGTATGAAATAACCTGGAAAAAAATTGAGCGTCAAACTTTAAGAGAACACCCAGAAAAAATAAAACTAACAGGGCTGTAGATCCAAATGAATCTAATGGGAACAACCATTTGATTTGTTGAAAAAATATAATCAATGGAAAAAGGACAGGGGAAATGAAAGCCATTTCTCTGCTGACAGAGAAAATATTAGCTTCAGAAGTTCTACTCAGGTGCCAAATATTTGCATATATTACAGATCACACCATGTGTTTATGAATACACTGTGCGCTGTTACTTGTATAAACGTGTTATAAATAGCGGATCTTCCATGATGTTGCTCCAGTCTGTGTTAGCCATGGCTCAGTTGGTAGTACTCACGTCTCTAAATCACAAGGTTCAGGGTTCAGGTTCCACCCAACAATTTGAGCACAAAAATCTAGGTTGACAATCCAGCGCAGTCCTAAGGGGGTGCTGCTAACAAGGCCCTGTCTGCTCTCTCAAATGGACTTAAAAGATCCCAAGGCACTATTTTGAAGAGCAGGGGAGCTATCCCTAGTGTCCTGGCCAATATTTATCCCTCAATCAACATCGCAACAACAGATTACCTGGGCACCATCACACTGCTGTTTGTGAGAGTTTGCTGTGGGCAAGTTGGCTGCTGCATTTCCAAAATTACAACGGTGGCTACACTTCAAAAGTACCTCATTGGCTGCAAAGCACTTTGGGACATCTGGTGGTCATGAAAGGTGCTATATAAGTGCAAGTCTTTCTTTTTCTTTCAGCAATAGTCAATGCCAATGAAATGTTTTTAATTGAAGTTAACAATTGTTTAGAATCTCTGATTTAAAAAAACAAGAATTATTTACTATTGCTTGTATCGACAAGCAAGAACGGAATGTTTTTAATAACAGTTTGACTACCTTTCTGGCTTCTCTTACAAGAAACAGCTGTTCAATTTATGTATTACTTTGAGATTTTATGTATTACTTTGAGATTTTTTTTGATTAAAAGAAAATTCCCAAAAGCAAGTCACCTTTTCAGTTACTTCAATGCAACAGTATAAATTGTGCCGCATACACCTTCTTTCTTTGGCCTCCTTATCTCGAGAGACAATGGGTAAGCGCCTGGAGGTGGTCAGTGGTGTGTGGAGCAGCGCCTGGAGTGGCTATAAAGGCCAATTCTAGAGTGACAGGCTCTTCCACAGGCGCTGCAGAAAAATTTGTTTGTTGGGGCTGTTACACAGTTGGCTCTCCCCTTGCGCCTCTGTCTTTTTTCCTGCCAACTGCTAAGTCTCTTCGACTCGCCACACTTTAGCCCCGCCTTTATGGCTGCCCGCCAGCTCTGGCGAACGCTGGCAACTGACTCCCACGACTTGTGATCAATGTCACAGGACTTCACCGCAAACACCATCACATTAGAAAGTTCCAAAACTTTCACTTACAAGTTCACAGTTCTCTATGTTGGGGAGATCAAATGCAGATTAGGCAATCAATTTGCTGAGAACCTCCATTCAGTCTGCAAGCACAATTCTGTGCTTCCAGTCTCTCGCCACTTTAACTCTCTATCCCATTCCCACTCTTGACCTCTCTGTCCTTGGCCTCCTACACTGTTCTGATGAAGCTCAACACAAGCTCGAGAAACAGCACCTCAGCTGAGGCACTTTACAGACTTCCAGCCTCAGCACTGAATGCAACAACTTTAGACCATAACCACTGCTTTCATTTTCTCAGACAGCAAGTTTTGGAAATGTTTTCACTGTAATCATTTACACCTCCTCTGGACACATCTTTTCTTTCTTTTTACTTACCCAGTTATACTTTCTCACCCTCTTGGCTTCAATGGAGCATAAAATCAAGCAGGGTGTAAAACCAGAGCTGCAACCAGTTTCCCCAATAGAACAGTGAACATTGGGTGTTTCCAGCATTTTCTATTTCAGGTTTCCATCATCCATAGTATTCTGCTTTTGTTCCAGTTGGGATAACTTACTGCTTTGACCACATTCCATTACCATTTAGCTTTTAAAAACTGATTTCTGATCAGGGTTGAACACTGGTAATTGCGCTTATTGTAATCTGTAGCGATGCTTAATAATAGAACTGGAATAACCTACAGGTATCTTACTTCTGGAGGAATCCTCAAAGGAGGCATTTTGAAAATGTTCTAATTTCTGGAAATGTCTTTGTTTTAAGCATTTATACCTCCTCTGGGCCCAACTGTTTCTTTACTTGCCCCATTACCACCCACTTTTGTCATGTAATCACTTATGCATGTTACCTTATCACAACTATTAATTAGTTGGCTAATCAACACAGAACAGGAAGAAATAACATTTCACTTCTTGACAACTAAATATATATCCTGGAATAATATGGGACTATCGCTTCCCCAGTTACAAGACTACAGGAAATTGTCTGATCTTGTCACCATACTCCTCAGCATGCCAAGGAACCTTGTTAAGTGGGATGGCAGAACTGTATAACACTCAAGTGTACAAGGGAACACAGGCTAATCTAGATGTTCACCTTGGGATCTTCCTTGTCAAAGGGCACCAAGTGCAGGTCAGAGATACGGAGAACAGAAAACAAAAAAAAGTTAGAAATAGCAGAGAGGGTTTCTGTTTTCAGATTACTTTCAAACACATTTCTGGCTATCCCTCAAGAGTATTGAGAATTTATGAAGATGCTAGAGGACTGAGTGTCCAGGTGCCTACATGCTGAAAGGTTGGGGACATACTGAAAAAAATGATATGTCACACATTAAAAAACCATGTTAAAAACAAAGATAGATACAAAAAGCAATCAAAAAGGCTAATGGAGTGTCTGACTTCACCTCAATCTTTTCATTTTTAAGACATGCATTTAAATCACGATTTTGGACAACAGAGAACATTACTCAGGAAGGGGTTGGCAGTGAGGAAAAAAAATCAGTGAGGATGCATGGCCACATGATAAATATTATAATTGCAAAACATTTTAATAACCCCATTTTATTTTATCTGTGAAACATAGGAACACAGAAAATAGGAGCAGGAGTAGGCCATTCGGCTCTTCGAGCCTGCTCTGCCATTCATTATCATGGCTGATCATCCCAGTCGCCTGTTCCGGCTTTCGCCCCATACCCTTTGATCCCATTAAACCCAAGAGCTATATCTATAGAAACATAAAGTTGACCAACTTAACTGAATTTTAGAGTTTATATAAACAGGAAATCTTACCTAGAAACTGAAGTGCACTACAGAAACTATTAGTGAAACCATTATAAATCCATTCAAAAAAGGAGGTCATATCCGGGTCTTAAGGAATCTGAAAAAGAAATTAAGGTATATTTCACAGAGCAGAATATGTACAGTACAGTGGAGTTTCAGCAACAATCTGCCCCAGTTACAACTGGGCAAGACACAAAATTCTAGGAGATATTTTGAAAAATAGTGAATTTAAAATGTTTGAGTTCTGAGACTTGTTCAAAAACAAAAGAAATACCTGTATTTTCTTAACAGTTTTTGTTGATGAAGCAAATTTCCATTTTCATTCATTCAATTCATTGTACACCCTGGAATCACCCCTATTCCTATTTAACTGTAACCCCGGGTTTCCACCTCTGCTTTTAAAAAAAAATTCACCAGTTCTCTATTTTTAAAAACATTCTCAACTTTTTCTTATTAGCATTAAGCCAGACATTAAGTTCCAAATAGCCAAGTTCATGTATCACCACAAACTCTAGTCAGTATTTTTTAAAAATTCACAAACATGAATCCTGCTGCTATCAAAATGTCAAGCCCCAGTTCTGTAATGAATTCTTCAGTTTGAAGGAGTATTATTTGGTTCCTTAAAAAACACACAAGTAGAGGAGAAACATTTGGCCTACCCAACCTACTTTTTCCAACAGACCATGTATAATCTGCACTGCCATTTACACTTCTCAACTGCAGTCAATCTCTTGAAGGACATATATAACTTCATTACAACATGAAAAATAGAATTCTGGAATTTCTTCCCAACTCCCAAGGCAACTGATGAAAACGGGATATTAGTCCTAAATTCTAATGTTTTATTTTCATTACTGTAGCCAGTTCCTTAAGTTGTGCTTCAATAAAAGCACGAAGCATTCAAACTTCTATGGGAAAAAACTTCTTGTTCACACTACAAAGCCGAAGTTAACAAAGTCTCTAGTCTGCAGCTAAAAAATGATGTTTATGACAAATATTTGACAATTTTGCAGTAACATTGTAGTACAATTAGCAAAGGTGCAGAGCTTCCTCAATCATTAATATACAGATGATAAAAATAAAATAACTGAATGCTTGAAATCTACAACAAAAACATAAAATGCTGGAAATACACAAAAGGTGTAAGCAATGGCATTTTCCACATTTAAGATGCGGAGAGTGCACAGTCTGTATTATAGACATCGGTAGGATTGTCCAAACCAAAAACTTGAGAAGGGTGTTTGAGATCTTTATCAAACCATAAGAATAAAGTTTGATGGTGGGAGAGTCAGGATTCTGTTGTTAAAGTGGAACTGCAAAAAAAGCCTAGTTGGATATGGAAAAGATGGCAACTCTCCAGTCACCAAATCTGGCAAGTTAGTGAACACAGACAATACAACATTAATACAAGTATGGGGAGAATCAGTGACCCTTACACCAAGTTTCGAGGAGGAGAAAACAATACACATTCTGAGGCATGTATGACAACAATTTACAATATTGATATTTAATGCCTTTAATGTTAAAAAAAAACCCAGAGCAGTTCTTACATGAATAGAAGAGAGGGAAGCAGATGCTAAGCCATAGAAAGAGAGATCAAGAGAGGTTGGGTGGAATGATCAAAACGAGCATAGGAAATAGGAGTGGGCCATTCAGCCAATCAAGCCTGCTCCACCATACAAACAGATCATGCTGATCATCTACTGCTATGCCATTTTCCCCATACCCCTTGATGTTGTTAGTATTCAGAAATCTATAGATTTTTGTCTTAAACATGCTCAATGATTGAGTTTCCACAGCCCTCTGGGGTAGAGAATTCCACAGATTCACCACCCTCCGAGTAAAGAAATTCCTCCTCATCTCAGTCTTAAATGGCCTGCCCCTTGTTCTAGGCTCACCAGCCAGAGGAAACATCCTACTTACATCCAGCCAGTCATGCCCTGTAAGAATTTGGTAAGTTTCACTGAGATCACCTCTCATTCTTCGAAACTCTAGAGAATACAGACCCAGTTTCAGCAATCTCTCCTCTTAAGACAACTGTACAGATTATAATAGGAGCAGGAATAGGCCATTCAGCCCCTCAAGCATGTTCCATCATTCAATAAGATCATGGCTGATCTGATCATGGCCTGAACACTTTCCTGCTAGCCCCAAGAACCCTCGACTCCTTTGTAGATCAAAAATGTACAGGGCTTTGGAGAGACCACACCTGGAATACTGTGCGCAGTTTTGGTCTCCTTATTTAAGGACGGATATACTTGCAGTGGAGGCAGTACAGCGAACGTTTACTAGATTAGTTCTTGGGATGAGAGGGTTGTCTTATGATGAGAGGCTGAGTAAATTGGGTCTATACTCTCTGGAGTTTAGAAAAATGACACATGATCTCATTGAAACATACAAGATTCTGAGGGGGGTTTGACAGGGTGGATACTGAGGTTGCTTCCTCTGGCTGGGGAATCTAGGGCACAGTCTCAGGGTAAGGGGCCTATCATTTAGGTCTAAGATAAGGAGAAACTCCTTCATTCAAAGGGTTTTGAATCTTTGAAATTGTCTACCCCAGAGCATTGCGGATACTCCATTGTTGAATATATTGCTGAAGGCTGTGATAGACAGATTTTTGGTCTCTCGGGGAATCAAGTGATATGGGGAGCAGGTCAGCAAGTGGAGTTTAGGCCAAGGATCAGCCATGATCGTACTGAAAAGCAACCATTTACTATGACTCGCTATTTTCTGTCTTTAAGCCAATTTTTTTTTTATCCAATTGGACACTGACCCTCTTATTCTATCAGCCTCAATTTTGTTAGCCAGCCTTTTGTGGTACCTTATCAAATGCTTTCTTAAAATCCAAAAAAAAAATCCACCACATTCCCTTCATCAACCTTCTGTTACTTCAAAGAATTCAATTAAATTAGTCAAGCATGATCTTCCTTTTACAAATCCATGCTGGCTATCCTTAATTAACTCAAACCTCTCAAAGCATCCATTCATATTTTCCCCAATTGCTTCTAAAACCTTACCCACCACTGATGTTAAACTAACTGGTCTGTAGTTGCTAGAACTGTCCTTACGCCCTTTCTTGAATAAGGGTGTCACATTTGCCACTCTCCAATCCTCTGGCACCTCCCCCATTTCCAGGGAAGACTGGAAGATTATGGTAAGCTCTTCTGCTATCTTCATCCCCACTTCCTTTAGCAACCTGGGATGCAAGCCATCCAGACCAGGTGACATCAACCCTAAGTATAGTACCTCCCTACTCCCAATTTTTATCCTATCCATTGTCTCTACTCTCTCTGCCTCCACAGATATTTTGTTAGCCTCCATTTCCTAAGAGAACGCCTAAACAAAATACTCATCAGGTATATCAACCTTGCCCTGTGCCTCTAAGCATATATTACCCTCAATGTCCCTCATAGGCCCCACTCCTCCTCTTACTATTCACTTACTATTTACCTGCCGAAGATCTTTAGGTTCCTTTTTATGCTGTCTGCCATTCTATTTTCATATTCTCTCTTTGCTAGTCTTATTTTCCTCTTCACCTCCCCTCTCAACCTACTCTATATGGCCTGGTTCTCACAATGTGTTCACCTGACATGCATCATACACCATTTTTTTTGTTTCATCATCTCTATCGCCCTCTTTTTGGAACCCCTACCTTTCAACCTTGTTATAATGTTCCTAGCCTGTATCTGAAGCATCTCTTCCTTAAAGATAACCCATTGTTTCAATACAGCTCTTCCTGTCAGTCTTTGGTTTCATTCTACCCTGGCTAGAACCCTTGTTATTGCATTGAAATTAGCCCTCTTCCAAGCTAGACATTCCACTTTATTTTGTTCCTTGCTTTTCTGCATTACTAGTCTAAACCTTATGATACAATGATCACTCTTACCCAAGTGCTCCCTGACAGACACTTGGTCCACTTGGCTCACATCATTTCCCAGTACCAGATCCAGCAATGCCTCTTTTCTAGTTGGACTGAGAGCATACTGATCAAGGAAGTTCTCGAACATATTTGAGAATTCCTCCCCCTCCTTACCCTTAACTCTAAAATTATCCCAATTGATATTTGGGTAATTAAAGTCGCCCAATATCACCACTCTATAGTTCTTGCAAATCTGTTTGATTTCCCTGCAGATCTGCTCCTCTATCTCTCTCCCACTATTTGGGAGCCTTTGGCAGCATGGTCATACCCTTTTGGCTCCTCAACTCTAACCAAATGATCCTTCCTTTCCAGCACGGCAATGTCTTCCCTAACCAGGACTGCTACCCCACCTCTTTTTTTCCTTTCTCTATCTGTTCTGAACACTTTATATCCTGATATATTAAGCACCCAGTCCTCGCCATTTTTAAGACTTTTCCGTTATTGGCACTACATCTTATTCCCAAACTGCTATTTGTGCTTGTAGGTTATCAACTTTATTCACCACACTTTGTGCATTTAAACATATACATTGTAATCCTGTCTTTGCATTCCTCGTAGTCCTTCTCAGTCCACTCCCATCCAATACAGAACTACTCCCTTCTCTGGTACTGACACTCTTACTCTGACCCCACCTAATACTTTGCTACTTCCTACTCTTCACCAGCTACCCACTTGTTATTTGTTATTAATACTTAATATTTTTAATGTTTTTAAACTCCCAGTTGTTTAGACTCAGTCCCTAAGCAGCAATACTCACCAGCCAATCAACTCACCACTTTCCAGTGATGTCACTGTTTAATTTTTTTCCCCCCAAACTCCTGCACGTAGAGGTAGTTGGCTCCACACAGGTCCGCTGCTCCCAACTCCCTCCAGTTAAGTGGAAGGCCCCGAGCCTGGGTCTCTCTTTATACACTCCAGGTAGTTGGTTCCTCGCAGGTCTGCCACCGGCGCCGCTGCTCCTGACTCCCTCCAGGTAGATGAAGTCCCTGAGCCTGGGTCTCACTTTATGTGCTCTCCGGTAATTGGCTCCACGCAGGTCTGCCGCTCCCAACAGGTGCCGTTAGAACATGAGCAGAAGAGATTTGGATGACCTCAAGTTTACGGAGTGTAGAAATGTGTGAGAACAGCCAAGAGTGCGCTGGAATAGTTAAGTCTAGAGGTAGCAAAGGCAAGAATGAGGGTTTCAGTAGATGAGTTGAGGCAGAGTGAAGTCAGGCAATGTTACTCAGCCATTCAGCTTAGAGCAGCTAATGTAGCAGAGACAGGCGGTTGTGTTCTATTCAAGATAGCCAGGCAGTGAAGGATAGAATTGGAGCTTAATCTTTATACACTTACAAGCTTTTATTTACAGAGACATAAATTACCAAGATGCACCTCCAAACACAATAACCACAGTTTCAGTCTGCTCTGATATACAGGAGCACAAGTGAATCCCCAGCTAATACCCACCCTGATACAATTAACTACTCAATTAATAAACAATTAACAGTCAAACCTAGAGTATAGCTCTGTCCATTTTAGATTTTGGGTTCAGACAGACACAAGTATTATGGAACAGGAATCAAGAATACGACAGTGACACTGGAGACAAAAGACGACTCAAAAAAATGTTTAAAGCATCAATGTCAGGTGTTCCATCCAGTGAGTGTCCTAGTTAAGACTTAACACACAACCAGACTGATATCCCATAGCTCTAGTTATGGACTAACATTAAATTGATGAAATGCTTGGGCCTGTGAAAGCTTTTTACAGATCATTTCCTGAACACGTCAATGGGTAAATTCACAGCCTCCCATTGTGTGGACATATGGAGTGCATTTTGTTTCTTGCTGTTCACCAATTGGTGACAACTCTCTGGATCACACCAGCCGCTGTTGAAGTAACTGATCTCAAGGAGAATAAGTGCCCCTATGGTTAGGTGAAATTGGTCAAAGGTTTCAACCTCTGATCACTAATCTTGGATCCTACTGCATGTGCATGTTAGGCAAGTACAAGGTCGGGTTCAGTTGTGATGGCTACCATGATCTCAGCAAGAGTGGAGGGGTAGAGACAGTCTATAGCTGCATTAGCTTCAAGATACTAAAGGGGAAAGCAAAAAATATTTATTGGCCAGTTAAATCTTTATCACTTTCCAGAGTCCCTGGATGGAAGACAGGCTCATCCCTGGCTGTGAGGTTTCCACTGGTAAAATAGCCAAAGAACTCTTTAAACCTCCACAGAATGAAAATCTTGCATATGCACGAGGGGGTCATTAGTTTTGTATTGAAATCTTGTATCCTTAATTTAATTAAGCAAATTAACCAGAGCTTCACAGCTGAACAACTCTGAAGCGCAACCTGCATTGAAACATTGGCAGCCATCAGTAGACCCTCCTCCCTACACATTAGCAAGTGCGTCACATGGAGCAATATAGAGTCAGACAAACTAAGAAGACTTCAATCCTGGGCTGAAATTGATGATATCAGCCAGACTGGTGGGGAACATAGGCTAGGGCTTCTGCTCTTGATCATTATCTAGTAACTCCTTCTCAGAAAGTGTAAGTTTGTGGATGCCACAAGGTTAAGATTAGTCTCAGCTATAACAACCCATGTGCTAACAGAACACTGATGCTTCCATCTAGCCACATGGGAAAGGTACCAGACATCTTCCAACATGAGGAACCATATCGCAGCACAAGTCACTGTTTTGAAAAGCAAAAAATGTAAGCTACAAAATAGATCACAGAAAAACTGAAGGATAGCGGTCAAACAACATGTCTGCAAGCAACAGTGTTTTACAATTCCAGTCAGGAGGTGGTATACCTGAGGTTAATTTTCACTTTCATGTTTTACACTTGGGGAGCCCGGATATCTGATCTGATTTTCAGAAACTCACAGAACTCTTCGAGTCACAGAGTTATAGAGCACAGAAACAGGCCCTTCGGTCCTTCGTGTCTGTGCCGGCCATCAAGCACCTATCTATTATAATTCCATTTTCCAGCACTTGGTCCGTAGCCTTGTATGCTATGACGTTTCAAGTGCTCATCTAAATTAAATGTTGTGAGGGTTCCTGCCTCTACCACCTCTTCAGGGAGTGTGTTCCAGATTCCAACCACCCTCTGGGTGAAAACATTTGTCCTCAAATCCCCTCTAAACCTCCTGCCCCTTACCATACATCTCTGCCCCTTGGTTATCAAACCCGTCATGCAAACATACGAAAGCAGAGCAGGCCTCGAGGCTACTCCACCATTTGATAAGATCATGGCTGACCTGATTGTGGCCTCAGCTTTACATTCCTGTCTATCCCCTATACCCTTTGACTCCCTTGTCAATCAAGAATCTAACAGCCTTAAAAATATTCAATGACCTTGTCTCCACTGCTCTCTGGGGAAGAGAATTCCAAACACTAACAACCCTCAGAGAAAAATTTCTCTTCATCTCTGTCTCAAATGAGAGACCCTTATATTTAAACTGTGACCCCTAGTTCTAGATGCCCCCATGAGGGGAGACATCCTCTCAGCATCTACCCTGTCAAGCCCCTCAGAATCTTATACGTTTCAATAAGATCACCTCTCATTCTTCTAAACTCCAATGGATACAGGCCCAACCTGTCCAACCTTTCCTCATTAGATAACCCCTTCATTCCAGGAATCAGTTGAGTGAACCTTCTCTGAACAACTTCTAATACAATTATATCCTTTCTTAATTAAGCGATCACAACTGTACACAGTACTCCAGATATGGTCTCACCAATACCCTGCACGACTGTAGCAAAACTTCCTTACTTTTATATTCCATTCCCCTTGCAATAAACAATATTCCATTTGCCTTCCTAATCATTTGCTGTACTTGCATACTAACTGTTTGTGAATCATGTACCAGGACACCCAGATCCTGCTGTACCAGAGTTCTGCAATCTCTTTCCATTTAAATAATAGTGTTTTTCTATTCTTCCTACCAAAGTGGACAAGTTCTCATTTTCCCACATTATCCTACATCTGCCAAATTTTTCCCCACTCACCTAGCCCATTTATAATTCTTTGCAAACTGCTAATGTGCTCCTCACAACTTACTCTGTCTCATCAGCAAATTTAGCAACCATACATTCGGTCCCTTCATCCGTCATTTATATAGATTCTAAGTAGTTGAGGCCCCAGCACTGATCCCTGTGGCACTCCACTAATAACAGCTTGCCAACCCGAAAATGACCCATTTATCCCCACTCTCCACTTCCTGTTAGCTAACCAATCCTCTATCCATGCTGTTATGTTATCCACTACACCATGAGCTCTTATCTTGTGTAACAACATTTTATCTTATCAAATGCCTTTTGGAAATCCAAGTACACATCCACAGGTTCCCCTTTATCCACATGGCTTGTTACTTTTTCAAAGAACTCTAATAAATTAGTCAAACATGATTTCCCTTGCACAAAACCATGCTGACTCGCCTGATTGCATTATGATTTTCTAAGTGCCCTGTAGAACCTCCTTAATAACATAGGAAGATAGGAACAGGAGGTCATTCAGCCCCTTGAGCCAGTCCCACAATTCAATGAGATCATGGCTGATCCGCGGCCTAACTCCATATACCTGCCTTTGGCCCATATCCCTTAATATCTTTGCTTAACAAAAATCTATCTATCTCAGATTTAAAATTAACAACTGTTCTAGCTTCAACTGCTGTTTGTGGGAGAGAGTTCCAAACCTCCACCACCCTTTGCATGAAGAAGTGCTTCCTAACATCTCTCCTGAACGGTCTGGTCCTAATTTTTAGACTATGCCCTCTAGTTTTTGAATCTCCACCCAGTGGGAATAGTTTATCTTTATCTAGCCTGTCTTTTCCTGTTAATATCTTGAAGACTTCGATCAGATCACCCCTTAACCTTCTAAATTCTAGCAAAAACAGGCCTAATATGTGTAATCTCTCCTTGTAACTTAACCCCTGTAGTCCAGATATCATTCTTGTAAACCTACGTTGCACTCCGTCCAAGGCCAATAGATCCTTCCTAAGGTGTGGTGCCCAGAACTGCTCACAGTACTCCAAGTGGGGTCTAACCAGGGTTTTGTACAGCTGCAGCATAACCTGTGTCTTTATACTCCAATCCTCTAGATATAAAGGCTAGCATTCCATTAGCCTTTTTGATTACTTTCTGCACTTGCTCGTGGCATTTTAAAGATCTATGCACCTGAGCCATCCACTGTACTTCACATCTTCCCATTTAGAAAGTACCCTGCTCTATCCTTTTTTGGTCCAAAATGGATAATCTCACACTTGCCCGCATTGAAATCCATCTGCCACAGTTTTGCCCATTCACCTAGTCTGTCAATATCTCTTTGCAATTTTATGATATTATCTGGACAGTCTACAATGCCGCCTAACTTTGTATCATCAGCACATTTGGATATATGACTTACTATGCCATCATCCAAGTCATTAATGAATAATGTGAATAATTGAGGCCCCAACACAAATCCCTGTGGTACACCAGTAGTTACATCCTGCCAATCGGAGTACTTAGCCATTATCCCCACTCTCTGTCACCTACGACTCAACCAACTTCCTAACCATGTCAATAATTTGCCCTCAACTCCATGGGCTTCTACCTTAGTTAACAGTCTCTTATGTGGGACTTTATCAAATGCCTTCTGGAAGTCCACATAAATAACATCCATAGACATTCCCCTGTCCACTACATTAGTCACCTCTTCAAAAAGTTCAATGAGATTTGTCAGGCATGACCTTCCCGTCATGAATCCATACTGGCTGTCCCTGATTAGCTGAAATTTTTCTCGGTGTTCAGTCACCCTATCCTTGATTATAGACTCCAGCAACTTGCCCACCACAGATGTCAGGCTAACTGGTCTGTAATTTCCTTGGTTCCCCCTTTCACCCTTCTTAAAAAGTGGAGTGACATGTGCAACTTTCCAATCCAGAGGGACTACTCCTGAATCTAGGGAACTCTGAAAGACAGAATCTATCATTTTTCCCTAATGACAGATTTTAGGATTTCTGGCCTGTAGTTTCCTGTCAGTGCCCCAAAATGCTCAGGTTTGCTCAACCCTCAGCTGCAGCAGTACTCCATACCACTAGAGGATGCTAGAAAGCTGGTGAAACACAAATTACTTCAGAAGCTAAAGCAGAAATCAAACTCTGCAAGATTACAACTTGCAGCTTATGTTTCAGTGAACTTTAGATATGGACTTGCAGTGAAGGTGCACCTAACTTTTTCTACACCTCTTCTGTGCACACCTAAAGTAAATAACTCAGTGGCAACGTGTTTACAAAAATAGTGCGTCCTGCTAAAAGACAGTTTGTGCCTACAATAAAAAGGCAATCAGGGAGATGAAACAAATATTTCTTGAGAAATAGCAAAAAAGTATCCCTTTTGAATTTGGCCTCTCTCCATGTACAGAATTTGGTCATCAAAAAAAAATTACAGTAAATCTTTGTCCTTTTTGTTTGCTGAGTCACAGCCAATGCCAGGCGGAGTGAAGTTTTCACATCATTTCTGCTACTTCTGAATAATTACTGTCCCAAGGACAGAGCCTATAGATAGAGACTACAATCCCATAATTGTTATGTTTGCCAAAATCAGAACGTATATGTATTCCATTGACATTAATTCAAATAATTTTCAATGATGTTCTATGCTATTCCACCCCAAAGGTTGATGTTTTCATTTGCCACTTTTTGCATCAATCTTCCTTATCCTCAGCTGTGGTCCAACTACACCAAGAAGGTGAACAACAACCTTGTTGCAAGCTTCTGCCAGTCCTGCTCTAAATAGTTAAATGTGAGGGTGCACTGTTCCCCAAGCACCCTCTAATTCCTGGTACACAATGTGCTTGGGCCTGGAGTCTTCACTTAGCATGGTCCCATATAACAGTAGCTGAGACAGGGAACTCAGGTGGATGGGAAGGAGTACACCACATATTAAAACTGCACCATATTATTTTCACATTGTATTCCAACACTGTAGATGACATTTTATTTGCATCATAGTACATGACTAGATACCAGAGTTCACAATCTTAATTGTTTCAAAAATGCCTGACAAAGGTGTATATCTGCAAATATAGATAGGTTATGCAAAGGGATATAGATAGGTTAAGTGAGTGGGCAGAAATTTAGCAGATGGAATATAATGTGGGAAAATGTGAGGTTGTCCACTTTGGCAGGAAGAACAGAAAAGCAGATTATTTAAATGGAGAGACTGCAGAATGCTGCAGTACAGAAGGATCTGGGTGCTCTTGTACATGAATCACAAAAGGTTTACGTGCAGGTACAGCAAGTAATTAGCAAGTCAAATGAAATGTCGGCTGTTGTTGCAAGGGGGATGGAGTATAAAAGTAGGAAAGTCTTGCTACAACTGTAGAGGACATTGGTGCGACTGCACCTAGAGTATTGTGTACAGTTTTGGTCACCTTATTCAAGGAGGGATATATATGCATTGGAAGCAGTTCAGAGAAGGTTCACTAGCTGATTCCTTGGATGAGGGGTTTGTCCTATGAGGAAAGGCTGAGCGGGTTGGGCCTATGCTCATTGGAGTTTAGAAGATTGAAAGGTGATCTTATTGAAACATATAAGATTCTGAGGTGACTTGACAGGGTAGATGCTGAGAGGATGTTTCCCCTCGTGGGGGAATCTAGAACTAGGGGTCACAGTTTCAAATTAAGGGGTCTCCCATTTAAGATGGAAATGAGGAAAAATTTCTTCTCTTAGTGGGTTATTAGTGTTTGGAATTCTCTGCCCCAGCGAGCAGTGGAGGCTGGGTCATTGAATATGTTCAAAGCTGAGTTAGACAGATTTTTGACTGACAAGGCAGTCAAGGGTTATGGAGGGGAGGGAAAGGAAAGGAAGGAAAGTGGAGTTAAGGCCACAATCAGATCAGCCATGAGCTTACTGAATGGCAGAGCAGGCTCGAGGGGCCGAATGGCCTACTTCCATTCCTATTTCTTTTGTCATGGATATTGAGCGAGGGCAGGATTGGGCTTGCCTGTGAGCGCTACTCACAAATAAATTTCCTGCCACCACTCGACACTCTTGTGAGGAATAACTACTTGGGAAACATTGTATAGCGTTGCTGGTGCTTATGAAAATGTAGCTTAACATGACTTACTGACTTCAGAAAAGGGTACAAGAAAATTGGACGAAAAATAAAAACACATGAATTCGTATTCAAAAAGAACATTTTGCAACAGATTAAAATTTCACAATGGAAAAGAGTTTGGATAATTATTCAAGGAAGAGAAACTGCATACAGCGCAGAAACTTTCTATCCCACCTAGGCAATGTTGCTACTCAGCTGCACGCATATGCGGCCGCGCAGCAACCTGGCAGGTACCAAGCGGACCGTGTGCTATGTTAAATACTGTGTGTGCATGGTTGTTGAAAACAAATGCCCAGGTACCACGCACTGGAAAAAAACTGGTCATGAACAACAAGATTTTACAGACAATGCACCTAGGAACACAAATTTTAATAAACACTTTTTTGGAATGCGCCAAGAATAGAAACATTATATTACACTTACATAACTGTCAGCAAGGCATTCATAAGTGGTTATTCCATTTTGGGCCATCACAGAGGAGCTACTTCATGACATAACCTGGTTTTAATACAGAAGGAACTTCCAGTGCGGAGGGTCACTAGATAGTAATCAGAAGCTGAAACTTTGGCTGATTTTTCACCTCGCTAATCAAGGGGCAGAGGCTAATGATAGCACTGTCCTGATTGAGTTCAGACAACTCAGCACAGACCTGAGCTGAATCACTCGAGCAACAGGAGATGCTGCATTTTATTTCTCACCTATTTTCTCATTTGCTGGAAACAATGACTCCTTGCTGGAGTATGGTTACATAGGCACAACCCAGCACCAACCAAGCTGTTATTATTCTTGGGTGAGCATTGACTGGTGCTGGTGTTACAGTGACATCACAGTCAGGTCCAATGTTTTTCCTTGCCCCAGAACTGTACATCTGCACTTCCAGCTGGGGTTGATGGATAGCAAACAGGAGTGGGAACCTTGATGAGAGCTGACCCAAAATTGTTGAGATTAACAACACAGATGAGGGACCACCTAGACCTTCATGGCTCAGCTACTCACTGGATAAATTCACTGAGTTATCAAAGGGACTAATCACAGAACAGCACAGAAGGAAATCATTCAACCCATCAAGTCTGTATCGTGTTTCAACTGTTTATCCAACAAAGTTGCTCACAACAGGGTGTAAAAACACATTCCAATACATGCTCCCACTGTTAAACGACAAGGGGGCTAGAGGCCAAGTAGGATGTCACTTCCACTTGCAAAAATGCGCGAAGTATTTTAAAATGGGAGAAATGCATATACAGCAAGCTACAGTTCACTAATTTGGAAAATAAAAAACCTCCAGTCCTAGAAACATATACAAAACATAACTTACTTGCACAAAATGGTAAATAGTATTGACTGAAATCCTGATTTAGTACTTTGATGAGGATGTAACTTGTGATTCTTCAGTCAACAGCCTGCGTTTTGGGGAGAGGTGCAAGAAAATGTTAAAACTCAATGCTTTTCCCATGCTTTTTTATGTTAAAATCTGGTAACTAGCTCCCCACTTTCATAACAACCAGTCCAATTCCAAAATTAGTGTTGACCCTGTTAAAACCTGGATAGGTCAGCTTCACTTCACTACACTTCTGTAGTGATGCACACAATTTTCCTTGTTTGTGGGGAAAAGGCACTGAATCTACTCAAATGTAACACTGTTACATAGCACATTGGCAGTCACATGCAGATACATGAACACGCTGCATGGGAAGAGATGCTGAGGGTTCAAGTAATGAGACATTAACTCCTGTTAGAAATGCACATGAAGTATTCGCATCCAGACCCTGCACTCTGGAATTCCCAACTGAAACCGCTTCACCCCTCCAACTCCTTCTGCTTAAAACCTACCTCTTATGATTTTTCCTTAAGCCACTCCTCCTCCTACAGCTCAATGTCCATTTTTGCCTGGTAACGCGAAGCAGCTTGGGACGTTTTCCTACATTAAAGGTACTAATTGCAAGCTGTTGCTATTTACATGTATTTCATTTTTGTGCAAAGTTGTTTTACTGAATGAACTTTAAGTTTTCCCAATTAAAAATGTAGTGTTTCATTTTTGACCCACCAAAAATATATCTATGTTTGCAACTGGCTTTTAGGCTCAAATTCAGGGGTAAATAAAAAGTTGTCAATCGGAAGGCCTATACCTACCACCCTATACTGAAATGGCCTTAAAAATGATCAGCCTTGAAAATGTTATTTGAAATGAGTGGGTAATGGACAGTTTTTTATGACACAACAGAGGACTAACAGCTGTCTATTGCATGTGGGCAACCAAAGGTCAACAACATGCATACATGGCAGATTACACATACCAGGTGGGTCACTGACACCACTGACATACCGGAAAAAATCCTTGGACTGTCTACGTCAAACTGAGTTAATCTGATGCACTTCAACAGCCAAATAAAAAATCACTGCCACAAAGTGATATGCACTTTTTACAGTGTTACACCTTTTTAATGAACGGTTAGTCCTTGGAGAAGAATACAAGAGTGACCTGTGAAACATTCCAAGGCAAGCTTCAAACTCTAACATATGAACTGGTTGCTGGTATAAGAACAGAGCAAATAATTTAACAAGATGTCAAAGATTAGCATCTCAAGGGTCTGTGTGTCTGTCTACTCATTCCTTGTCACAGGGTACAGTTTTAAAATTGACTTCGACCCATCTTAGACTTTTAACAAGCAAACTTGCAAGTTTATTCTTGATCAATGTGGAAAATGAGGAAGAAAAGAAACCCTGGGACAGGGGCATAAAATTATCCAGGTTTCCTGTTCACAATCACTATCTAGTGAATGGTTCTTTGAGCAAGTATTGGTGGGCTGCTTCTGTGGAACTTCAGGTCACTGTAACTTGCAAAACAACTGAGGCAACTTGACCTTATTTGAGTGGGTTTTCAGGAGAGGTGTTGGAGGGATGAAGTGGTTTAGGTCTGGAATTCCAGAGTGCAGGGTCTAGATGTACGATGGTACAGAAATACGTAAGAGTATTTCGAGGAAAAATTTACTGAATTAAACAAACAATACCTCTCTTACATAGCTTTGTTCTGGGCAGAAGATTAGTCCATGTAGCCTATCCTTATTAATCTCCCAGCAAGTCCCATACTCTGATTCTAGAATTGATAACTCTGAATTCTATTTGCTAATGGGAATATATTCAAAGTTGAAAACACAAACAGCGATGGATTGGCAGGAATAGATGGGAGTGCTATTGCTATGGCATTCGGGCTTCCATGAAACACAGAACAAGATAATGACTAGCCGCGTACAATGACTGCCTGTCGCCTTAAACAATGCCAGTTTATAAAATGATACTATATATAAAACTAAACACTGTCCACTAATGGCAGGATACAATTGTTCACATACTACTCCCTTCCCCCAGTTGCACAAGTGATTAAAGAGGGCAATAAAAAAGGGGCGGGGGGGGGGCTACAAACAAAACTCTCCATAGGCTTAGCAGTTGTCAGATACACGGCGCATTTGGCCATTCTGCAAATGAGTCTAAACAGTGAGCCAAGTAAACCATCACCAATTTGTCACTGTTACTGCCCTGCCTCAGACACACACTATTCCAGAGTCCCCTACCAAAGGCCAAGTGTTGAAAAACCTGCCATACATCCAGCCTAATTTGAATACTCAAAGTCTGCAGGCCTCATTACTCACTACAACCAAATATCTACTTGCAATTCAAATGCAATCCTCCTGTGGATTTTACTGCATCTGCACTACTATCCTCAGGACTGACTGTGTATTATTTAAAATATCAGCACCAAATAGTACTCAAATAGCCATTTTAAATTTTGGATTTGTCAATACGCAAAACAATTTGCAAGAAGGCAGAGACTCAAGAGCACAGAACCCGACAACAAAAGGTTAACAGCAAAGTGATAAAACCAGCTTAGTGGCACAGCAGCTGAGCGATGATTTGCACAACCCCACAAAACCAAACGATCTACATTTACAATTACAACCACTGACATCTGAAACCGGGGGGCGGAGGGGAGAATGGTGGGGTGGTAGGGGAAGGGAACCGGAGCCTGGGGGAGGGGGTAGAGGAAAGGGGACGGGAGCATGGGGGGTGGCAATTACAACCACTGACATCTGAAACCGGGGGGCGGAGGGGAGAATGGTGGGGTGGTAGGGGAAGGGAACCGGAGCCTGGGGGAGGGGGTAGAGGAAAGGGGACGGGAGCATGGGGGGTGGGGGGGGAGTGGAGGGGAAGAAAGGAGAACGGTGGGGGGGGGGGGGGGGGGAGAAAGGGGAACGGTGGGGGGGGGGAAGAAAGGGGAACGGTCGGGGGGGGGGGAGAGAAAGGGGAACGGTCGGGGGGGGGGGGGAGAGAAAGGGGAACGGTCGGGGGGGGGGGGGAGAGAAAGGGGAACGGTCGGGGGGGGGGGGGGAGAGAAAGGGGAACGGTCGGGGGGGGGGGGGAGAGAAAGGGGAACGGTCGGGGGGGGGGGAGAGAAAGGGGAACGGTGGGGGGGGGGAGAGAAAGGGGAACGGTGGGGGGGGGGGAGAGAAAGGGGAACGGTGGGGGGGGGGGGAGAGAAAGGGGAACGGTGGGGGGGGGGGGGAGAGAAAGGGGAACGGTGGGGGGGGGGGGAGAGAAAGGGGAACGGTGGGGGGGGGGGGAGAGAAAGGGGAACGGTGGGGGGGGGGGAGAGAAAGGGGAACGGTGGGGGGGGGGGAGAGAAAGGGGAACGGTGGGGGGGGGGGGGAGAGAAAGGGGAACGGTGGGGGGGGGGGGAGAGAAAGGGGAACGGTGGGGGGGGGGAGAGAAAGGGGAACGGTGGGGGGGGGGGGGAGAAAGGGGAACGGTGGGGTGGGGAGAAAGGGGAACGGTGGGGGGGGGGAGAAAGGGGAACGGTGGGGGGGGGGGAGAAAGGGGAACGGTGGGGGGGGGGGGAGAAAGGGGAACGGTGGGGGGGGGGGGAGAAAGGGGAACGGTGGGGGGGGGGAGAAAGGGGAACGGTGGGGGGGGGGGGAGAAAGGGGAACGGTGGGGGGGGGGAGAAAGGGGAACGGTGGGGGGGGGGAGAAAGGGGAACGGTGGGGGGGGGGGGAGAAAGGGGAACGGTGGGGGGGGGGGGAGAAAGGGGAACGGTGGGGGGGGGGGAGAAAGGGGAACGGTGGGGGGGGGGGGAGAAAGGGGAACGGTGGGGGGGGGGGAGAAAGGGGAACGGTGGGGGGGGGGGAGAAAGGGGAACGGTGGGGGGGGGGGAGAAAGGGGAACGGTGGGGGGGGGGAGAAAGGGGAACGGTGGGGGGGGGGAGAAAGGGGAACGGTGGGGGGGGGAGGAGAAAGGGGAACGGTTGGGGGGGGGGAGGAGAAAGGGGAACGGTGGGAGGGGGGGAGGAGAAAGGGGAACGGTGGGGGGGGGAGGAGAAAGGGGAACGGTGGGGGGGGGGAGGAGAAAGGGGAACGGTGGGGGGGGGAGGAGAAAGGGGAACGGTGGGGGGGGAGGAGAAAGGGGAACGGTGGGGGGGGGGAGGAGAAAGGGGAACGGTGGGGGGGGGGGAGGAGAAAGGGGAACGGTGGGGGGGGGGGGGAGGAGAAAGGGGAACGGTGGGGGGGGGGGGGGAGGAGAAAGGGGAACGGTGGGGGGGGGGAGGAGAAAGGGGAACGGTGGGGGGGGGGGGAGGAGAAAGGGGAACGGTGGGGGGGGGGAGGAGAAAGGGGAACGGTGGGGGGGGGGGGAGGAGAAAGGGGAACGGTGGGGGGGGGGGAGGAGAAAGGGGAACGGTGGGGGGGGGGGAGGAGAAAGGGGAACGGTGGGGGGGGGGGAGGAGAAAGGGGAACGGTGGGGGGGGGGGGAGGAGAAAGGGGAACGGTGGGGGGGGGGGAGGAGAAAGGGGAACGGTGGGGGGGGGGGAGGAGAAAGGGGAACGGTGGGGGGGGGGGGGGTGGAGAAAGGGGAACGGTGGGGGGGGGGGGTGGAGAAAGGGGAACGGTGGGGGGGGGGGAGGAGAAAGGGGAACGGTGGGGGGGGGGGGGAGGAGAAAGGGGAACGGTGGGGGGGGGGAGGAGAAAGGGGAACGGTGGGGGGGGGGGGAGGAGAAAGGGGAACGGTGGGGGGGGGGAGGAGAAAGGGGAACGGTGGGGGGGGGGGAGGAGAAA
This sequence comes from Heterodontus francisci, assembly GCF_036365525.1. Taxonomy (NCBI): domain Eukaryota; kingdom Metazoa; phylum Chordata; class Chondrichthyes; order Heterodontiformes; family Heterodontidae; genus Heterodontus; species Heterodontus francisci. Next base: position 79,117,200 of record NC_090382.1, on the reverse strand, counting down.
GGGGAACGGTGGGGGGGGGGAGGAGAAAGGGGAACGGTGGGGGGGGGGAGGAGAAAGGGGAACGGTGGGGGGGGGGAGGAGAAAGGGGAACGGTGGGGGGGGGGGGAGAGGAGAAAGGGGAACGGTGGGGGGGGGGGGGGGGGGAGAGGAGAAAGGGGAACGGTGGGGGGGGGGGGGAGGAGAAAGGGGAACGGTGGGGGGGGGGGAGGAGAAAGGGGAACGGTGGGGGGGGGGGGGAGGAGAAAGGGGAACGGTGGGGGGGGGGGAGGAGAAAGGGGAACGGTGGGGGGGGGGAGGAGAAAGGGGAACGGTGGGGGGGGGGGAGGAGAAAGGGGAACGGTGGGGGGGGGGGAGGAGAAAGGGGAACGGTGGGGGGGGGGGAGGAGAAAGGGGAACGGTGGGGGGGGGGGGGAGGAGAAAGGGGAACGGTGGGGGGGGGGGGAGGAGAAAGGGGAACGGTGGGGGGGGGGGGGGGGGGAGGAGAAAGGGGAACGGTGGGGGGGGGGGGAGGAGAAAGGGGAACGGTGGGGGGGGGGGAGGAGATAGGGGAACGGTGGGGGGGGGGGGAGGAGATAGGGGAACGGTGGGGGGGGGGGGGAGGAGATAGGGGAACGGTGGGGGGGGTGGGGGAGGAGATAGGGGAACGATGGGGGGGGGGGGGAGGAGGAGATAGGGGAACGGTGGGGGGGGGGGAGGAGGAGATAGGGGAACGGTGGGGGGGGGGGGGGAGAGAAGGCAAACGGGGGGGGAGGAGGGGGGAGACGAGGGAGCCGGGGGGGGGGGAGGAGGGGGGAGCCCGGGGGGGGGGGGGGGAGACGAGGGAGCCCGGGGAGGGAGGAGGGGGGAGACGAGGGAGCCCGGGGAGGGAGGAGGGGGGGAGACGAGGGAGCCCGGGGGGGGGAGGAGGGGGGAGACGGGGGAGGGGGGAGACGGGGGAGGGGGGGGGGAGGGGGGAGACGGGGGAGGGGGGGGGGAGGGGGGAGACGGGGGAGGGGGGAGGAGGGGGGAGACGGGGGGAGGGGGGAGACGGGGGGAGGGGGGAGACGGGCGGAGGGGGGGAGACGGGGGGGGGGGGAGACGGGGGGGGGGGGGGGAGACGGGGGGGGGGGGGGGAGACGGGGGGGGGGGGGGGGGGGGGAGACGAGGGAGCCGGGGGGGGGGGAGACGAGGGAGCCGGGGGGGGGGAGACGGGGGGGGGGGGGGGGAGACGAGGGAGCCCGGGGGGGGTGGAGGGGGGAGACGAGGGAGCCCGGGCGGGGGTGGAGGGGGGAGACGAGGGAGCCCGGTGGGGGGTGGAGGGGGGAGACGAGGGAGCCCGGTGGGGGGTGGAGGGGGGAAGACGAGGGAGCCCGGTGGGGGTGGAGGGGGGAAGACGAGGGAGCCCGGTGGGGGTGGAGGGGGGAGACGAGGGAGCCCGGTGGGGGTGGAGGGGGGAGACGAGGGAGCCCGGTGGGGGGTGGAGGGGGGAGACGAGGGAGCCCGGGGGGGGGGTGGAGGGGGGAGACGAGGGAGCCCGGGGGGGGGGTGGAGGGGGGAGACGAGGGAGCCCGGGGGGGGGGGTGGAGGGGGGAGACGAGGGAGCCCGGGGGGGGGGGGTGGAGGGGGGAGACGAGGGAGCCCGGGGGGGGGTGGAGGGGGGAGACGAGGGAGCCAGGATGGTTGGGTGTGTGGGAGACGGGGGAGCCAGAGGATGGTGGGGGAGCCGAGGGGGGACCGGAGTCTGGGAGGTCGCCAGGGGAAATGTAGCGGTGGAGGGAGGGGGGTAGTGACTGATCGTCATTGGGACCGGGGATCGGGATCGCCACAGGGACCGTAGCCCAGATCGCGCACCCTCCCCGCCCCGCCGGCGACACTCCGGATAACGCAAGGCCGCCTTAAACTCACCGGGAAGAGTCAGCGGGAGGAGGCCGGGGCTTGCCGCCGGGATTATATCCGAGGATCGGGGTGTTTTTGCCTTCTGCTGCTCAACAATCACCTGAGCGCCGTCAGAGCCACGACACAACAATGGCGATCGCTTCACTTCCGCTCGGTGCAACCCGATCACTGGTCCCACTCAGGCGCTGTATGCCACGTTGGGGGTGAAAACAGCTCCGGTCCCACAGCCACTTCAAAGGCAGGAGCTCAGCATCTGGGAAATGCCGAACTGTCAATAGGCAGAGTGAGATTCACAACCCGAAAGCATGCAAACCCATTTAACCAAAAATAATTTAATACAAAATATTTTAAAGCATCAGACACCTCAAAGTAGGTATTTTAATCCGCAATCAGTGATTAATTGTCGCTCATCTGACTGATAGGTGGATATGAGCCTGTGATTATTCAGTGAAATCCATGATTTATTTTGGTTAAAACGTAAATCTCTTACCGATAATAAATTTTAGTCGGTTTACAATTTACATCGAGGTTTTGCAATAAAACAAGTGCCTCATTATGGCTTTGACAATAGTGCACTTTGCAAAATTGTTTGTAACTGGCAGCGCAGAAATGCTTTATCAACTGCACATGTAATTGTGGAAACCATAGGCTGAAAATTATTAAGAAGTGTTAAGTAATATTGCGCTCCAGAAATTACGCAATTAACATACATTTATCAGGATAATTTAATGAAACAAAAAAGCAAATTGTCTCTCTTAGACCAGAGTCAATATGGAGATTGTTGCCAAGCCAGGGAAATGAGAATATAAAGTGAGGGTCCGAGGCATGCATTTAAATGGTGAGGTGAGATGAGCTTTCATTCCTTTTTTTAATGCATAACTTTTTTAGCTTCTTCCCATAATTGAGATGACAGGTGGATGCCTGTTCCAAACCTCCCCTCAAAATGCTCTTCAGCCAATCACTATGAAGACTCCCCCGTCTGAGATGCATAAACTTCAAAAGCACAAAATTAAATTTTGCTGTCACAACTTGATTTCGCAATTCCCAATTGCTCTCCCTTCCCTGAATAGGCTGCAAGGGGAATTTTCTGTAAAAAAAAATTACACTTTGATATGCTTCTCATTTCTCTGGGAAGAAGCTTAAAAAAGTTATACACATGTACAACTCCTGTACAGTTAGATGTCTAAAAAAACAATTTGAGACTCTCCTTCGGGCTAGATGGAGTTTTGTTTTATAGTTGTGCATACTGTGATGCCATGCTTAATAATGAAAACATGGAAACAAGTCGACCTTCGACGGCATAGTTAATCCAATTCCAATGCCCTTCTTTGGTAAGCTGCATGGTTAGCTGGCTAAAGTAATACCCCAGCAAACACTTAGGAGTCCCTAAATCATGCACTGCCAATCTGTACCTAAACTTTCATAACTTAGATAAATGTCTGTATTGATCAAACAGAAACACTACAGATTTATTGAATCAGAAACTCATGGTGCGGTTTTCCGTGTCTATCAGACATTTATTTGGCTGACCAAAACAAACATCCTGGATGATAAGAACATAAGAAATAGGAGCAGGAGTAGGCCATTCAGCCCCACAAGCCTGCCCTGCCACTCAATATGTCCCAGGCTTCAACTCCTCTTTTGGGCCTGCTTCGCATAACCCTCGACTCCCCGAGATTTCAAAAATCTATCCACCTCCTCCTTAAATACATTTAGTGACCTAGCCTCCACAACTCTCTGAGGTAGAGAATTCCAGAGATTCACCACCCTCCGAGAGAAGAAATTCCTTCGCATCTCAGTTTTAAATGTGTGACCCCTTATTCTGTAACTATGTCCCCTAGTTCGAGATTCCCCCACCACTGGAAGCATATTCTCAACATCTACCCTGTCAAGCCCCCTTAAAATCTTATATGTTTCAATAAGATCACCGCTCATTCTTCTAAACGCCAATGATGATTGTACTGAGGAGGAAACAACAGCGCTGACTTATTATAGAATATTCAGATGAGATTTATCATCAGTAAGAGTGACACAGAATTGGTATAGCACGGAGGGAGGCCATTCAGCCCATCATGTCTGTGCTGGTTCTCTGCAAGAGCAACTCACTTCATCCCACTCCCCTGCCTTTTCTATGGAGCCTTGCAAATTTTTTCTCTTCAGATAATTATCTAATTCCCTTTTGAAAGCTAGAATTCAATCTGACTCCACCACAGTCTCAGGCAGTGCATTCCAGACCATAACGTTGCATAAAAAATAATTTTCCTCATGTCGCCTCTGGTTCTTTTGCTAATCACTTAAATCTGGTTCTCGGCCTTTCTGCCAATAGGAAATTCTATCTACTCTGCCCAGACCCGTCATGATTTTGAACACTTCCATTAAATTTCCTCTCAACCTTCTCTTTCCCAAGGAGAACAACCCTAGCTTCTCCAATCTATCCTTATAACTGAAGTCCCTCATCCCCAGAATCATTCTCTCAAATCTTTTCTGTACCCTAATGCCTTCACATCCTTCCTAAAATGTGGTGCCTTGAATTGGATACAATACTCCAGTTGAAGCCGGACCAGTGTTTTCTAAATGTTCACCATAACTTCCTTGTTTTTGTACTCTATGCCTCTATTTATAAACCGCATGATCCCATATGCCTTATTAACCGCTTTCTCAATTTGCCCTGCCACCTTCAATGATTTGGGCACATATACCCCCAGTAACCCTTTATACTTCTCTGCATTAGATTTCATCTGCCATGCGTCCACTCATTCCACCAGCCTGCCTGTGTCCTCTTGAAGTCTATCACTATCCTCCTCCTCCCAGTTCACAATACTTTCAAGCTGTGTGTCATCTGCGAATACTTACAAGTTTTATGTCATCTGCAAACCCATTTGAACAGATTTATTGTATGTTTCATTTTTCAGTGTAATCAATGAAAATGGATCCAATTTTCTCCATTCTTCTTTTGAAGGAACTATATACAATTGACAAAATAGAATAGTCTATTTGACCCAATGAGTCCATGTTGGTGTTCATCTTCTACATGGGCAGTAGTCCTAAATCCACATGCCTGTCCTGTTCCCACATCCCTTTTTCCTTTAACCATCTAAGCTATTCTTAAATGCAGACATGGTCTCTGTTTCAAACATTAACTTCATTTTGCATTGCACATCCTCAGTGTAAATGTTTCTCCTACTCTCTGACATTCAATCATATCTACATCCCTTCATTCTAGACTCCTCAATCTATGATTCTTTGAATTACTGGGAAGTTGTTTCCATATACTTTGTCATATGCCTTCATCATTTTGAACAACTCTAATCAAAACACTTGGTAAGCTAACTGAAAAAAACTCACTTTTTGAAGTTTTTCTTTAGATTTGAATGTGCTCAATCGTGGGGTTATGAGTCAACAGATATCTGTGGTTTTCCAGTTACTTGTCCATAGGGCCAAAATGTGTAACGCGAGACAGTCAAGTGTTGGCAAGCTATTTAATACAGGAACCATCAAAGCTGCCTGATCATGGCATCCCCCAGTAAGGACCAAGGATAGTGAGCAAGAACATGACTGATTTTCTCGCCAGTAACCCAGCACTGCCATGGCCAATTGTAGCATCTGTCCAATCCAACTGAGATCACAAAATTAACTCAGGCAGGGATTCCGACCTGCAATCTTTAGTTTTGTATAGCTCAGAGCTACACTGTGCAGTGCACACACCAATTAAGGCATCAGGGAAGAGCTATTTTTTTTTAGCCAGAGATACATTCCTGAGAATGACACTGGAGAGGTGTGTGCAAGGTATTAGTAACTGCAGGTCAAATACTTCGAGCCAGTGACGTATTTAGTTTCCCTGACTTCACTTTAAGGTGTGACGCCGGAACTGCCACGTGTACTGAGTGCGCATGTGCGGGAGTTGGGCGCTCAGTTTCCGCCAGCCCGATTTTCACCTGATCGGAAGCTGCGAGCGGCCTTCGCGGCTGCGGTGTCACAGCCGGACGACGTCACGGCGAGTGTTTGAGTCACAATCAAGAGGCTCGGAGCGTCAGAGCGGAGCGCAGGCCCGACACCCAGGCCGTACTGTCAGAGCCGGCATGTCAGGGGAGAGCACCGGCTACAACCGGCCCAACATCGGAGGGGCCGCACGGCCCTGTCTGAACGGTGAGTGAATTAGTCTGAGAAACCGGAGTGAACAGCAGGGAAAACCGCCAGGGGTCGTGAACCAGGCCCTGGGGGTGGGGGAAGAAGAGTGGCACTCCGGAGGAGGTGGTGGGGTGTTGGGGTGGGATGAGAACGGGCCCCTGGGGGTAGAAGAAGTAGGGGGAAAGGGGACTGAGGCTCCTAGGCCTGAACTCCCCCCTTCCCTGAGTGAGCCGGGCTGATTTTCCCCACCCTCACCCCTGATTTCGGACAGTTACTGAGCGGATCGTTAGGTGTGGCAGAGCTCTGCGCCCAGCTCCTGTTTCCCGGATTTATTGCTACTTGAATCGCCCTCTGTCCGAGAGCAGCGCCCTCCTGCTCCGCTCGCCCTCTGTTCCCTCACCCAGATCAGCCGCCTGCCTTTCCCGGGCCTGTAAACGTGTCAGTGAAACTCAGTGACGCCCCGACTCTCACCATTCCCCCCACCCCCACCCCCATTTGAACAGCTGCAGTCTTTCGAAACCATTGAGCTGAGAACACTAAACCTCCATGTTGCAGCTGAATGAGGAGTTACTTATTATCTATTCTGTATATGCATTATTTAATGTGTTTTTTACTCGTATCTTTGGTGTGTTCGTTTTCCCAAGTGCTTTGCAAATAATGGTGCAGCGGTGTCTCATTCAATCTTTAGTGGGTTTTCTGTGGGCAGTTATATGATTACATTCAGCTATCACAGTTTTTTCAGATTGTGTGTTGGCGGACTGGCCCAGTGTGTTCTACTCCCCAACTTGAACTGCGGGCTCACCATTGCACTATAGTGGCGGATGCCAAGTGTAGTAATGTAACCCAGTAGTACACGAATTCCAGAAGGGGCATTTTGAAGGTACTGTTGGAAGATGCCAGTAGCTTCTGTCCAGGTTATTGAAAGTGTTGGTGTCGGAGGGGTCTGGTGGATGCCACTTTTAGCTTGGATGTCATTTCTTTGTGACTAAACTGGGGGGAAAGGATGTTTGGGGGGTTGTCATCAACAACTGCAAAACCTCAATTCTATTTGTTGGGTTTCCATACATGATTCTCTAAACTAATTAAATTGCTGGTCAAGCACCCAGCTGACCGTAGGAAAGTCCCAATTTTTCACAGACTGAATGTACAACTATATATAATTAATCGTTTCCTCTTTCACACTATTGCAAAATACGGTCGGAAAGATCAAACTTTTGTATTCACCTTGTTTTACTTTTAGTGCCGATAGTGGAGAATCATAAATTTCTTAAAGCAAAAAACTGCAGATGCTGGAAATCTGAAAAACGAAAAGTGCTGGAAATACTCAGGTCTGGCAGCATCTGTGGGGAGAGAAACAGAGTTAACGTTTCAGGTCTGTGACAGTCTGTTTCTCTCCCCACAGATGTTGCCAGACCTGAGTATTTCCAGCACTTACATTTTTTGCATCATAAATTTCTTGTCATTGTTTCTCTGCTGGTGGCCCTTTTCTACAGTGCTTCTAAGATAAAAGCATTATGTAAATGCTGTCTGTTTTGGCGGGGTGGCAAGAGACAAACTTGCTGCACAATTAAAATGGGACTGGAGCCATTGGTGGTTATAACAGAAGATGTAAGAATGTTTATATCTTTACTGTACAGATGTAGTGAGGGTATTGTAGAAGTTTTGTTTTGATAATTTGGAGAATTTGTGTGCTAATCCTTTGTGGAACTACAAGACCTCTAAGTCAGAAGGTTGTGTGATCCTATCCTGTCTCTAGAGGCTTGAGCATATAGTTTAGGCTGTGCAGTACTTCAGTGCATTAATAATGGAGTGCTACACTGCCAGAGGTACTGTGTTTTGAAGAGACATTAAACCAAGGCACTCCCTGCCCCCTTGGGTGGATGTTAAAGATCCCATGGCACTATTCAAAGAAGAGCAGAAGAGTTTTCCCGGTGTCTTAGCTAATACTTATTGCCCAACAACATACCAAAAATAGGATGTTTGGTTGCATATCTCATTGCTGTCAGTGGGATCTTGTGTGTATAAATTGGCTGTCACATTTGCTTACATTACAACAGTGACTACACTTCCGATGTGGTTCATTGCCTGGAAAACATTTTGGCATGTCCTGACGATGTGGAAGCCTGTATATAAAAGCAAGCTCTCTTTCTCTTTAATTTGCTCTTGCAATGAGGTGACACTGGCAATTCAACTTTCTATTCCTAGTCTCTGAGGGCATAAAGCATCAAACATGTAATGTGGGGCTGGAGTTGCATGCAGTCCAAACAGGGTGGGATGACAGGTTTGCAGCCTTGAGTGACTTTTTAATGACAATCTGTAGCTTCTATATTTTTTGTTGTGAACCCATAAATGACCAGAATTATTGCTTCCACAACTTGCCATGGATTTGAAGTCTAAACCTAGCAGCATAACCAATAAGCTATGATACCCAGTTGTCAAATGAAGGTATGGCGAATAAGCAGACGGGTACTTAATATGCCAAGATTTGTTTTGCATGAGTCAATAGTGAGTGCTCTCAAATGTATATTTGGAATATGCAGCTGACAATGGTAAACTAAAATTTGCGCAACACTTTTTCTTCCCAATTTTCTTGTCTCACCTGGCTGTCAGCATGAAAATGTAGATTTTCATAGGGTTTAAAGATAATGGCCACATTCTCAGTGGGAATAAGAAACTTTAAAAATCAAAACTTGAAATAGAAGGTTCAGAGGGACTATGTGGGGGAAGTGGGTTCATTGTTGTGATGGTGAGTTATCAATAATATGGAGAGGCTTGCCTCCATAACTAAATGAGCATTTCAGTATTGGAAACAGGATCAGTTACTATTTGTTTGTCCTTGCAATTGATGGACTAAGTGATGATTCTAGTTTCCCCACTACCCTTGAACACCTCTGTAGTACCTTACCTTTCACGCGCTCTTCTTGCTTACTCTTGACCGAAGTGTAAACTTTAAAAAATACTTAAGCAACTGGGATGAAGAAATCGATGGGAATCCTGTTTTCACGAGCACAAGGTCACAGTCATATAGTGACATCACAAAGCCTTTTGCGTAAAATAAAATTTCTCTAGGCAAAAATTAGCTGTAAATCTGAATACTGGGTTTACCTTAAGTGCTTAACAAAAGATTTCCTATCTCGAGGCATTTGTTTAAGAGAAACATTAAGTTGTCTGGTCAGATTTCAGTGTCTCATTGCTGAAGTGCTGGCAGGGTGCTGTAGTTGAACCGTTACGGCAGCAATACTATGAGGCTAAATAACAGCCAATTATCCTGTAAGCCTCATTTGTAGAAACATCTCCCTATTGCAGGACAGGTTGATAATGAAACCTGTATTTTTCTTCAGATTTGATTATAGATTTCAACATTTAATTGTTGGGTGGGGAAGGGGAGATTAAAGATGTTTTAAACTTAAATTTTCTGTCTTTATGACTCAATTGGTTTATACCATGAATTGCTATGTGTCCCTAACAAGGAAGTTCCCAGGTTTGATTCTTAATGTGGGCGAGTAGCTGATTTCTGCCTCGGCACCATTGGTCAGAGTTGCTACTTCTGATTGCTTTCTTTCCCCTGTGCTGGAGGTCTACATGTGTTGGCATCAGATGAGGACAGTATTGAGCTTGACTGTGATGTCTGTACGTTCAGTAGCTTGCTAATGCTCATTGTCTAGGCTTACAAATGAAAAATAGCGACTGGAGCCTGTGTAAATGTGCCTCCCTAAAAGTCAAACTCCTTTTGGTGAGGAGCGAAAATTGATGATGAAAGCATAAAGAAAAACTTCATGCAGTGTGTCCAGAGGCTGTTTTGATTTAGGTTGATTCATTTCAGGCCTGATTAAAAATGGTGTTTTCTGTACTCTTGTCCGACTGGAATGGCAGACCAACTTGTTTGTAAGGTGTAACTGGGGCTGGTTTGACGAACCCTACCTTTCCATATATATTTAAGGGGAGGTGTTTACCATGCCAGTGAATATTCTGTCCTTTTGTTTGACATATGTTATTGACTTGTTAAAACCTCCAATATGCATACTTTATGTACAATACATGTTTAATCCTTTTGCAAACAAAAAAAACTACTTATTGCCATATAACATCTATGAAAGAACTGATTTCAAACCACAGTTTAAGTCATTTTGTTGGTGAATTAAGACTCCAAGATCATAAATGGATTTGGAAGCTACTTAAGATGCCCCTGCAGTATGTTTGTTCCATTGTAAAGGAAAAGTTGTATGGGGGTGGACTTGTCTCTTAAAGATCGACCATTCCCTCTCCAAGACTAAGGTTGAAATTTGTTTCTGTTCATGGCTGTATCTTGGTGTTCCCTTAAGTAGATTTTTTTTTAAATGGGTGCCCTCCTTGAGCGAATAAACTTACTTGAAGTATTCTCAGCTTTGAGTTTGCAAGTCTGTGGGTTGTCTCAAGTAATACGGAAGGACATATAGTTACATGCCAGAAAAAGGTGATTGTCAGGTTTTACGAGAGCGCAGATGGAGAACAGATAAACAAAGTTATGCTGCAGAGTATTTTCCCCTTATTTTTCATTGCTGTGCTCAATGTTTTGCAGAACTGTTAATGGACTTGAAAATCCACCTGAAATATTACCTTCACCTTTTTTCAAAAATTAAAATTAACTTTGTCCTCACTCTGCACAGGATCTTTTTTCAGCATCTTGGCACTTTCAGGTTGCTGTTTTACTGAGACAAATAAATTCCAGAAAAAGATTTGCTTGCTTCCTGTAGATCTAAATTTATCTACATCAGATTTTTAAATGATAGGAGTAGTGTTCTGATACCCTGCATATTATCTCTTTACAGGCCCTTTGATGAATCAACATCCTCCAATCCCCACTGAGCAAGGACATAATGTGGTCCCAGCAGCACCATATTCCCAACAATTACCAGCAAAGAACTTTCCACTTCTTGCCATTGAACATCATAACTATGACTACCATCAAAATCTTCAACCTATTGGTAATTTTCAGAGCTTTGGACAGACTGCCAGCAGACCTCCACTAAATGCTACCCAGTTACAGAAGGGTACCTCTGCTGATGGACAGAATGCACCTTTGGCTGCATATCCAGGTTCTTACTCAAGAATGCCACTGCCATCTCAAGGCTCATTTGCGCCTGCAACATCCAGCAACATTCACCCTGGAGCCTCAGTCCTTCCACAACCAAGCTGGCAGTATAGTCCTCCGCAACAGTCCCATCCTGTCAGCCAGCCTCCAGCAAGGATGCAAGCAAATCATGTAGTTTCAGTTGCAGGAATTGGTCAGGGGCAAGTACTTTCAGAGCCCTTGTCTTCGACTTATGGAAGTGTTGGTCCAAAGCCAGTGATGGGCAGTCAGTATGCAAATACAGCTGGAGGATCTGTTGTACAGAACTACACAAACCAAGGTAAGCCAGAATTTATGGTTCAGTTTCCTCTAATGGTGAAATATTGATATGGTTACTTATAAAGAAAGAGATGACTTGTACTCAAACAGACTGTCGTTTCTTCCTAAAATAAAAGCAGAATACTGCAGATGCTGGAAATCTGAAATAATAACAAAAATTGCTGAAAATACTCAACAGTTCTGGCAGTGTCTGTGGAGGGAGAAGCAGAGTTAATGTTTCAGGTCAGTGACCTTTCATCAGAACTGACAAAGATTAGAAATGTAATAGGCTTTAAGCAAATAAAGCGGTGGGTGGGACAAAAGAGAACATAAGGAAAGGTGTTGATGGGACAGAGGGTCACACAGAATAACTGACGAGGTCATGAGGCAAAGGCAAAGAGTGTGTTAATAGTGTGGTGAAAGACAAAGCGTTAGCGCAGGGAAGGTGTTAAATGACAGAATAATGAAAGACCTAGCCAAAAGCACAAACATGAAAAAAAAAAAGAGTGGCAGTCACATGGTTTTAAAAAAAAGAATGATGAAACAAACTGAAATAAAATAAAAATTAAAAAGGGGGTGGGGGGGGGGCTCAGTCATGCTCTGAAATTATTGAACTCAGTGTTCAGTCTGGTAGGTTGCAGCATGCCTAATCAGTAAATGAGCTGCTGTTCCTTGAGCTTGAGTTGATGTTCACTGGAACACTGCAGCCAGCCCAGGACAGAGATGTGGGAATGAGTGCAGGGGGGGTGTGTTAAAATGGCAAGCAACCGGAAGCTCAGGGTAATGCTTTCGGACTGAGCAGAGGTGTTCCGCAAAGCGGTCACCCAGTCTGCGTTTGATCTCTCCAATGTAGAGGCGACTACATTGTGAGCAGTGAATACAGTATACTAAATTGAAAGAAGTGCAAGTAAATCGCTGCTTCAGCTGAAAGGAGTGTTTGGGGCCTTGGATAGTGAGGAGCGAGGAGGGAAAAGGGCAGGTACTACACTTTCTGCGATTGCGTGGGAAGGTGCCGTGGAAAGGGGACGAGGTGTTGGGGGTACCGGAGGAGTACACCAGGGTGTCGCAAAGGGAACGATCCCTTCAGAATGCTGACAGGGGAAGATGCGTTTGGTAGTGGCATCACACTGGAGGTGGCAGAAATGGCAGAGGATGATCCTTTGGATGTGGAGGCTGTTGGGGTGGAAAGTGAGGACAAGGGGAACCCTGTCGTAGTTCTGGGAGGGAGGGGAAGGGGTGAGGGCACAGGTGTGGGGAATGGGCTGGACACGGGTGAGAGTCCTGTCAACCACAGTGGGGAGGAATCCTCAGTTGAGGAAAAAGGAAGACATATCAGAAGTATGTTGTGGAAGGTTGCATCATCTGAACAGATGCGTCGGAGACAGAGAAACTGGGAGAATGGAATGGATTCCTTACAGGAGGCAGGGTGTGAAGAAGTGTATTTGTGGTAGATGTGGGAGTCGGTGGCCTTATAATGAATATTAGTAGACAGCCTATCCCCAGAGATGGAGACAGAGGAGTCGAGGAAGGGAAGGGAAGTGACGGAGATGGACCATGTAAAGATGAGAGAAGGGTGGAAATTAGAAGCAAAGTTGATAGTTTTCCAGTTTGTGGCGGGAGCAGGAAACTGCACCGATAGTCATCAATGTGCTGGAAAAAGTGTTGGGGGAGGGGGCCTGAGTAGGACTGGAACAAGGAATGTTTGACATATCCCACAAAAAGACAGCCATAACTGGGATCCATGTGAGTATCCATAGAAACACCTTTTACTTGAAAGAAGTGAGTGGAGTTGAAGGAGAAGTTGTTCAATGTGAAAACAAGTTAACAGGTTCGGCCAGGCAGGGGAGGGTGGTGATGGATGGGGACTGGTTGGGCCTCTGTTCAAGGAAGAAGCGGAGAGCCCTTAAACCGTCCTGGTGGGGAATGGGATGGATGCTCACATCTCTGTTTTGGGCTTGCTGCAATGTTCCAATGAACATCAATGCAAGCTCGAGGAATAGCACCTCATTTACCAATTAGGCTTGCTACAGCTGACTGGACTGAACATTGAGTTCAGTAATTTCAGAGCATGACTGCCCACCCCCCTCCTTTTTTTATTAGATTTTTAAATTTTTTATTTTATTTTAGTTTGTTTCATTCAATTTTTTTTACCATGTGCCTGCCCATGTTTCTTTCTTTGTGCTTTTGGCTAGGGCTTTCATTATTCTGTCATTTAACACCCTCTCTGCACTAACGCTTTGTCTTTCACTACACCATTAACACACTCTTTGCCTTTGCCTCATGACCTCCTTGTCAGTTATTCTGTGTGACCCTCTGTCCTATCAAAACCTTCCCTTATGTTCTCTTTTGCCCCACCCCCGCTTTATTTGCTTAAAACCTGTTAGATTTCTAATCTTTGCCAGTTCTGATGAAAGATCACTGATCTGAAACGTTAACTCTACTTCTCTCTCCACAGATGCTGTCAGACCTGCTGAGTATTTCCAGCAATTTTTGTTTTTATGTTTCTTCCTGTAGGGACAATGCCACTTTGAGTAAGCAACATGTCTGCATTCCTCAAATAGATGCAGTTATTCAGTTTTGTTTTAGAATTAAAGTATGCTGTATGCTCTGATCCTTTCTGGGTCAAATTACAGGTGCCTATCACTTCTGATGAATAAGATTTCTCGAAAGTAAAATACAGTAGAAACAGATCGATGACCTAATCAGAGTTTGTGGCTAGTGCAGCATCTAAAGAACAGAGGTCTATATTTGTTTGTACAATGAGGATTCCAATGCACATAGTATTTGTATCAGGGCTGGGATGGAAAATGCATGTGGGGTACCTCAAATCTGCCTGCTTGTAAAAAGAGTAAATTCATTTTTCTCTGGTAGTAAAGCAAAATTGAACTGAATTGAGGTTTTTCTCAATGGGATTATTGAAAATGGTGTAAAGCTGTAATGGGACCAATCAGTAAAAGAGTAATCAAAAAGAAAATGCAACGATGATACCAGAACTGAGGAGTTATACCTATCTGGAAGAATTGTTCAGACTGGGGCTCTTTGCTGTCGGAAAGATAGCTGCGGGGTGACTTGATAGAGATCTTTAAAGCTATGAAAGGGTTTGATAGGGTACATGTAGAGAAGATATTTCCATTTGTGGGGAGACCAAAACTAGAGGTCATAAATATAAGATAGACACTAAGTGCAATAGTGAATTCAGGATAAATTTCTCTACTTCGCTATCACAGGGAGTAGTTGAGGTGACTAGTGTAGATGCATTTAAGGGAAAGCTAGATGAACACAATGTAGAAAGGAATAGAAAGATATGCTGATAGGTTTAGATGAAGAGCTGTGGGAGGGGGCTCTTGTGGAGCATAAATGTCAGCAGAGACCTATGGGTTGAACGGCCTGTTTCAGGAGTGTAAATGCTATGTAATTCTATGAATATAAGTTAAAACAGCAACGACTCTCTTTTTTTCCCCCCCCCCTGCCGCCCTCAAACTAAGTACCAAGGTTGAGGTTTTACCTTAAAACAGTGACTGGGCTTCAGAAGTACTTCATTGGCTATGAAGACTTGGAAATGTTTGGTTGTCATTGAAAGTGCTATATAAATGCAAGTCTCTTCTGGTAGAAATGCTGTGTCTGTGCCTATACCTATGCCCATGTTGGTGGTCTGCTTTTTTTTTTATAGGACATGAGGCCTCTTGTGCATTTCAAGCATTTTCCATTTCAGACATAGTGCATCTTTTAAAATATTTTCATCAATTTGTGTTTTTTTGCCCTTTTTCTTGCATAGGCCTTTCCTTGTGACCTTTCACTATTCAAGTGGTTTGGACCTTCTTTTGCGTAATGCTTTTTCATTGCCTGAGATGAGCTTTTGTATAATTAAGTTTTCTGCTTTTCTATTAAACTGTTTATAGATCATTCAGACAATTAACTCCCCTCTTGATATCTGGTTTTCCCAATCCCTCTAAAATACTTGCTTCTCTATTGCTCTGATGATTGTATCAGGGCTGTGATGGAAAATGCAGGTGGGATGATCTGTCTCCTCTCTTCACTGGCCTGCTGTAATTTTCGAACATTTGTGGTTTTGTTTCCTTTTAGTACCCAAGGTTGTGCCTACCTGGAATTGTGCATGCTATGTTACAAGCATCATATCTTGATTTGTGATTGATATTTTCTGACTTGGATTTAGCTCTGTGTGTTCTCATTTTTTTGATAGCTCCATTTTCCTTTGTGTAGTTGACATATTTTGAAAGATTAGTCATTGGTGCCTGCAAGTGTCCATATTTGTAGAGTGTCCCCCACATAATATTAGAAAATGACAGCTTTACAAAATACAGGCTGAGTTAACGTGGTTTCTTCAAGAGATTTCAATTAAAAAATATTAGTCTCAGCTCTTTTGGAGGCAGCAGAGCAGTTTAGGTGTTTAAACAAAGTATTAATGTCTTTGCAATGATTTAAATGAGATCTGGCCAATGTCTGAAGTTTTTTTTTAATAGTGCTCTGTAACTCAAGCCGTTACTGATGGTTACAATGCATTTAGAAAATGGGTTTGTCTGAGAAATGAAAGGAAACGCATAGCTGACAAGAAGGAAACTTCTTTCCCCTTCTAGTAAATACTTATTAAGTAGAAGTTTAAAGGAGTTGAAACATTTTAACATGCTGACTATAACTGGTTTATCCTTTGCATTGTGTGGCCTGTAACTTTGTCCACTATTGTATTATGCTTTAGGAAGCACAGACTTGCTTACTCATGGAAGGTGACTTGTTGGATCTCTCCTTATAGGATGGAAGTGAAAGGTTGCTGTTGTTGGAGGTGAACATTGACCTTAGTTCTGTTGAACATTAGGCAGCCAACATAGCCTGGAATGGTCTTTGTACTGAGTGAATATTGAACTGAATTGAGAATGCCCTTTGGCTTAATTATTTAGGCAATTTTAATTATTGCTAGCTGAAAAAACATACTGAAGTGCACACTTGTTCATATAGTATTCATGTTTCAAAAATGATCCATGCATTTTTCTTTTACTCTTCTTGGAGTATAATGCCATAGTGCCATTTCTGATCTGAGCATATAACCATAGAAAAGTTAAGGCATAGAAAGAGGCCATTCAGCCCATTGTGTCTGTGCCAATCTAATCCCATTTTCCAGCACCTGGTCTGGAGCTTTGCCAGTTACAGCACTTCAGGTGCAGGTCTAGGTGCCTTTTAAATGAGTTGAGGGTTTCTGCCTCTACCACCAATCTGGGCAGTGAAATCCAGACACCCACCACCCTCTGGATGAAAAAGTTTTTCCTCATGTTCCCTCTAATCCTTCTACCAGTCACCTTAAATCTGTGCCCCCTGGTAATTGACCTCTCCGCTAGAGGAAACGGGTCCTTCCTGTCTGCTCTATCTAGGCCCGTCATAATCTTGTACACCTGTTAAGTCACCCAAGTAAAACAACCGTAGCCTATCCAATCTTTCCTCATAGCTGCAATTTTCAAGTCCTGGCAACATTCTTATAAATCTCTTCTGTACTCTCTCCAGGGCAGTTATGTCCTTGTTGTAATGTGGTGACCAGAACTGTACACAATACTGTTAGAATTTTATGCATATATGCTGCATCCTGATCTTTGTTTATAGAAAATAATTTGTATTGCTTCAATGTATTGCTGGACAAATGTGGCTTGAGTTGGAAGTGATAAGGTGAGAGGAGGTAATCAGTTGTCTGTTTGGGTTCCATGGCCCCACATTCCCTGGGGATTGAGTGCTACTGATCAAAACCTAGGAGTAGGGAAATAAAATCATTTACGTTGCTTTTGCGTCTACAGCTGATGATTCAAACATTAATGAAGTTAGTGAGTGTAGCTCTGAATCTGAGGTACTATTGCCTGGACACTTTCAATCAATTTAGCTTGGAACTAAGAACCTGAACTCTGATTTAACAGAAATCCTTGAAATGAGGGCTAAAACCTTTCCCAAAAAAAAGCACTCTTATATTGGGGCTCATTTAGTTTGGATCATGGGAGAGTAGCATTTGTGTGCCAAATCCCTGCTTTTACATTGGTTCTGCTAGGCTCTTTATCCTGGGAACAGTTGTAACCCTACTGAAATGTGGGTGGAGGTGCTATACCTCCTAACTGGTGTGGTGAATGAGTTCTGGATTCTTTGAAAGTCTATGTCCAGCCATTTATGGATAATGAGATCCTAACGGTTCCTGGGGCATTCCATTAGCTACTTAGAAACATTTATTCGTGAATGTCCATACTCCTTGTATCAAAATAGAATACAATAGAGTGTACATGTTCTGTAGCTTCTTTCATGAGATTGAAACTTGTTTGCATAACTTGTCAGTGAGAGAGAGATTAAAAAAAAAACTGGTTAAGATTTGCACGGCTTAGACGCTCATATCTTCCATGTTGATTAACACTCTCTCTGGCTTACTCTTGTCTTGGTATGACTTTTGACATAAATTCCTGCTTACTTTATTACACTTAAATGGATTAAGCAATGTTTGGATGTTTAATGTTTGTATTCACACCTAGGAGGTAGATTGCCCCCTCTAATATTATACTTCCTAAATTTTAAGTACAGCAATTACTTTTCCTGTACATATGTTCAGGGAACATTGTAAGTTGCAAATGAACAAATATCTTGCATGTTAAATGTCTTGCATCTTAATACAGCTGGAGGGGTCTCAGTTAGTTGCAGATTTTATTCCATTTCTCAACCTAGTTGTATTCACTCATGGAGGTAATGCTGATCAGATGTGAAAGCCTGACCTCTGTTTAGTTCCTATGTTTTTCCTGCATCCTTTCACCTGGGTTGAGAACATTTAAAGCACTTCTTGCATCACATCTAAGGCTGGCGAATTTGCCATAATGTGAAATTGAAGCCAAGATTCTCCTGGTCTTTATGGCTCTGTATTGCGCTATGTGCTGCATATACCCACCAAACATTTGGGTGTAGCACTATGACAGTATGCTTTAACATGGTACAGCCTGGAGAGAATTTGGGTCATGAGTTTGTTTAGCTATGGTGTGTCTGACTTAGAAGTGACACTGGATTTTCCAATTGGAGTACTTTATTCCCTATGGTTTCTATTTTGTGGCTTGAACACAAAGGCACTTTAAATTATTGCTTGTATGTTGATTTATGTCACAGGACTGTATGAAACCCATACCAGTGTAAGTTAGCTCCTGGGGAGAAAAATCAAAAATAAACTTGTGACAGTACCGTTGACTTGCTGATTAAAAATGAACAGTTTCAGATTCTCCTCGTGTTAATTTTAAGATTTTGGGGAGGGGCGACTCAAGATTGAAGTTTAGTTTCTGAGCACAGTTGATAAAGCTTTAAAAATGGACAATATTTGACAAGTATTCTGTGCAAAGTGAACAGATTTGTGTCTAATAGCTATAAGTTGTGGCTCTTGCCACTTAAATACACAATAGAACAAAAATGAAGTGATTTTAATATAAGGCAGCTAATCCCTGACTTAAATTATAGAAAATTCATGCCATTTTGAGAAACTGTACATGAATAGAGCATTCAAGTTGGCTTCCCTTGAAACAAATGTAAAGTAAGCTGAATGGTGTTGAATTGAGTCATTTTCACATAGATCTGTATATGTTATATGAATCTGAAACTACTTATCTTGCCTAAGCTGCTGAATCACAAACTATCGTAGCTGTTGATTTTCCTTTGTTTTTTTCCCTCCTCCTCTGCTCCTGCAAATGACACTGACTTGTGTCTCGGGATGGTTCCGCAGGTACCAGATGCTCTGGCACCTCACCCATTGACTATTCCTCAGGAGAGCAAATTATGAAGATGGCAGATAAATGAAAGCATTACTCCAGAGTATGATCTGGTCATCCTTGATATCTTATACTGTGCTTTTTTTTCTTAAAGAATGTTTGGGTCGTGATCGGGAGTGGGTGGGTGGGTAGGCATCAAACTCAGGACTATCCTGGTTATGTATAGGTTGCACTTTTGCTAAATGAGCCATTGTGATAGCTGACCATTTGTCATCCTCTGGTAATTTAGGCAAGTGCTTGGGCCTTGAAACCATGGTGAGACTGGAAGGAGGAATGTTTAACTGTTCTAAGATCAATAGGACTTGTGTTTAAACTGAAAAATTACAACTGATAATTACTGTTTGGCTAAATATATGTATTGTGTTATTTATAAATAGTTATATAAAACAAATTTATGTATAAATGTGCTGATGGTGAGATCAGATGAACAGTTATAGAAGATGTGCAAGTGGTGTACAGAGGAAACTTCCCTGGTATCTTTTTAAGCCATTTAAAAGCTGGTTGATTTAGTGATTGTTGATTTAAGAGCAGTGATCGCTATAAGCAAGCAGTATTCTTTTGTGCTGGAAGCCGCCCACGTTGCAAACCAAAAAGATTTTGGGGAGGGGCGACTCAAGATTGAAGTTTAGTTTCTGAGCACAGTTGATAAAGCTTCAAAAATGGACAATATTTGACAGGTATTCTGTGCAAAGCGAACAGATTTGTGTCTAACAGCTATAAGTTGTGGATCTTGCCACTTAAATACACGATTGTAGCCAAAATGATGCATAATATGTTTCCCTGTGTTAACCCTCCCTCTGCAGTTTCAGGTAATTCTGTGTACTTAAATACTGTATTTTCGAAACCTGAATGTCCAGAAAATATAGCTTGTTTAGACTTGTTTGTTCTGTTCTGGGTTTTTTTCTGATAAAGATGGCTGCAAAGAGAGCATGAAACTGAAAGTACTACAAAGATATCATTTATTTAACTATAAATCACTGTCAAATATGAATCTTTTTTCAATTTTCTTCCCAAGCAATAGCCCATGCTGAGCTAAACAGACAGTGAGCCATTCTTCAGGTGTTAGCCTTAACAGTGAGTATGGAGAAGCTAATTAATGGGAGGGTACATTGCACCTGAGCTGGAACCTCTCTTTTTCTAAGTCATTCAGTAGGACATACGAACATATGAATTAGGAACAGGAGTAGGCCACTCGGCCCTTTGAGCCTGCTCCTCCATTCAATAAGTTAATGGCTGAACTGATTGCTCCACATTTCCACCTATTCCCGATAACCTTCCACCCTCTTGCTTATCAAAAATCTATCTACCTCTGCTTTAAAAAAAATATTCAAAGACTCCGCTTCCACCACCTTTTGAGGAAGAGAGTTCCAAAGACTCACGACCCTCAGAGGAAAAATTTCTCCTCATCTCTGTCTTAAATGGGCGACCCCTTATTTTTAAACAGTGACCCCTAGTTCTAGATTGTCCCACAAGGGGAAACATCCTTTCCGCATCCACCCTGTCAAGGTCCCCCAGGATCTTGTATGTTTCAATCGAGTCGCCTCTTACTCTTCTAAATTCCAGCGGATACAAGCCTAGCCTGTCCAATCTTTCCTCATAAGACAGCCCGCCCATTCCAGGTATTAGTCTAGTAAACCTTCTCTGTGTTGCCTTCAATGCATTTACATTCTTCCTTAAATAAGGAGACCAGTACTGTACACAGTACTCCAGATGTGGTCTCACCAATGCCCTGTATAGCGGAAGCATAACTTCCCAATTTTTGTATTCAATTCCCCTCGCAATAAACGATAACCTTCTATTCGCTTTCCTAATCATGTGCTGTACCTGCATACTAACTTTTTGTGATTCATGTATTGGGACACCCTGATCCCTCTGCATCTCAGAGCTCTGCAATCTCTCACCATTTAGATAATATGCTTTTTTTATTCTTATTGCCAAAGTGGACTATTTCCCACATCATACTCCATTTGCCAGGTCTTTGCCATTCACTTAACCATCTATATCCCTTTGTACCCGCTTGATGTCCTCTTCACAAGTTACTTTCCTACCTATCTTTGTGTTATCAGCAAATTTAGCAACCATACCTTCGGTCCCTTCATCTAAGTTGCTTATGTAAATTGTAAAAAGGAGTCACTGGATAGTGATAGAAGTCCTGAGACAATTGAAGCCATTACAGTGTCACCTGCGATCCATTAACTCCATAGACCAGCAAATGAACCTGGAATTTTATTGGGGGTCTCTTGGAACATAGCTTTTATACAGCAGCTGAGCAATACTGAATTAGATGCAAAAATGTGGAAACAAGATGAAATGGTATATAAAATGAAAATATTTTTTTAAAAACTTATTAGACTAAATTAATTACTTGTTCATCAAGCTTTTCTTCACTTGTGCTTTTAGTTGAAACAATAAGCTTTGAGTCTTAATGGAATATAAATGCTTTGTTAGGGCTTTGTGCTGAAACAATTCAGCTTTTTTCTAAAACAATTACAATTAACTGTATCCATGAGATAGTATCAGAAATTGGCAATCCATATCTGTGTCTTGTTGGAAATTGGTGCTTGGTAGTTCAGTTTATAAATTGCAGTCACTTGTCTTTCCATAATTTCTAATATGTGTATGTTTCTGAGGAGATTTTGGTATTGTCACAGAGCTTTCAGTTTTCATCAGGTTGGGAACAGGATTTTTATACAGGCTTTAAAGCATTATGATTAGAATGCTAAGTGGTTGGACGTTAAAATTGTTTCCACAATCATAAAACCATAATCAGTGCGTTGGCCTCTTTGTAGTCAGTAAACTGCTCACACCCATTGTGTTGGGAAATGCATGGCCCTGGGTGCTCAACCCAGATTTTTAAAAATCATAAATCAAGCTCCTCTTGAGCTTTGATCACAGGGAAATATGAAACAGACTTTTTAAAGTGGAAAGCCGTGAGGGGGCAAGCTTTCATCAGATTTAGAAGGTTTAGAAGCACAGGTACAAGTTAAAAGTCAAACAAGAAACCGAGGTAGAGAAGTGTACAGAATTTATTATTTGAAAGAAATTTGTACTGATTAAATTGAGTCTGATGATTGTTGCTTTGCTTGTTCACGTGCTGTGAAATAAAGTAGTTTAATTCATATCTACCACTATCTTGCGTGTTTTCTCTTGTCTACCATCAGAAAGATTGGTGAGGTATACAGGGCATGTGTGTAAGACACAATAATTTAGACTTATAGGGATGTTCTTGTTACACCAGTGGGTTATACTGTTATACTGTCATACTGTTGTTAGATATTGGACAGCATGGGCACAATCCCAATGTAAGACACTCAATGCTTCGAGTCGGCAGCACCATTGTACTTGTGAGGATATCAACATTAAATTAAGTGCACTTTATGATCTAAAACTGACATTTGGGTACATCTGGATACATTGAACTAAACATTTTTCTGTGCCAATGCTATCCATATTTGTTTCAGGAATCTTTGATACTGTTACAGCTTGGATTAAGGATCTTTAGTTGTTTTCATCTTCTGTTCGATAAACTGAGATTTTGTATGAAAACTGGTGGATCTCTCCCAGAATTACGTGGTTGACGTTGGGCTGTTTCTGGGGCTGGGTTTGGGTGAATTGGGGCTGAGTAGAGGCCATTGTAGCAGGTGAGAGCAAGGGTGGGTGCTAGTTTGAGGTGTGCAGATAGTGGAGCTGATGCTGGGGAGGCAGGTACAGAGAAAAATTCAAGATCAATTTTAATATATTTGCTAGTATTTCCATCAGTAAATAGATATAACATTTGACGCAAGAAGGCCCAATGATATCTCAAAGACACAAAATGTTTCATAACACAGTTGGTTGCCTGTTAGCTGTAAATTTTACTCACTTCTACCACAATAGAACATGCTCTCTGTGCTGAGAATATCAAAACTCAGTAGGGCAGCTAACTGACTAGAATTTGCTTTGATTTTATTCAGCAGAGTTGTCTAATATGTGTAGCCATTGTGCCCTGAAGAATATAGTAGTGCTCCACAGGTTTTTTTAAAGTCTTTTTATTTCAGTTGAAAATCAACTTCAGTGGGTAATATCAACTGATAACGTGTCTTTGTATATCAATATTTTTAACAGTGCATGTGTGTAAATACACAAAGTGTGGTGAATAAGATTGGTGAACTGCAAGCACAAATAGCCATGTGGGAATATGATGTAGTGGCAATATGGAAATGTGACTTAAAAATGATGAGGACTGGTGCTTAATAGTCAAGGATACAAAGTGTTCTGAAAAGATGGGAGAGGAATAGAGGGAGGTGGGGTGGCAGTACTGATTAGGGAAGACATTGCAATGTTGCAAAGAGAGGATGCCTTTGAGGGGGCAAAGATAGAATCTATTTGGTTAGAGTTGAGAAGCAAAAAGAGTGTGATCACGCAATTGAGGGTATTCTATAGGTCCCCAAATAATGAGCGCGATAGAGGAGCAAAGCTGCATGGAAATGACAGATGTGTAGGAACTATAGATTTGGTGATATTGAGGTACTTTAATTATTTGGGATAAGTAGAGATAATGGATGGGGTGAAAATTGATAACCAGGATGTTTTGGAAAGGCGGGCTATGCCTAGAGTGGATAGGTTGCCTGGTCCAGATGGTTTGCATCTCAGGTTGCTGAAGGGAGTAGAGATAGCAGAAGGCCTTGCAATAATAATCCAATCTTCCCCAGATATTGGAGGGGCTGGTGGGGAGGTGCCAGAGGATTGGGTGGCAAGTGTGACACCCTTATTCAAGAAAGGGTATAAGGGCACTCTTCGTAACTACAGGCCAGCCAGTTTAACATCAGTGATGAGTAAGGTTTTAGAAACAATAATCAGAGACCAACAGGCACTTGGAGAGGCTTGAGTTAATTAGGGAGAGCCAGCACAGATTTGTAAAAGGTAGATCATGCTTGACTAACCTAATTGAATTTTTTGATGGTGATAGAGTAGGTTGATTGAAGGGAAGGCAATGGGTGTTGTCCATATAGATTTTAAGAAAGCCTTTAACAAAATATCACTCAAAAGGCTGGTTTCCAAAATTGAGGCTCATGGAATAGGAGGGTCAATGTCAGCTTGGGTAAAAAAATTGGCTTAAGGACAGGAAGCAGCGAGTTGTGGTAAATGGATATTTTTCGAACTGGCGGATGGTACAAAGGGTGTTCCCCAAAGTTTCAGTGCTAGGACTGCTGCTTTTTTGATGTACATAAGTGACTTAGACATTGGAATGCAGAGTAAAATTTCAACATTTGCTGATACCAAACATGGAGGTATGGCAGATAGTGAGGATGATGCCAATCAATTGCAACAGGACATGAGCTAGCAGAATGGGCAGACAAGTGGCAGATGGAATTTAATAGAAATATGTGAGATGATGTATTTTGGTAATTCTTTTGGGCCTCCTTATCTCGAGAGACAATGGATACGCGCCTGGAGGTGGTCAGTGGTTTGTGAAGCAGCGCCTGGAGTGGCTATAAAGGCCAATTCTGGAGTGACAGGCTCTTCCACAGGTGCTGCAGAGAAATTTGTTTGTTGGGGCTGTTGCACAGTTGGCTCTCCCCTTGCGCCTCTGTCTTTTTTCCTGCCAACTACTAAGTCTCTTCGACTCGCCACAATTTAGCCCTGTCTTTATGGCTGCCCGCCAGCTCTGGCGAATGCTGGCAACTGACTCCCACGACTTGTGATCAATGTCACAGGATTTCATGTCGCGTTTGCAGACGTCTTTATAACGGAGACATGGACGGCCGGTGGGTCTGATACCAGTGGCGAGCTCGCTGTACAATGTGTCTTTGGGGATCCTGCCATCTTCCATGCGGCTCACATGGCCAAGCCATCTCAAGCGCCGCTGACTCAGTAGTGTGTATAAGCTGGGGATGTTGGCCGCTTCAAGGACTTCTGTGTTGGAGATATAGTCCTGCCACCTGATGCCAAGTATTCTCCGAAGGCAGCGAAGATGGAATGAATTGAGACGTCGCTCTTGGCTGGCATACGTTGTCCAGGCCTCGCTGCCGTAGAGCAAGGTACTGAGGACACAGGCCTGATACACTCGGACTTTTGTGTTCCGTGTCAGTGCGCCATTTTCCCACACTCTCTTGGCCAGTCTGAACATAGCAGTGGAAGCCTTACCCATGCGCTTGTTGATTTCTGCATCTAGAGACAGGTTACTGGTGATAGTTGAGCCTAGGTAGGTGAACTCTTGAACCACTTCCAGAGCGTGGTCGCCAATATTGATGGATGGAGCATTTCTGACATCCTGCCCCATGATGTTCGTTTTCTTGAGGCTGATGGTTAGGCCAAATTCATTGCAGGCAGACGCAAACCTGTCGATGAGACTCTGCAGGCATTCTTCAGTGTGAGATGTTAAAGCAGCATCGTCAGCAAAGAGGAGTTCTCTGATGAGGACTTTCCGTACTTTGGACTTCGCTCTTAGACGGGCAAGGTTGAACAACCTGCCCCCTGATCTTGTGTGGAGGAAAATTCCTTCTTCAGAGGATTTGAACGCATGTGAAAGCAGCAGGGAGAAGAAAATCCCAAAAAGTGTGGGTGCGAGAACACAGCCCTGTTTCACACCACTCAGGATAGGAAAGGGCTCTGATGAGGAGCCACCATGTTGAATTGTGCCTTTCATATTGTCATGGAATGAGGTGATGATACTTAGTAGCTTTGGTGGACATCCGATCTTTTCTAGTAGTCTGAAGAGACCACGTCTGCTGACGAGGTCAAAGGCTTTGGTGAGATCAATGAAAGCAATGTAGAGGGGCATCTGTTGTTCACGGCATTTCTCCTGTATCTGACGAAGGGAGAACAGCATGTCAATAGTCGATCTCTCTGCACGAAAGCCACACTGTGCCTCAGGGTAGACGCGCTCGGCCAGCTTCTGGAGCCTGTTCAGAGCGACTCGAGCAAAGACTTTCCCCACTATGCTGAGCAGGGAGATTCCACGGTAGTTGTTGCAGTCACCGCGGTCACCTTTGTTTTTATAGAGGGTGATGATGTTGGCATCGCGCATGTCCTGGGGTACTGCTCCCTCGTCCCAGCACAGGCATAGCAGTTCATGTAGTGCTGAGAGTATAGCAGGCTTGGCACTCTTGATTATTTCAGGGGTAATGCTGTCCTTCCCAGGGGCTTTTCCGCTGGCTAGGGAATCAATGGCATCACTGAGTTCCGATTTGGTTGGCTGTATGTCCAGCTCATCCATGACTGGTAGAGGCTGGGCTGCATTGAGGGCAGTCTCAGTGACAGCATTCTCCCTGGAGTACAGTTCTAGGTAGTGCTCAACCCAGCGGTCCATCTGTTTGCGTTGGTCAGTGATTATGTCCCCCGATTTAGATTTGAGGGGGGTGATCTTCTTGATGGTTGGCCCAAGAGCTCTCTTCATGCCATCATACATTCCTCTGATGTTTCCGGTGTCTGAGGCCAGCTGAATATGACTGCATAGGTGTTGCCAGTAGTCGTTTGCGCAACGCCTAGCTGTTCTTTGTGCAGTACTTCTGGCTGCTTTAAGTGCTGCGGATGTTAAATCGCTGGGGGCTTTCTTGTAGTTCAAAAGTGCAATGCGCTTAGCGGCTATGACAGGTTCCAACTCTTCATTATGAGATTGAAACCAGTCTGCATTTCTCTTCGCACTTTTGCCGTAGGTGGTCAAAGCTGACTCATAGATGGCGTCTCTGATGTGGGCCCACTTGGTCTCAGCATCCCCTGTGGGAGTGTTTTGAAGGGCTGTTACAAGTGAATTTAGAAATTTTTGTAACAGCTGTGGGTGAGAAATTCTGCTCGTGTTGATGCGCGGGTGGCCCTTCTGCTTGGAATGATGAAACTTCTTTGGTCTGAGTCTAACCTTGCTGCACACCAGGGAGTGGTCGGTGTCGCAGTCCGCACTGTGGAAGCTGCGTGTGATTTGAACACTGTTTAAGGCGGCTCGCCTTGTGACAATGGGATAGGGAAAGGCAATATAGACTAAATGGTACAGTTCCAAAGAGTGTATGGGGACAGAAAGACCTCAGCATTGATGTACATATATCTTTTGAAGGTGGCAGGACATATTGAGAGAGTAATTAGCAAAGCATATGGGATCTTGGGCTTCTTTAATAAAGGCGTTGAGTACAAAAGCAGGAGCTTATGCTGAACCTTTATAAAGCTTTTGTTAGGTCCAAACTAGAGTGTTGCGTTGAGTTCTGGTCATCATGCTTTAGGAAGGATGTGAAGGTGGTTGAGAGGATGCAGAGGAGATTTACCAGAATGGTTCTAGGGATGAGGGATTTTAGCTACAGGGTTAGGTTGGTGAAGCTGGAATTGTTATCCTTGGAGCAAAGGAGATTCTGTCATGTTTGCATAGGGTAGACAAAGAAAAGCTATTCCCATTAGCTGATGGCACACCTTGGTTATTAAGTTTTTAAGTGGCCAGTTGAAAACAATGAATTTGACTACCTGACTGTTTGTTTTACTACTTCCACAATCAATTTGCATTCAAAAACAAGTTTCAGTGCCAAGTGCAACCTCCGTTATAGACACTTCTTTGTAATGGGCACTATTTTGTGTAGTGAGGACCAAGTTTTTCAACTTCACCCCGTCTAGTAATACATAGTACTCCAAGCCCATTTAGTATATTTTTTATGAAACATGCAAACATGCATTTAATGTTTTCAGTTTTTATTCCAGTTATTAAATTCTGAGCTTGTTTATGGGTGTTTGAGATTCCATTCTTCGAAAACTTTTGATAGTGTAATAAATTTCAAGTAATGTAAAATAGTTGAAAAGCTTGTATGTGTAACTAAAAGTTTTATTTCAGTTCATTATTTCAATATTTCTGTAGGATCAAGTCATCCACCAGTCAGCCAGCCATTACATCAGATGTATCAGCCTGGCAGGACACCCTTAGGCCCCCCACCATCAAATAGAGGTCCTCCTTTGATCAGACCAACTCATCCTCTGGTAACCACTAATCATGATGCACCACTGGCTCAAAATCTTTCAAGAGACTCTGCAGGTAACGCTTCTAAGGGACAAAATCCTTAATTTTCATGTATGCTGGTACACATGAAGATCAGGGAACACATGCTAACTGTTCCACTATACCGACATGTTCAGAGCCTAAATGCATGCTAGCTCTAAATACGTGAAAACGCTATTCACATTACCATGCATCTCAGACCAGGAAACAATTAATACTTGTTAAGCAGTATATTTGTGTCCTATTTTGAAAATAGTTCGGAATGATACATTTCTAGTTTGAAAAGACTGCGAGGTTTTATCAGGGTTATTTGCTTAAAATCTTGTATATTCATACAGCAAGTTGTAGATAAGCTTACCATTGTTACATTTTATAATGCTATTCTGTGGAAAAGTTTTTATATTTTAGCCAATTTCCTGTTGTGGTGAAAGGATAGGCTATCTTAAACGAAAAGGAACATTCTACAATGTAAAGCATACGTTAGTCAGCTAATGATAGTTGTGTGCCCCTATAAGGTTACACAATCTAATTAATGTAAGTAAACACTGGGTTAATTAATTCAAAGGTTTCTGCTTCTGCTTTGGTTGTGTCGGCATCACGGGCTAACATCCGTATTCTGCCAACATTATGAATGTTGTTAGCGTTTGCTAAACCGGAAATGACCCACTGATATGGTATTCATAATGAGCCGGTTAACTTGAGTAGCTATAGAAGATTTTTTTCCTAATCTCATGATGCGTGAGCTAAAATCTCAAAATGGCTGATTGAATTTGCTGGAGCTGCTTAATGGTGCAGTATAGTCCTTTTGCAGATTACTTTCAGGGAACAGGAGGCAGAAAATGGAATATTATGTACTGTCAGTGTATTTCGAGCAGCAACGCAGTCTTTAGTAATTTATGTGACCTGTTAAGGATATAACAAAATTTCCTCAGAATAACCTATGCTTTTGTGTGCTGTTCTAAGTCTGGAACAGTTACTTTTGCTTACATTCCAACTGTGATGGTACTTGGGCATTGAACTGCTGCTCATAAGGTAAATGGTCCAAAAGCATCTTGAAGCAGGACTGGGGGAACTGCTAAAGGATTTCGGTGGCACAAATTTTAACATGCCTTGACCAATGACTAGCAGTGATATAAAACACAGTGAATTGAATAAGATGAAATACACATTTAAATTAAAGTCATATGTGCATTTTATTTAAAATAGTTCAGTTGGGACAGGCCTGTTGAAATGAAATTGAATATTCAAGCCCTAGCTGTGGCTAAATTAGTCTGTGCCTAATCAGTGTTCTATTAATTGGAGATGTGAACTTGATTACAGTCTGCAGGGATGGATAATGTGTTCTTCAATGGCAACCTTTCTGTTCAAAGAACAACTTATTTTCAGTGAGAGCTCTGTCTTGGTGGCTTAATTTTATACGGAAATAACTACCTAAAATGAAAAGTGAGACCTCTTGACTGCTTGAGGGTTTTGGAATGAACAGCGGAGTCCTTGTCATTTGACATTCATCATTTCCCATTATTATGCTTTCCAAGTATAGCTAGAGCAAGCTGGAATGAATTAAAATCTGCAATATAGAAGATTTACCCAGTAAATAATGGAAGACAATTATCCTACAATTGGGTAATTGTACCTACAAGATCAAGTCAAACAGCATTACAGTGTTTACTTTATAATAGCTGTGCTTTGGTGGATTTCATTAGTCTTTTTGAAATAGTTTTTATATAACAACTACTTGCATTTATATAGCAGTTTTAATGTAGCAAAACATCCCAAGGTGCTTCACAGGAGTGCTAGCAAAGAAAATTTAACACCGAGCCATATAAGGTGATAATAGGGTAGAAGAGGTAGATTTTAAAGAGCATGTGAAAAAAGGAAAGATAGACTGAGCTGTTTAAGGTGGGAATTCTAGAGCATAGAGCCTTAGTAGTTGAAGGCACGACCACTAACAGTGGAACGATTAACATTAGGGATGTGCAAGAGGCCGAAATCGGAGGAATGCAGATTTCTTGAAGAGTTGTGGGGCTGGAGGTGGTTAGAGATGGGGAGGGACGAGGCCATGAATGGATTTGAAAACTACAGAAATAAGTAATTTAAAGTCGTGATCATAATGCAATAGTTATAAAATATTTAACAATAAGTGTGGTTTGTTTTCAACTAAATGTACTTGATGCTTTTTAAAATCTTTTTAGGAGTCAACTCTGGATCGTCTGGTGATCAATCTGTAGCTCCTGACAGTTATGATACTGTAGAAGGAGGGGGTGAAATCAGTAAGTACTACACTTTTAACATTGTCTATTTTTGCAGTTAGATACAGGAGAAATTAATTTGTTTTGCAACTGGATTAAAAGTCAGGGACACTTTTTTGCTGGGGTCAGTGTAACAGTACTTTGCATTGACCTTTGGGAGTGGAGAAGATTATCTGTAAACACAGAAGGCTGTACTCTGGACAACAACTTCAAGTCTGTGTAGAAGCATGCCTATACTTATGAAGGAGGTTGCACTGTGATGCTGACAAGACCGTAGTTTAGAAAATGGATTTTAGCCTGAGATTGTTAGGATGCTTGGAACAATTTTTTTCTTTACACGAAAAGACAATTATATTTGTCCACACAGCTTTCAATGCTTCAGAGCTTGTAAATCCAAATGGAATGTTACTGTGTTCTGACCTACAATTTTTAAGTAAAGTTTAACAACCTGATTTTTATGTTCGCTACAGTGCAGCCAATTCAACAAGGTCTCAAGACTAGAAGGACACTTGGCCAGTCTTATCCCTCCTTACCCCTTGGCTACCAAAACCTGGCTAGCCCTGGAATTCCAGGCGGTCAGCTGGCAAACACAGCAGGACCACAGCAATTTTCTCAGGTATGTGAGGTGCTGATCCTAGCCCTGCAGTACCTCTTCCAGTTAGTGAGAAGTGATGATTAAGAACTGTCGATACTTGGAAATCTAGAACTTTCTTTGTAAATACAATGCAAGCCCTTAAATCCATGGACAGGCGGCACGTGAGTTCCTGCTGGCAATATCTTCTCAGTAGAAGTTCAAGTTAAGATCACAGCAGCCTTCCTGAAAGAGGGACAACTGGAGAAATCATCCCAGTTGCACCCCCCTTTTTTCTTGCTGTTGATTGTGGAGTAATGTTGAAGACCTGGTGCAAGTTGCTTGTGAACTTGC
Source organism: Heterodontus francisci (assembly GCF_036365525.1). Taxonomy (NCBI): domain Eukaryota; kingdom Metazoa; phylum Chordata; class Chondrichthyes; order Heterodontiformes; family Heterodontidae; genus Heterodontus; species Heterodontus francisci. The sequence continues at coordinate 79,085,927 of NC_090382.1, read as the reverse complement.
TTGGAGTGAAATATAAAGAGAAGAATTTTTTTTTTAAAGAAAATCAATTTTTTCAAACTGCAAATTCTCATTTAGTGAGAAATATGATCTTCCACCATGCACAAGCAGTAAATGTACAGTATATGTGTAATAAATGTGCAAAGTTTTGAATGTTTGAAAGATTTCTGATTTGCAATCCCACTCTTAATGGAGTTATACAGTAACCCATTTTAGTCAGAGAGCTCCTTCACGATTGTTTCTGCTCAAGTGTGGTACCCGGCTTGTGTAACACACTTAAACAATGTATGCTGAAGATTGATTCTCTGCCATTTTTTATTTACTGCACAATATTTTGGAATAGATTAGCTCTGTGTTTTTAAGACCCAACCCTCCCAATAGTGGAATAAAAACAAGAAATGCTGGAACCACTCAGCAGGTCTGGCAGCATCTGTGAAAAGAGAAGCAGAGTTAATGTTTCGGGTCAGTGACCCTTCTTCGGAACTGACAAATATTAGAAAAGTCACAGGTTATAAGCAAGTGAGGTGGGGGTGGGGAAGAGATAACAAAGGAGGTCTAGATTGAACCAGGCCAAATAGTGGTATTGATCTATCCTTGCAATATTATGGCAACCTTGTGGCAAAGGAAGTTTGAATCTATTTCTGTTGAAACAAACTGCATCCCTACTGCTATCCCATTTTAAAAACTGCCTGCCACTCTGAGGGGTACCTGCAGGGATCTTGAATTGAAATTTTCCATTGCATGATACAAAGGTAATCCCAAAATGTTTTATCTTCCTTTTTTTTTTTTGCGACATCATCTTGAGCAGTCGCAGACCTAGTCGCAATTCCAAAGTGGTTTTTGGTACTCTTGAGTTTTAATAATCTCATTACAATGGCACTCTTGAGATTTATTTTCACAGTCAGTGTACGAGCAGATGGTGCACATTTATGAAAATTTTAAAGCAATTGAGTTATCATTTCTGACAGTTCTTTTCAGTGGACATCATGGGTACTCAATTAAATGAATTTAATTTGCACGTATCACTAAGGAATTTTAAAATACGCTGGTGAGTTAGGGAAAATGTGCAATAATCACAATGTAGACTGACACAACCTGTTTCAATGTGGCAGGTGCAAAATCTTTTACAGCAGCCTATTTATTCCTTGCTGTTTTCAAGAACAATGCCTGCTTCAAAAACTCTGGAAAAGATGACTTATCTGTCTTTATGTTCTGTCTGTACTGCAGCATATTCTTATATTAAAACTTGTTCTCTTCAGGCTCCGCATTTTAATCAACTGATGACTGGCATGGGTGGGCTTAGCTTGCAGCAGGGCCAACAATCAGAGGTAGTGCGACCTCTAAATCTCCTGCAGGAAAGAAACATTCTGCCTTCGACTCCAATGAAAGCCCCTCATCCAAACCTGCACAAGGATCTACAGAAGTTAAACTGCAATCCAGAGTAAGTTGTAGTGGCTTCCAATATAGTTTTATTAACCATATAAAGGTTGTGAATTTGAAGATGGTGGTGAGGGGGGGGTACTTTGCAAGTCAAATCAAACCCTAATAGAAAATTAAGATTGCTGTCGACTCCTAGCCTCTTTCATTTCTTCCCCTTCCCCACATCCAGTTGAATTGACTAAAGTGTGTCCTTCGACTAATGAAGTAGTAGTTTTAATTACTTGCTGAATTATCAACTCATTCGGGTCTTGTTCTAGAACATTATCTGACTATTTTCACTTGCTGGAAAGAGGAACTCTGGATGACCTCAGCCACCAACCCTCCCTTTTTCACATAGGAGTTCGATTATAGTATCCTGACTGCTGTCTCTGCTCAAATCAACTGACTAGGAATATTGACTAGGAATTGGACCTGGAACCTTCAGTTCCTTTATCCATGACATCTTGGAAAAGTTCTGTATCTAAAAAAAAAAGAATGTTTGATAAAATTTGCTGAAATTAAATATTTTTCTATTATAGAGTGTTCAGATGCACATTGACCAACATCCCTCAAACGCAGTCCTTATTGAGCAAAGCTAAACTTCCTTTAGGATTACAGCTGCATCCATTCAGAGACCTATCAGTAAGTGATATGCTACTGAATTATTAGTTAACATGATTTATGTTTGAAAAAAAATGTGCATTGATTTGAGCATTCTCTACTCCACCCGCACTCCTCCTCCATGTCAGGTGGAGTAGCCTGTCTTACACTCATCATCTCCCTGCAGCAATGTGGTTGAGATCAGGAGCACAGTGATGGGCAAACGGGAAACTGAAGCTCTGTGCCAACACCTGATGGATGAATGTGCTGTGCTAACTTAATTTAATTTTACTCTTTTCAATCTTTATTTTAGAAGTACACTTTTTTTAAAATGGAAGTATTTTCTTTCATACAGTTTTAAAAAATGTCTGACTACATTATTGGTGCTTAGTATGTGTGTCTCATATTGCAGCAATTGCCTGTGGTTACATCGAGTACTATTGTGAGGTGTCGTTCTTGCAGAACCTACATAAATCCTTTTGTCAACTTTCTGGACCAAAGAAGATGGAAATGTAACTTGTGCTATCGAGTTAATGATGGTAGGTTCACTTAAAAAGAGCAAAAATGCTTAGAAAACATTGAATATATTTAAATAGAACTGTTTTAAGATGAGGAAAAACAAGATCAGGATAAAGGAGTGGGTGCTGAAGTGTTGTGGTCGACTTAAGAGTGATAACAGATTAGTTGAGAAATTTTTGAAGAAAATGGGAGGTTGTGAGAGTAGGACTAAGTCGGCTTAAAGTTCTGCAAGTTGTGGAGCAGATAAAGGACGAGACACGGGAGGGCAAGAGGGTATGTAGAAATGGTGATGGTTGTGATGGTTATGAGAGAAAGAAATGTGCATTTAGATGGCACTTTATGAATGTCTCAATCAATTACTTTAGAAGTGCAGTCCCAGTTATGTAGGCAAGCATGGTATCAATTGTCATGCAGCAAGGCCTCACAAGCAGCAATTAAATCACCAGGTAATCTGCTTTTGGTGCTGGTTGAGAAATGAATGTAGTAGAATTCATTGCTCCTCTTGAAGAGTCATGAAATTGTTTGTGCCCACTTTAGTAAGCAGAGGGAGCTGCAGTTTAACAAATCCAAAGGATGGCCCCTCCTACACTATAGGAATCCTCCAGTCTTGCACTTCAGTGTTGGCCTAGAATATGTGCTCAGTGGGGCTTGAATCCACAACCTACAGACACAGATGAACAGTGCCATCAACTAAGTCAAGCTGGCATTTAGCCCAGTTGGTGAGGTGGTACCATGGAAGGGTTTGTTGATGAGAATTTTAAATTTGATTGCTCATTGGTTGGAGCTAGTGCAGGTCATTTGGAACAGGGTAAGCATGGCTTAATGCAGGATAGAATGTAGGCAGTAGAAGTTTGGATGATCTGTAATTTATGGGCAGTTAGGAGATTATCAAAGAAATGATGCCTCAATATTAACACCCCCACCCCCCCCCCCAACCCTATGTCGGGCGGGAGTGTTGGTGGGTGGGGTGAAAATTTAAACGGGAAATGCATCCCTGAGCTTCTTGCTGTTTTTACTGCGGCAGGTTTCGTGCTGTACAAGTCTCCCATCTTGGAGAGTTGGGACACTTCATTAACATATTTAAATTAGTCTTGCTGATGGGCTTCTCTGGAGTAGAGAAATTCAAGATGCAATTTAAGTATACGTTTGCACTAACACCAGTGCAGAGCAGTTTCACCGATTCTGAACTTAAGGTGCAGCCTGACTTGGAAGGTGTCTTAGTCTGTTTCATATTGGAGTCGTTTTGGGCCTTTATATCTAATACAGAACTACAGAAGTTTTATGTTGCTAAGATGTAACTATTTTGCAACTATATTAAAATTGCAGTGTAAGTTCACTTTAATAGTGTTTAAAATTGTGACATGTTGCAAGGATAAATAGTGGAAGATCATTTCTACTAGTTGGCGAATTGATAGCAAGGAGCCTAAATTTAGGATTCGTAGAAGCAGTGTGCAGGAGGGTTAGGAAATATTTCACTAGGGCTTTCACACTTGACTGGTGAAGTGGACTCAATCACAGAATTTAATTTAAAAAAAATTAGACTGGAAGGAAAATAACTAAAAACTAAGGAAGTAGCTGGGAAGTGGGATCTTATTATCTTCAGTGTGGAGCCAGCGTCAGCACAGGCACAAGGTGTTAAATGGGCTCCTTTTGTGCTTTATATTTCTCTAATTCAGGATGAAATTGACTACTGGTGGCCACTTAATGGCTTGAATGGAAAATAGAAGCATGACAAACAGTAGAGATGAGCTTCTGAGGTTGATTTGAGCCATTTATAATGACAGGACACAAGTGTGTTGATTTGCTTCTAACAGCTGATCTGAGAGCTGGATGTAGGATCTAGGTACCTATAGTGGGAAATCTTCCAGTATCCAGCACTAACATACTCACTTAGATGAGCAAAAATTTACAAAAATGCAAGCCTCTTAAAAGATAACACTGTACTGTTTTGGTATTTGTGTATTACCTGTGTAAACTTCTGAAACTGTTACACTGATGCCTAGTTCCTGAAGAATTTATGTATAACCCTGTGACTCGATCATATGGAGAACCACATAAACGACCTGAAGTTCAAAGTGCGACAATAGAGTTTATTGCTCCTTCAGAGTACATGGTGAGTCTAGCTTTTTAATTTTTAGACGAATGTATATCTTCATCCTCTTTGCCCAGCTTTTGCAGTGATGCTGAACTGTGTCCCATTTTGTTGATGAAGCATGTTTATAGAGAAGTACTGTTAAATTCCATGAGATTTTAAATTGGCTTTAACAATATGTTTAATGTCTTGTCCATGACACACTTTTCTTAGCTATTTATTGTACTATGTGTGCACTAGTGTAGTGCACCAGGAACCTATTAGCAGCTATTGGTTAAATGGGAAATTTTCTACACAGTCTATTCTGTTCTGTTGAAAAGTAGAGTTATATAAAAGCAAGTTATTTCTTTATCAAATTTCATGATCTCCAGATGTCCCAAAGCGCTTTGAAATATTTTTGAAGTGTAGTCATTGTTCTAATGTAGGGAAATGTGGCAGCAATTTGCATAGTGCAGTGTCTTTTTTTTAAATTCATTCATGGGATGTGGGCATCGCTGGCTAGACCAGCATTTATTGCCCATCCCTAATTGTCCTTGAGAAGGTGGTGATGAGCTGCCTTCTTGAACAGCTGCAGTCCATGAGACGCAGGTACACCCACAGTGCTGTTAGGAAGGAAGTTCCAGGATTTTGACCCAGTGACTGTGAAGGAATGGCGATATAGTCCCACGTCAGGATGGTGTGTGGCTTGGAGGAGAAATTGCAGGTGATGGTGGTCCCATGCATCTGCTGCCCTTGTCCTTCTAGGTGGTCGAGGTCAAGGGTTTGGAACGTGCTTTCGAAGGAGGCTTGGTGCATTGCTGCAGTGCATCTTGTAGATGGTACACACTGCTGCCACTGTGCGTTGGTGCTGAAGGGAGTGAATGTTTGTGGATGGGGTGCCTATCAAGCAGGCTGTTTTGTCCTGCATGGTGTCGAGCTTCTTGAGTGTTGTTGGAGCTGCACCCATCCAGGCAAGTGGAGAGTATTCCATTACACTCCTGACTTGTGCCTTGTAGATGGTGGGCAGGCTTTGGGGAGTCAGGAGATGAGTTACTCACCACTGGATTCTTAGCCTCTGACCTGCACTTGTAGCCATGGTATTTATATGGTTACTGCAGTTCAGTTTCTGATTAATGGTAACCCCTAGGATGTTAGTGGGGGATTCAGTGATTGTAATGCCATTGAATGTCAAGGGTAGATGGTTAGATTCTTTCTTGTTGGAGATGGTCATTGCCTGGCACTTGTGTGGCAGGAATGTTACTTGCCACTTATCAGCCCAAGCCTGGATATTGTCGAGATCTTGCTACATTTCTACACTGACTGCTTCAGTATCTGAGGAGTCGCGAATGGTGCTGAACATTGTGTAATCATCAGCGAACATCCCCACTTCTGACCTTATGATTGAAGGAAGGTCGTTGATGAAGCAGCTGAAGATGGTTGGGCCTTGGACACACTTCCCTGATGAGCTCCTGCAGTGATGTCCTGGAGCTCAGATGATTGACCTCCAACAACCACAACCATCTTCCTTTGCGTTAGGTATGACTCCAACCAGCAGAGAGTTTTCCCCCTGATTCCCATTGACTCCAGTTTTGCTAGGGCTCCTCGATGCCATACTCTGTCAAATGCTGCCTTGATGTCAAGGGCAGTCAATCTCACCTCACCATTTCTTTAAAACTGAAATCAGATTCCTGACCAGATAATCTATTTTAATGATGTTGGTTGAGGGGTAAATATTGGCCAGGACACTGGGAGAGCTGCCCTGGTGGTTCTTCAAAATTTACATGGGATCTCATCTGAATACTGGCACGTTTTATAGTACAGCACTCTGTTAGCACACCACTGCAGTGTCAGCCTAGATTATACACTCCCGTCTCGAGCGCAACCAATCCACAAACTTCAGACTCTCAGTTGAGTATGCTACCACTGAGGCGAGGGTGACGCGATAAATGCTTTAAAAAGTTCCATATGCTTTCTGGGTCCCTGGTTATGCAAGATGTACTGTGCAGCAGCTGTGGAAGTGTCTGTCACTCTAGAATTGGCCTTTATAGTCACTCCAGGCGCTGCTCCACAAACCACTGACCACCTCTAGGCACTTGCCCATTGTCTCTTGAGACAAGGAGACCGAAAGGACTGTGTATGGAAAGTGTTCCCCTGTTTCTCTCCTTCCATACCACCTTGATTTAAAGTATGAGTGATGTGGTAATGCTATATTCTTGCAATAAACCAAACTATTAGAGTCGTAGAGTTATACAGCACAGAAACAGGCCCTTCGGCCCATCGTGTCCGTGACGGCCATCAAGCACCTATCTATTCTAATCCCAAATTCCATTTGGCCTGCAGCCTTGTATGCTATGGCATTTCAAGTGCTCATCTAAATACTACTAAAATGTTGAGGGTTCCTGTCTCTACCATTCCTCCAGACAGTGTGTTCCAGATTCCAACCACCCTCTGGGTGAAATTTGTTTTCCTCAAAACCCCTCTAAACCTCCTGCCCCTTTCCTTAAATCTATGCCCCCTGGTTATTGACACCTCCGCTAAGAGAACAAGTTTCTTCCGATCTATCCTATCTATGCCCCTCATAATTTTGTATACCTCTATCAGGTCTCCCCTCAGCCTTCTCTGCTCTAAGGAAAAACAACTTTAGACCATTCAATCTCTCTTCAAAGCTGAAATGCTGCAGCCCAGGCAACATTCCGGTGAATCTCCTCTGCACCTTCTCCAGTACAATCACATCGTTCCTATAATGTGGCGACCAGAACTGTACACAGTACTTCAGCTGTGGCCTAACTAGTGTTTTATACAGCTCCATCATAACCTCCCTGCCCTTATATTCTTTATCGGCCAATAAAGCCAAGTATCCCATATGCCTTCCTAACCACCTTATCTACATGTGCTGCTGCCTTCAGTGATCCTTTAGCTGATAACCAGTTTGTCATACAGCCGTTTACTCTGCTGCACTCATCAGAACGTTATAATTTTAAACCGGAGCATGCATAAAGTGCTGGAGTTCTGTCCTTCTGCACCCATCTATCTGGCTGTGCTAGAAGTGGCACCGGGTGAAATATGGCACTGGTAATTCACACATTTTACCTGATAGCTAAAAGTGGCAACATGTGGAGAAACTGTTGTGGGACTGCTGTAAGTTGCAGATGTAGTTAAAATGTATTTATTGTCAACATAATACTTTTAAACATGTATTAAATGTGTGCAAAGTTGCATATTCTGTTGCGTTAATCCATCTTTTTGATTAAGGTGTGTTCCCCATATCTATAGTATTAGGGCATGAGGTTAAGAAGCATGCTTGAGCAAGCAGCTGTTTCTCTACTACTCATGACAGTTGATGCTAGAACTACTGACTCCTTTAGTGGTTGAGCACCTGTTTCTAAACTAGAAATCCCAGTTTTGCAGCACTGCAGCTATCTGCCAATGCTGAAAAGTTGTTTTAAGAAATGGTAAAAACATCTGTCATTAATGGGGAGGAAAGGTATAATAAATACCAAATGAAACTAAATTAAGCTTTTGATATCTCAAAGCCAATATTGTATTAATAAGTTAGGTTGAAAATTTGACTTGTTTTTAAACAGCCTAATCAGCTGGGGATATTTCTAGAAACAAATCTACAGCAGTTCTAGATTCCATTTGCATCTTCTATCACTGAGTTAAACATAAAAGATCTTTAATTTGCATTTACAAGTGCTTCGATTTGTTTTACTGCATGATTGTTTTATAAGCCTCCATTACAGATATCAGGCATACTTCAGATTTTCTTTATTCTTTCATGGGATGTGAGCATCACTGGCAAGGCCAGCATTTGTTGCCCACCCCTAATTGCCCTTGAAGTTGGTGGTGGGCCTCTTTCTTGAACCGCTGCAGTTCATGTGGTGTAAGTACAACCACAGTGCTGTTAGGGAGCAAGTTCCAGGTTTTTCACCCAGCAACAGTGAAGGAACCGTAATATAATTCCAAGTCAGGATGATATACAGCTTGGAGGGAAACTTGCAGGTGGTTGTGTTCCCATGCATCTGCTGCCCTTGTTCTTCTAGGTGGTAGAGGTCACAGGTTTGGAAGTTGATGTCGACGGAGACTTGGTGAGTTGCTGCAGTGCATCATGTAGATGGTACACTGCTACCGCTGTGTGCCAGTGGCGGTGTGAATGTTTAAGATGGTGGATGGGGTGCCAATCAAGCGAGCTACTTTATTTTGGATGGTCTTGAGCTTCTTGAGTGGTGTTGGAGCTGCACTATCCAGGCGTGGAGAGTATTCACCACATGTCTGACTGGTGCCTTGTAGGTGGTGGACAGACATTGGGGAATCGAGAGGTGAGTTGTTTGCTGCAGAATTCCCAGCCTGTGACCTGCTCTTGTAGCCATAGTACTTATGTGGCTGGTCCAGTTGAATTTCTGGTCAATGGTAACCCCCAGAATGTTAATGTCAATGTTTGCCTTTTCCAGCTGCGACCACCACAACCTGCAGTTTATCTTTACATCTTGGATGTGTCCCATAATGCAGTAGAGTCTGGATACATAAATATTGTCTGCCAGTCGTTGTTGGATAATCTGGACACGTAAGTTTTTTTTTTTCCTTACAACATCAAGGGTTTTTAATGGAAAGCTTTTATATTTATTCACTTGACTGCTGTGAATCCTTGATACTCAGTCGTGTTTGCTGAATTATCTAGTCATGTGGTTCATTTACAAATACACATTGATCTGATTAGGACAAGAGAAGCACAGGAAACGGAATCTGTTATATTTTTCTGTACTCCTAGACTTCCATGGCACAAAAACTGGGAGCTTGTAATGGGTAGAATAAGATACTTCAGTTGTGCTATTTAGTATATCAAGTAGGTAGTCCTACTTCAGTGTGTCAAACTTTTGCTGAAGACTCCAACAAGCTTAGTTTCATTTCATGAAACGTTAGGATTTCATGCTAAGGCTGGGCCAATTTCAAATCAGTTGAAAAATGCTCCTTTTGACTGTCGAAGATTATTTAATTCTTTTATTGCCCCTTCTAAAAATAAAGATTGCAGAAACAAGCTTCATTTTTAAAATTTCTCAAATATTTTCCAGTTTGTAGTTCGTCAATTAAGGGAACATTACACACATCACGCTCTTTTTTTTTTTTAAACCAGACGCTTTCATCCATTTTTCTTTGCAACTTGTAACTTAAGCCAGTGTGCCTGAGAATTGTTAACTTAACACAGGCCAGAGTTCGAACATGGGACTTTGTGTCGGGTTCACTACTGCATTACATATGTTTTGTTCAGTGAGCCAACAAAGGAGCTCACAGGTTCTTTGTTCTAATTTTCTCAATTTTGCCTTCTGAAGGTGGCAACTCGTATTGTGGCATGTTTTAACAAATTTGATGTGTGTGCACTGGTGTAAAAGGGAGCTTTTTGTGTGATGCTCTGTATATATGCCTGTTAATGGGCAGCACTACTAGGGAAGCTGGAGAAATGTTTTTCTAACCTTTCTCTGGCTGAGGCATTGAGTTCTCCCTCAAAACATGTTTATTTAAGGAGACTTTTTTGATATAGGGGGAAAAAGCCTTCTTGATATTTGCCTTGGGGCTATCCAACTTTGTCATTGCCTTTTATTTAATCAAGCATTGTTGTAATTCCCAATGATAGCTTTATTATAAAGTCTGGTACTGACTGGTTTGAACTTTATAGCTTTCAGCATTATAACATGTGTATGTCTAAGTAGGAAGAATTAGACTACTGCTATTTTTGAGGGGGAGTAAAAATTGATGTCAAATATTTACCTGGCAGTGTTAACGGCATATGAATTGAGTAATGATCATTCAGTCTGTCAGACTTGTTCCTTGCATAGACCGTATGCAATCTACTCAGTCGTGGATGCTATCTAACCCAGTAAACTCTTGGCAAAGTTTCTTCCTGTCCCCACAGGTAAACTGAAAAAAACTCCTGTGCAACCTTGCATCCTACATTATGCAACGTTGGCCAGTTAGCATTTTCAAGATTCTGCACGCCTGATTATTTGTCTACCTCAATTAGTTGCTACACATCATTTTTTTTTTAGTAAGTGTGAACATGGCATTTGCTACTTTATCTGAACGATCCACGTATACTAAGTTCTGAAAAACATTAATATTCTTGGTTGATGCATGCTAATTTTATTCCGGTTGTTGCTTTAAATGAGTGCTTGCAATCTTTCACATTGAAATTCCTAACTGCCATATTTTTTGGTGCACCCTTTGGCTTCTTCCAACCAACAATCCCTTGAGATGGAGTTGAATCTCTTCCTGCATTCCCCACTGAATGGAATCTTTTGTTACCTTGTTTGTTTTTTGGTACAGTAAAAGCAAAATACTGCGGATGCTGGAAATCTGAAATAAAAACAAGAAATGCTGGAACCACTCAGCAGGTCTGGCAGTATCTGTGGAAAGAGAAGCAGAGTGACCCTTCTTCAGAACTGGCAAATATTAGAAATGTCAAAGGTTATAAGCAAGTGAGGCGGGGGTGGGGCAAGAGATAACAAAGGAGAAGGTGTAGATTGGACAAGGCCACATAGCTGACTAAAAGGTCATGGAATAAAGGCAAACAATATGTTGATGGTGTGTTGAAAGACAAAGCATTAGTGCAAATAGGGTGTTAACGGACTGAAGGTTGAACAGCAGCATGTACAAACATGAAAAAGAAACAGTGAGTAAGCAAACTGAAATGAAATAAACATTAAAAAAAATTTTTTAAAATGTAAAAAAGAAAAAATAACTAAAAATAAAAGTAAAATGGGGGGCCCGTCATGCTCTGAAATTAGTGAACTCAATGTTCAGTCCGGCAGGCTGCAGTGTGCCTAATCGGTAAATGGTATCCCTTCTGAATTTTTTGCTTATTTATTAATAATGCCTGAGTGATCTTGTAACGTGTGTTGAAGTAACTCAAGTGACTAGTAAACATATCATAGTTACATGATGAAATAAGTATGTATGCTCAGTAATGACTCCTGCTCATGACTGTTCAATAATTATTGAAACTGAGGAGAAAGGAAAATGCAGGAAATTAATTTCCACTAAAGGATAAAGGTATTGTGGGCATCCAGTCAAGTATTTGAAGGGATTGATCATATACCAGTTGGCCCGTTCTTCCCACTTGATTGAGTGGAACAGCTAGGTAAAAGGGACTTTTTACATAGGCTGGGAAACAACTCTTCCTGTTATTAAGTATCTGTGTTTTCTGTAGATAGGATCTCTCTGGGCCTCCAATGTGAACAAATATATTCACAAAATAACATTCCTGCAGATTAAACAAGCAGCATCTTGTAAAGTTGGCTTGCAGCTGTGGATCTCAAGAATATATATGTTCATACATATATTTATATATATATATATTTTTTTTACTTTAGAGATACAGCACTGAAACAGGCCCTTCGGCCCACCGAGTCTGTGCCGACCATTAACACTAATCCTACACTAATCCCATATTCCTACCACATCCGTCCCTATATTCCCCTACCACCTACTTATACTAGGGGCAATTTATAATGGCCAATTTACCTATCAACCTGCAAGTCTTTTGGCTGTGGGAGGAAACCGGAGTACCCGGAGGAAACCCAAAATTATATTCCAAAATTATTTGGCATTGGATGTTTGAGGAGGAAGGCAACTTTTTATTATGGATAATCACTTTTAAATTAATGGGACCCAAATTTTTAATTATAGTAGCAGAAGCACCTTTTGTGTTCATTGATGATTGCAAGTCCTGAAGCCAAAGAGTGCAATGCAGAGCATGTGCCATGAAAGCTAGCATTTCTTTAGGTGATAAATGCTAGCTAGGTTCTTTTCAGGATCCTTCCTTCATGTTTAGTTTCAGACATTTTTGGGTATATTGCTGCTGCCATTTGGTACATTAGGACCATTTACCCTGAAATTCTTTGACCTAATTGAATTTAAATACCTGGGATTTGAGATTGATGGTTGTTAAAGTTTTGGGTGTAAGATGTTTGAAGCAGTTTTACAATCTGTACTTCAGTCAGCGACCTGACACACAGTCGAGTGTCTTGAAGTAAAGGCTATAGTTGGGTTATTGCTCTATGTATTTGAGCCTTGGAATCAACAATCTAGTGCTTGATATATCTCCTAGCAGGCTTTGTTCAACAAAAATCACAAGTTAGGTTGACATAAACTGACTCGAGTTTCAAGCTGTGTGTTTTCTTTTCAGTGATTTACCCATAATTGAGTAGTGTGTTTGACATCTTGCTCTTGATTTGATCAGTTAATTCAGTGCACGGTGGGGCTTGTTTTATTTGTAACTTTCACCCCATCTGCCATTGCCAACAGCAAATTACTTGTACGTACCATATTCTGTTGTTGCTAAATGCGAACACAGAGCAGAATTCTGCATTATCATATTTCATCCATGAGCTTGAGATAATTTCAGCAAATGAAATTATGTATAAACGAAACTGCTGGCTGCTTAGATTGAACTACAAAGTGGTAGTGCTCAATAGTTCTTTTGGGAGGAAATAGTCTACGTGTGTGTTTTTATTCCCCCCCCCCACCCCCCCTTACTTTCAACATTCTGTAGTGACTATCACCTGTAACCCATAGTGGTTAAGCAACATTGACTTACAGGATTGATTAAAGCTGTGTGTCAAACAAGTTATAGTTCATCCTCGAGTAGAGTTATACTTTTGAACAAATGATATACCAGCTTTTCAGTGATTACTTTCATTACCAACTTTAGAAGTATTATAAATAAGATTGGGTCTATGAAACTGTGAAAGTAGATATCCTCCAAACCAAATTAGAGAGTTCTTTGATAATTATCACTTTGTATGTAAATTCCACTTTATCGTTTGTCTTGCAATTAGATGCAATTTTTGAAGCACAAACAGTGAGGACAGGTTTATAAAAACAGAAGTGCTTAAATGGATTTTAAAAAATGGACAGGTTTCTTGACCAGGAAATTGCAGTTTCAGAAAGATCCGATCCAGAATGATTCAGCTTCCTTTTGAAATTTTCAGATTACCCGGTGATTCACGTACAAGGATAGGGTTTATTACATTTGATAGCACCATTCATTTCTACAGTCTTCAGGAAGGCCTATCTCAGCCTCAGATGATGGTGGTCTCAGACATAGAAGGTATGTTTTAAAGAGGTAATTTTTCATGGCATGGTGTCTAAAGGTATTAGTTACAACAAGATGAATATTTTATATGATTTGTAATAGCCCGTGGAATGAATGTAAATAAATATATGATGAGTGAATCCCTTGATAATTGCAAAACCTGAAATGTAAATGGTATACATAGAAACTGCAAAGCCCCACAAAGCTTGCAAGAGTAATTGGAATGAAATTTGTATGTTATCAAGCTGCCTGATATTGAATTTTGGATGAGCCATCATTTTCTCCTGCTATACTTTTGTAAACTGAAGCCATTGCTTTTATACCTAATCACAAACTCTACACCCTCATCACTTGCCCCTCTCCCCATCCCAGGCCATTATGTCTAGCTAAAGCAGATAGTTTCCAACCTTTGCATCTTGTTTGTCCCCAAGCTGAGTTTCTGACCCTATGTCCTCCATCACAAAGGCTGCCTAGTTTCTCACCTCCAACAATAATTGCGATGACTTCATGGACTACTTTGCCTCCATGATTTAAACTAACCTATCAACTGCCTTTGCCACTTCCCTCCCTTCCCTGAGCCTGCTGGACCAAATGTCCTCGATAGCTCCCCCTGCCCAAGCCCTGAACTCTAGTTTCTCTGCGAACTTCCCCCAAGTGCTCTCTGCGCTCATCTTGTCCATGAGACCCACCTCCCGCTCCCTCAATCCTATTCCCACTAAACTGCTGACCATCCAGCTTCCTTCCTGGTTTCCATGTTAGCCAATATTGTCAACTCTTTTTTTTCTCTTTAGATATTGTCCCTCCTGCAAATCTGCTGTCATTACTCCTCTCCTCAAAAAAAAAAGCCCTTGGCCCCATCACCCTTGCACACTATCACCCCATCTCCAATTTCCCTTGCCTCTCCAGTCGTTGATCGTGTTGCCTCCCAAATCCCATGTTAATCTTTCCCAGAACTCGATGTTTGAATCCCTTCAATCAGGTTTCCATATCTACCACCATACCGAAACAGCTATTATCGATGCCACAAATGATATCCTATGTGACTGAGAAAGATAAATAACCAGTCCTCATCATTCTCGACGTCTGCAGCCTTTGGCGCAGTTGACCATTCTATCCTCTTCCAACATCTCTTTACCATCCAGTTGGGTGGGACCGCACTCGCCTAGTTTCATTCTTATCTAATCGTAGCCAAAGGATCACCTGAAATGGCTTCTCTTCCTGCTCGCTCTCCATTACCTCTGAAGTCCCCCAGGGTCTATATTTGGCCCCCTCCGAATTCCCACTTGCATATTGTCCCTTAGGGACATCATCCAAAAATACGGTGTCAGTTTCAAATGTAATTTGGCAACACCCAATTCTACTTCCTCTCTCTCGACATTTCCACTGTCTCTAAATTATCAAACAGCTTGTCCAAAATTTGGTACTGCATGAGTAGAAATTTCCTCCAATTAAAAATTGGGAAGACTGAAACCATTGTCTTCAGGCTCTGGTTGCTAGCCCCTGACTCCATTCCTCTCCCTGGTCTCTGTCTGAGGCTGAACCAGACTCTTCGTAGCCTTGGTGTTCTATTTGACGCTGAGATGAGATTCCGACCGCATATCTGCGCCATTACTGACTGACTGTCTATTTCCACCTCTAACAATTGCCTGACTTTGCCTTGTTTCAGTTCATTTGCTGATGAAACAGTGATCCACATCTTTGTTACTTCCAGACTTTACTATTCCAATGCAATCCTATCCAGCCTCCTGTATTTTACCCTCTGTAAACTTAAGATCATTCAAAACTCTGCCTGCATCTTATTTGCACCAAGTCCCATTCATCCATTGCCTCAAACCACTCCCCACCCTCTGCTCACTGACCAGGTTCCTGGTTAAACAATGCCTCATTTAAAAAAAAAAAGTCCTGTGCTCCAGAACTTGCTGTGCTCCTAGCCAAGCTGTTCCAGTACAGCTACAACACTGACATCTACCCTGAAATGTGGAAAATTGCCCAGGTATGTCCTGTACACAAAAAGCAGGACAAGTCCAACCCAACCATCAAGCAGCACTTGCTTAGCAATAACCTGCTCAGTGATGCTCAGTTTGGGTTCCGCCAGGGCCACGCAGCTCCTGACCTCATTATGGCCTTGGTTCAAATATGGACAAAAGAGCTGAACTCGAGATGAGGTGAGATTGACTGCCCTTGACATCAAGGCAGCATTTGACAGTGTATGGCATCGAGGAGCCCTAGCAAAACTGGAGTCAATGGGAATCAGGGGGAAAACTCTCTGCTGGTTGGAGTCATACCTAACACAAAGGAAGATGGTTTTGGTTGTTGGTCAAGCATCTGAGCTCCAGGACATCACTGCAGGAGTCCCTCAGGGTAGTGTCCTAGGCCCAACCATCTTCAGCTGCTTCATCAATGACCTTCCTTTAATCACAAGGTCAGAAGTGGGGATGTTCGCTGATGATTGCACAATGTTCAGCACCATTCGCGACTACTCAAATACTGAAGCAGTCAGTGTAGAAATGCAGCAAGATCTCGACAATATCCAGGCTTGGGCTGATAAGTGGCAAGTAACATTTTTGCCACACAAGTGCCAGGCAATGACCATCTCCAACAAGAAAGAATCTAACCATCTACCCTTGACATTCAATGGCATTGCCATCACTGAATTCCCCCACTATCAACATCCTAGGGACTACCATTGACTAGAAACTGAACTGGAGTAGCCATATAAATACCGTGACCACAAGAGCAGGTCAGACGCTAGGAATCCTGCGGCGAGTAACTCATCTCCTGACTCCCCAAAGCCTGTCCACCATCTACAAGGCACAAGTCAGGAGTGTGATGGAATACTGTCCACTTGCCTGGATGGGTGCAGCTGCAACAATGCTCCAGAGGTTCGATGCCATCCAGGACAAAGCAGCCCGCTTGATTGGCACCCCATCCACAAACATTCACTCCCTCCACCACCGACGCACAGTGGCAGCACTGTGTACCATCTACAAGATGCACTGCAGCAATGCACCAAGGCTCCTTAGACAGCACCTTCCAAACCCGCAACCTCTACCAACTAGAAGGATAAGGGCAGCAAATACATGGGAACACCATCACTTGCAATTTCACCTGCAAGCCACACATCATCCTGAC
Source organism: Heterodontus francisci (assembly GCF_036365525.1). Lineage (NCBI taxonomy): Eukaryota > Metazoa > Chordata > Chondrichthyes > Heterodontiformes > Heterodontidae > Heterodontus > Heterodontus francisci. The sequence continues at coordinate 79,069,101 of NC_090382.1, read as the reverse complement.
TTGGAACTATATCGCTGTTCCTTCACTGTTGCTGGGTCAAAATCCTGGAACTCCCTTCCTAACAACACTGTGACTATACCTACCTCATGGATTGCAGCAGTTCAAGAAGGCAGCTCACCAGCTTCTCAAGGGCAATTAGGGGTGGGCAGTAAATGCTGGCCTGGCCAGCAACGCCCACATCCCATGAATGAATTTTTAAAAAAAAGTTTTACCTCTAACCCTTCTTCTCTTGCCTCCTCCAGACTTCATTATTCTAATTTTAATTCTTTTCTGGCCAGCTTTATCACCTTCATTCTCCAAACTCCTCATCTCAAACTCTGCTGTCTTTATACTGTACAATTCCCACCTCCACCCCACCCCCCCCCCCCCCCCCCAGCCAATCAGTTGTGCCCTTGCTGGCCTCTACTGGCCTTCAACTTTCCAATGTCTACATTTAAAAATCTCATGTTTAAATCCTAACACAGCCTATCTTGTAACTCAGTCCTGCAATACGTTTTCTCTTCTGAATCTAGTTCTTTGACTCCAGCCTCTTGAATTTCTGCACCACCCTTTTTCCCCACCTCTGGCTCTCTCTCACTTTCTTTAAGTGTCGACTTAAAACCCACTTCTTTGACCAAGCTTTTAGCCACACCTTCTGTGCTTTAGCAAGTTTGACAGCCAATTTGCATGCAGCAAGCGCTGTCAAACAGCGAAGAGAGAATGACCAGATAATCTGTTTTAGGTGTTGGTTTAGGTATTGGGGAAATCCGTACAAAGTGAAATTATAAAATTGCTTCAAACTGAAGATCCCAGCTTAAAAGAGAAATATTGCCTGTCTTTTGCAGATATCTTTATACCAACGCCGGACAACTTGTTGGTGAACTTGAATGAAAGCAAAGAGGTAAATATTGGAACGTGATAAATTTATAGAGAACCAAATGGATTTTTTTTGAAAGTACAGAATGTAGTCATCATGAAGACTCTGATAACTGCAACACGCGTGGCATTCATTTATCATGAATTATCAATCATTAGGCTTATCAGCATATCCAAAATCCTTCTCCAAAGGAAACAGTGGCTAAGATTAATGATAAATAAGCCTGATGTGTAACTTTGGGCTTGTTTATAATGTCAAATTGGCTGTTCACCACAGACAAAGATGATTTCTTCTCTTTGATGTGGAAAACTTCGACTTGGCGTAGCAGGTGCTACTTGCATTGCTTGGAGACTGACTGAGACCATATGCTGTCTCACATCCAGGGTTTGTTGTTTCTCCTGATCAGCTTGCAAGCAGCAGCTGCTGGAGCTCCATGCATCCAACTACTGGCATGAATTTCAGTGCAGTATGATGGGTGCCTATACTGTGAGTGATAGTGACAAAGCTTTATGGAGAGCTGTTCTCTTTTTGGTATTTTTGGTCTGACTAGTGAGAACTCATTCCCATATTTAATCTGGTGACTGGGTATAATCCTTACAGGATAGGATGCGTTGGATGGTAAGCAAGGACCCTTTGTGATTGAGGTGGCATCATTGGTGGTGCGAAATTGAAATGGTCAGGCCTCATAGCAGACTTTATAATCCAATACCTAACTTAGACAGATCTGTATTGCTGTAGGTCACTGTTGATTGGCCAACCAGACCAATTAGTTTTTCACCCAGCTCTGGCATTCTTCCCATTTGACTCCAGGTAATCTTGCAAACCAGTGCCCTAATGGATAAGGTGGTTTTTGCTGGTCAAGCAGCAGTAAGCTTACCAATGGGCTGGGCTGACCAGCTATACAGTTTTAGTTGGCTAATCTTAAGTGCATTTGAGCTCTTTCCAACCTACATTAAGCTTTCTGGCCTTGGGTAAATGAACTGTCCTTGTGGAGAGAAAGTGTTTACTCTGTTGGGCAAACAAACACAACCTTTGTGCATTACTTGGTTGATTAATTTGGATTGTCTTAATTATTTTGACACCCAACTGACCAAAATAAAAATAAAAGCAAAATACTGCAGATGCTGGAAATCTGAAATAAAAAACAAGAAATGTTGGAAGTACTTGGGTCTGGCAGCATCTGTGGATAGAGAAGCAGAGTTAACGTTTCATCAGACCAAAATAAAAACACTAGTCAGACTCATGACCCAGTGTACTATAAATTTCCATTTTGGGCTTCATTGTCTCATAAGCTGAAAATATAGTAATTTGTGGTTGAAGCTGTTGCTTCTACTTAGCAAATGTTGCTATTCAGTAATGAATCAGTTGTTGCAATACAGGAAATTAAAGACAACCAGGATAGTTCATTTTGTTGAGCATGTTTTCTTGGAGCTAAAACAGAGATTTATGTTTTCCTTCATGATTTCAGTTGATCCAAGACTTGCTAAGAACTTTACCTCAAATGTTCAGCAATACATTGGAGACTCAAAGTGCCCTGGGTCCTGCACTACAGGCTGCATTCAAGTTGATGTCTCCCACTGGTGGCCGTGCCTCTGTCTTCCAAACACAGTTACCTTCATTAGGTGTCGGTGCTCTAAAGTCCAGGGAGGATCCCAATCAGAGATCCAGCATAAAGGTAGGATGCTGCTCTTCCTCTCTATGTTTGAGCAGCAGGCGTAGTTTTTCATAGGAAATAACTATTACAGTTTACTTTCCATTGATCACCTTTAAAGTTATTTCATATAGAAATTACATACTTTTGAAGTGTCTTAATTAATCAGATGTTGCTTTGATGCATTTTTGTCTCTTGGGAAATTTATGTAATATGTATTTGCTTTGAGATTCCATTTCTTAGGTTTGTTTTAAGCAACGTTAACCTGTTTGATCCTCCTTTACATTAGCATCTTGGCTAAACTGGCTAGTTCCAGAGCCATGGAAGTGCTATCTACATATGTTGGCTTAAAGAAGGAAAAGTATCCGTATGATATTTTGCTGGTAGATAGTTTATTAGTTTCAAATATTAAAATGCCGCTATATTTTCCAATGGGGTGTGCTGAAGTTGTCTCCTGCATCTGCATGAAGTAACAAAGGTCCCAAAATTTTCTGGACAAAAAATGCAAAGGAAGTCTCTTTTGAAAACAAATGTTTTCAGCGAGTTGAATTTGATCAATAGTTAATAATTTTCCTCCTCCCTAACTAAACTAGAGCGATAGTCCAAATAGCAAACCTATCTTGATGTGATTGGTTCCTGACCACCTACCTGTAAGAAGCCTTGTTTTTATGAATATATTTTAGATGAAAAATATATGGGTTATTTCTGCATGAATGTAAAAATGTTAAGTTTGTGTCTAGTTTCCCTATCCATTTATACTCTGTAAACCTGTATTAAAACGTGGCTACCTGACCCGAACCCGACCAGACCTGACAAGTATCTGGTTCGGGTTGGGTCTTTCTTCCGGGTCCAGAGTTCGGGCTCTGGTCGGGTCAGGCTAGATGTGGACAGTGCTGCCTTGCTCTGGGAAGTAATTTTCAAATGAACATTCAGGACATCAAGGCAGGAAACGTGCAGTCTGGACTCCGCACTCTGCAGCAAAGCCTGGCTACCCGACCAAACCTGACTACATGTGTTGGGTTCGGTTCGGGTCGGGTTGTGCATTTAAAAAAAATTGAAGGACACTGACCCGGGTTGGTTTTTAATTTTATACCCGAGCAAGGCTTTAACCTATATGAGTGCTTTGGGATCTTCACAGCCAAACTGTAATGTCTCCCAATATAAATGAGCTGTTTTTTCTTAAACATGGTATGAATACGAACATACGAATTAGGAGTAGGAGTAGGCTACTCGACCCCTCAAGCCTGCTCCACTATTCAATAAGTTCATCGCTGAAGTGATCACTCCACATTTCCACCTACCCCCGATAACCTTTCACCCCCTTGCATTATCAAGAATCTATCTACCTCTGCCTTAAAAATATTCAAAGACTCTGCTTCCGCTGCCTTTTGAGAAAGTGAATTCCAAAGACTCACGATGCTCTGAGAAAAGATTTCTCTTCATCTCTGTCTTAAATGGGCGACCCCTTATTTTTAAACAGTGACCCCTAGTTTGAGATTCTCCCACAAGGAGAAACATCTTTTCCACATCCACCCTGTCACGACCCCTTAGGATCTTGTATGTTTTAATCAAGTCACCACTTACTGTTCTAAATTCCAGTGGATACAAGCCTAGTCTGTCCAATCTTTCCTCGTAAGACAGGCACCCATTCCAGGTATTAATCTAGTAAACCTTCTCTGTACTGTCTCCAACGCATTTACATCCTTCCTTAAGTAAGGAGACCAGTACTGTACGCAGCACACTTGAAAGTCAACAGGTGAAAAGCATCAGTGTCTCATTTTTCAAAGTAATCTTTAAATCTTTTTTTCTGATTTGTGAGCTTTTCTTAATCTGGTTGATCATGCAAACATTAAATGCATTTTTTAAAAATACAATATAAAATGTATCTTTTTTTTATATTTTCTAAGGATGTGCAGCATCTTTCTCCAGCCATTGATTTCTACAAGAAGCTTGCCTTGGACTGCTCAGGACAGCAAATTGCAGTGGACCTCTTCATGTTGAACGGTCAATATTCTGATTTGGCCTCTCTGAGTAAGTGAAACTAGAATTTATAAAATAGGAAGTTAGCCACTATTACAAGAGTTACACAGTAATTGCTCTACTTGTAATGAAGCTAGCATTGTAGTAATTTTTGTTTAATTCTAAAAACCCCTCCTGGCCACTGTTCGCAACTTCAATGTACTATTTGATCCTTAGCTGAGCTTCTGAATCCAAGAAGTCTGCGTTCATCCAACTCTTGGCCTCTTGTGCATTCCCCCACTTGCTTCGTCCTAGTAATGGTGACTGTGCCTTCAGCTGTCTAGCCCCTTGTAGAGATCCCTCCATAAACCCCTCTATCTTTACCAAAGAAGAAGATGCTGCTGAAGTCAAAGTGAAATAGTTGAGACATTGGACAGGCTAAAAATTGATAAAGAACTATTAGATAGGCTGGCTGTACTTAAAGTTGATACGTTACCAGGACAGGATGCGATAAATCCACGGATACAGAGCAAAGTATGTGTGGAAATCCAAACCTCCTTAAATACAGGGGTGGTGCCAAAGGAGTGGAGAATTGCAAATGTTATGTTCAGAGTTCTGAAGAAGAGTCACTGACCTGAAATGTTAACTCTGCTTCTCTCTCCGCAGATGCTGCCAGACCTGCTGAGTATTTCCAGCATTTCTTGTTTTTATTGCAAATGTTTTACCCTTGTTCAAGAAAGCTGTAAGGTTGAGCCCAGCAAATAGAGGCCAGTCAGCTTAACCTTGGTGGTGGGAAGCTTTTAGAAACGATAATTCGGATCTAAATTAAAAGTCACTTTGACAAATGTGAATTAGTTAAGGAAAGCCAACATGGATTTATTCAGAACAAGTCATGTTTAACAAACTTGCTTGAGTTTTTGATGAGGTAACGGAGGGTTGTTGTGGTGTACGTAGACTTCCAGAAGATATTTCACATAACAGGCTTGTCAGCAAAGTTAGAGCCCATGGAATAAAAGGGACAGTAGCAGCATAAATACAAAATTGGCTGAGTGACAGGAAATAGTAGTGGTGAGCAGTAGTTTTTCAGACTGGGAAGGAAAATATGCAGTCGGGTTCCCCACGGGTCAGTGTTTGGACCCCTGCCTTTCCTGATATATATTAATGGCCTAGACTTGGGTGTACAGGGTGCAATTTCAAAATTTGTGGAAGTGATGTGAACAGTGAGGAGGATAGTGATGAACTTCAAGAGGACATAGACAGGCTGGTAGAATGAACAGACAAGTGGCAGATGAAATTTAGTAGAGAAGTGTGGGTGATTGATTTTTGGTAGGCAGGACGAGGAGAGGTAATATAAAATAAAGGGTGCAGTTCAAAAGGGTTGCACGAGCAGAGGGACTTGGGGGATATTTATGCACAAGTCATTGAAGGTGGGAGAGCAGGTTGAGAAAGTGGTTAATGCAGCACATGGGATCCTGGGCTTTATAAGTAGTGGCATAGAGTATAAAAGCAAGGAACTTGTAATAAACCTGTATAAAACATTGGCTTGGCCTTAACTGGAGTATTGTGTCCAGTTCTGGGTACCGCACTTTCAGACTGTTGTGAAGGCATTAGAGCGGGTGCAGAGAAGATGCAAGAAAATGGTTCCAGGGATGAGGGACTTCAGTTACGTGGATATGTTGGAGAAGCTGGATCTGGTCTCCTTGGTGAAGAGAAGATCAAGAGGAGATTTGATAAAGCTGCTCAAAATCGTGAGGGATCTGGATAAAGTAGCTTGGGCGAAACTGTTCTCGTTGACGGAAAGATCGAGAACCAGAGGGCACCGATGAGCCAAATGGCCGCCTCCTGTGCTGTAACCATTCTGTGATTCTATCTCCGTCTCCTCCTTAAAACCCACTTCATTGATCAAGCTCTTAGTCACCCATGCTAATATTGTCTTTGGTCACGTGCAATTTTTTTTCAAAAACAAAATAGTGTGGTTGCTGGAAATCTGACATAAAAACAGAAAATGCTGGAAGTACTCAGCTGGTCTGGCAGCATCTGTGGAGAGAGAAACAGTCCATGTTTCAGGTCGGTGACCTTTCATCAGAATTGGGAAAACTTCGAAATGTAGTACGTTTCAAGCAAGTGAAGGGGGGAGGGTGGGGAAAAAGAGCAAAAGGGAAGGTCTGTGATTGGGTGGAAGACAGGAGTGATTAAATGACAAAAGAGCTGGTGGTTTAAGGCTAAAGGGAGCGGTAATGGGACAAGTGAAGAAAAAGATGGCCGGAGGAGGTGTGAATGGCGCAATGAGGTACAGCTGCTGTCCAAAAACAAGAGAAAAACCAAAACCTGCAAAGTTAAAAGAATCAAAATGGGGGCAGAGGTTACCATCTGAAATTGTTGAACTGAGAGTCTGGAAGGCTATAATGTGCCTGATGAGGTGCTGTTTCTCAAGCTTACATTGAGCTTCATTAGAACACTGCAGCAGGCTGAGGATAGAGAGGTCAGCATTTGCAAAGTAATCCACCTATCGTAGAGGTTCCCTTTGGTTCTTTTTCCCCAGCCTCTCCCCTTCAATTGTTTAAAACCTATTACATTTCTAACTTTTTCCATTTTTGATGAAAGGTCATCAACCAGAAACATTAACTCTGTTTTTCTCTGCACAGATGCTGCCTGGCCTGCTGAGTATTTCTAACGTTTTCTGTTTCATTTACTTTTGGTCTGATAATTCAGTGAAGTGCCTAAGGATGTTTTACTGCATTAAAGGCATCACACAAATGCAAGTTGTTGAAAAAAGGAAAGTGATTTATCGACTGCATTTTTTTGTTGTCCGACTATCTAAATTTGACAAGTGGAAGCTGTTAATGTTTTTCAGCTTGTATTTCGAAGTACTCGGCTGGTTGTATTTACTCTTATCCATCCTATCATCACAAACACAATCCTGTCCTGGTGGAGAAGTTTCAGAAGGACCTGAAGCGCTACTTGACTAGAAAGATTGGCTTTGAAGCAGTCATGAGGATACGATGCACAAAAGGTCAGTCCAATTCATCAATATTGTTGGAACTGTTGCGTTTAGCTGCAGGACATCTAACGACTGTAATTAAAACTGCATTGGGGATATTCAGGAGCTAAAAAACAAGTCCCTTTTGCCTCTCTTTTTGGACTGGGCTATTGAATTTGGCCTGACACAATTTTGTAACTTCAGTCAATGTTACATGACGCCCTATTTCCCGTGCTGAAACTGAAGTATCCATTTGTTTTTTACTCACCAGGTCTTGCTATTCATACTTTCCATGGAAACTTCTTTGTGCGTTCTACAGACTTGCTGTCACTGCCGAATATAAATCCTGATGCAGGGTTTGCGGTACAGATGTCAATAGAGGAGAATCTGTTAGATGTGCAACTTGTCTCATTTCAAGCTGCCCTGTTGTACACTTCAAGTAAAGGTATGAATAAGCAAGAATACTGGCTAAAATTTGTCTAACCACACATTTCAAGAAATTGTCTGAATTTTCCTAGAAGTTATTGCTGTGTAGAATTATATAGAATTTACAACTGAGGACTAGCCAGTCAGTCCAACTGGGCTATATCAGTTGTCAGGCAAACCCCCCCCCCACCCCCCACCCCCCTCACCTGCCAAGACTGAGGCACACATTATTTCGCCACATGAACATTAAAACGTAAAATTGCAAGCCCCTGACTGGAAAGACATTTACATAGAAACAGACAGTGTTGGATCAAGGGACAAAGGACCAATCCCTGACACATTCAACCAACTGTGGACTTTTGATTACCAGATGTTGATGGTGGGGGAGCTAGCTATCCAGGTTGACTGCTAAGAGAGCAGAATCCACAAACACAGAAGAAGTGGTAAGACCAGTTTTAGTCACATGACTGACTGTCGGAGTTTTTTGAATTTGAACTTCCAACAGGGAATTTGAAATCAGAAAGTTCTTGCTTTGAGAACATCTCTCTCCTGTCTGCCCTCATATCGCTCACACCAGCTTCGGAAACCATTGAGGACATGAGAACCTCAAAGAGAGAAAAGTCTCTGATGTTGAACGAGGTTTAAGAAGTATACTGGGCCCCAACGAAAAGTAAGAGCTGCCTACAATCAGAGACTGTACAGTGAGCTGGAACCACAGGAACAGTAAACAGAAACCCCCTTCAGAGACTGCCTCAAATCTTTCACCTTGTATTTTCCTCTCCTCTTTTCTGTCCCTATTTGCATGTGTGTATCGTGTGTGCATGCTAGCGTGGGCTCGTCGTATATCCGTAGGCGTTAACCGTATTAGAGTTGAAGTTTAAGGTTTAATAAATTTCACTTTTCTCCTTTAAACCGAAGAAAGCCTGTTTATGCTAATTTCTTTCCCTTATATTTGGAAAACTGTGAACAAGGAGTCACCAAAGGGGAGCTTTAAACACAGTGTTTAAACATTAAACCCTGTTACTGTCTTCACCTGATCTTATTGTAACGGACCCCTAGACACCTTTCTCATCTAGTTGTAACACTGTGTTTGTGCTCCCTGTGGGCCTCTTGCCTCTCTCATCTAACCCTATCAGCATATCCTTCTGTTCTTTCTCTTGCTTTCCCCTTAAATGCATCCATGCAATTCACTTCAGCTACTCCTTGTGGTAACGTGATCTACATTCTTGCTGCTCTTTGGGTAAAGAAGTTTCTTCTGAATTTCCTATTGGATTTATTGGTGACTATTTGGTACTTATGGCTCCTAATTTTGGTTTCCCAACAAGTGGAAACATCTCCACATCTACAACAAAAGCAAAATTCTGCAGATGCTGGAAGTCTAAAACTAAAAACAGAAAATGCTCGAAGTACTCAATAAGTCAGGCAGCATCTACAGAGAGAAAAACACAGTTAATGCTTTTGGCCAAAGTCCTTTCATGAGAATACCTTTCATCAGGGTTTCTTGCGAAGTTCATGAACCTGAAGTGTTAACTGCTTTGCTTTCCACAGATGCTGCTTGTTCTGCTGTGGGTACAAGACTAAAAGAGGATCTGTTGAGGGAGTATTAGCAGCTACAGGCTAAATTAAAAATCAGAGCCACAAAGGTAATCTCTGGGTTACTTCTTGAACCACAAGCAAATTGGGATCAAGTAAATAAGATCAGAGAGTTGAATGCGTGGCTCAAACGTAAGTGTGGAAGAGATGAGTTTCGATTCATGGGGTACTGGGGAAATCAGGAGCTGTACCGTTGGGATGGTCTTCACTTGAACCATGCTGGAACCATTGTCTTGGCCAGTCATATAACTCAGGCTGTAGAGAGGGCTTTAAACTAAATAGTGGACAGGGGGGAGGGTTCATGTGAGCGGAGATTTGGAAAGTTAAAGCGAAAGGACAGCAACAGTGCAGGCTACTGATATGGGTAATGCTAACCAGGAAGGGACAGACTGTACAAACATAAGTGTGTGCCAGCAAATATTATCAGAGTAGGGAAAAATGGCTTTAAACCAACAGAGGGGAAGGAGGGTTCTGGTGAAAGGAGATTTTTAAATCCAAAGATAAAAGTTGAGGCAATAGAAAAGTATATCAATGTGCATAAAGGCAAGCTGAGAGGGACAGAGTTTAACAGTAATAGCGTATCAGTGAGTAAGGGCCATGCAGGGAATAGTAGTAAAAAAAGAAATTGAAATTACTTTATCTGAATGTGCGGAGCATCCGCTATAAGATAGATGAACTAGTGGCACAAATAGAGATAAATGGTTTAGATCTTATTGCCATTACAGAGACATGGTTACAAGATGACCAGGGTTGGGAAATAAATATGCCAGGGTACGCAATTTCGAAAAGTCAGGCAGAATGGAAAAGAGGAGGGGTAGCCTTGATAATAAAGGATGACATAAGGACATTACTAAGAAAGGTTCTTGGATCACAAAAACAAAGTAGAATCAATGGGTGGAGATTAGGATAGCAAATGTCAGAAAACACTGATGGGAGTAGTTTATAGGCCCCCTAATAGTAATTATACTGTTGGTCAGAGCATTAAACAAGAAATTACTGGAGCTTGTAACAAAGGCAATGTAATAGTTGTAGGGGACTTGAATCTTCTTATAGACTGGACGAATCAAATTGGCAAAGGCGGTCTTGAAGATGAGTTAGTAGAAGGCTTTTGTGACAGTTTCCTGGAGCAGTATAATAAAAGCAAAATACTACGGATGCTGGAAAATCTGAAATAAAAACAAGAAATGCTGGAAATACTCAGCAGGTCTGGCAGCAGCTGTGGAGAGAGAAGCAGAGTTAACGTTTCAGGTCAGTGACCCTTCTTCAGAACTCTACTTCTCCCTCCACAGATGCTGCCAGACCTGCTGAGTATTTTCAGCATTGCTTGTCTTTATTATCCTGGAGCAGTATGTTGTGGAACCAACTAGGGATAAAGCTATTTTAAATCTAGTATTGTACAACAAGGCAGGGTTATAATAATGTTGCAGTAAAGCATCCGCTGGCAAATATTGATGATGCAATTGAATTCCACATTATTTGAAAACAATCTTAAACTTAAACAAAACCAATTACGTAGCTATGAGGGGAGAGCTTTATTCGGCCCATTGTGTCTGTGCCAGTCATCAAGCAGCTAACTATTTTAATCCCATTTCCAGCACTTGGCCCGTAGTCTTGTCTGCTCTGGCATTTCAAGTGCTCGTCTAAATACTTCTTAAATGTTGTGAGGGTTCCTTCCTCTACCGCCTCTTCAGGCAGTACGTTCCAGATTCCAACCGCCCTCTGGATGAAGTTTTTTTTCCTCCGATCCCCTCTAAACCTTCTGCACCTTAACCTTAAATCTATGCCCCCTGGTTATTGACTCTTCTGCTAAAGGAAAAAGTTTCTTCCTATCTAACCTATCAATGCCCCTCATACTTTTGTGTACCTCAGTCATGTCCCCCCTCAGCCTTCCCTGCTCTAAGGAAAACAACCCTAGCTTTTTCAGTCCCTCTTCATAGCTGAAGTGCTCCAGCCCAGGCAACATCCTGGTGAATCTCCAATGCAATCACATCCTTCCTGTAGTGTGGTGCCCAGAACTGTACACTACTCCAGCTGTGGCCTAACTAGCGTTTTATACAGCTCCATCATAACCTCCCTCCTGTTACATTCTATGCCTCGGCTAATAAAGGCAAGCATCCCATATGCCTTCGTAACCACCTTATCTACCTGTGCTGCTGCCTTCAGTGATCTATGGAAAAGTACACCAAGGTCCTTCTGACCCTCTGTACTTCCTTGGGTCCTACCATCCATTGCATATTCCATTGCCTTGTTAGTCCTCCCAAAATGCATCACCTCCCACTTCTCAGGATTAAATTCCATTTGCCACTGCTCCGCCCATCTTACCAGCCCATCTATATTGTCCTGTAATCTAAGGCTTTCCTCCTCACTATTTACGACACCAATTTTCTTGTCATCTGTGAACTTACTGATCATACCTCCTATATTCACGTCTGAATCATTAATGTACACCACAAAAAGTAAGGGTCCCAGCACTGATCCCTGCAGTATACCACTGGTCGCAGGCTTCTACTCGCAAAAACAACCCTCAACCATTACCCTGTGCCTCCTGACACTAAGCCAATTTTGGATCCAAATTGCCTGGATCCCATGAGCTTTTACCTTCTTAATCAATATCCCATGCGGGACCTTATCAAAAGCCTTACTGAAGTCCACGTAGACTACATCAACTGCTTTACCCTCATCTACACATCTCGTTACCACCTCAGAAAATTCAATCAAGTTAGTTAGACACGATCTCCTCTGACAAAGCCATGCTGACTATCCCTGATTAACCCCTGCCTCTCCAAGTGGAGATTAATCCTGTCCCTCAGAATATTTTCCATTAGTTTCTGACCCACTGATGTTAGACTCACCGGCCTATAATTACCTGGTTTATCCCTACTACCCTTCTTGAATAACGGTACCACATTTGCTGTCCTCCAATTCTCACGTACCTCTCTGTGGCCAGAGGGGATTTGAAAATTTGTGTCAGAGCCGCTGCTATCTCCTCCCTTGCCTCACATAACAGCCTGGGATACATCTCATCTGGGCCTGGGGATTTATCCACTTTTAAGTCCGCTAAAACAGCTAATACTTCCTCCATTTCAATGCTAATATGTTCAAGTATATCACAATCCCCCTCCCTGATCTCTACACCTACATCGCCCTTCTCCATATTGAACAGAGATGGAAAGTAATCATTTAAAACCTCGCCTACGTCCTCCAGCTCCCCACACACATTGCCACTTTGGTCCCTAATGGGCCATACTCTTTTCCTGGTTATCCTCTAGCCCTTAATATACATAAAAAGCCTTAGGATTTTCCTTTATTTTGCCCACCAGTGTTTTTTCATGCCCCCTCTTCACTCTCGTAATTTCTTTTTTAAGTACCCCCCCCCCCCCCTACACTTTCTATACTCCTCTAGTGCCTGCATGGTTTTCAGCGCTCTGAATCTGCCAAAAGCCTCCTTTTTTTTTCCCTGATCCAAAATCCTCTGTATCCCTTGACATCCAGGGTTCCCTGAATTTGTTGGTCCTACCCTTCACCTTAATGGGTACATGTTGGCTCTGAACGCTCACTATTTCCTCTTTGACTCCCACTGGTCTGATGTATACTTTCCTACAAGTAGCTGCTTCCAGTCCACTTTGGCCCGATCCTGTTTTATCATCTTAAAATCGACCTTCGCCTAATTCAGTACCTTTATTTCCGATTCATCTTTGTCCTTTTCCATAACTACCTTAAATCTTAGAGTTATCGTCACTATCCCCGAAATGTTCCCCCACTGACACTTCTACCACTTGTCTGGCTTCATTCCCTAGGATTAGGTCCAGTACTGCCCCTTCTCTTGCAGGACTTTCTACCTACTGGCTCAAAAGGCTCTCCTGTATGCATTTTAACAATTCCGTCCCCTTTAAGCCTTTTGCACAAAGACTATCCTAGTTGCTATCCGGGAAGTTGAAATCCCCGACTATTTTTACCCTATTATTTTTACACCTTTCTGAGATTTGCCTACATATCTGCTCCTCTATCTCTCCCTGACTGTTTAGAGGACTCTAGTACACTCCCAGCTAAGTGATTGCCCCCTTTTTGTTTTTAAGTTCTGCCCATATGGCCTCATTTGAGGAACTTTCTACGATATCATCCCTCCTTACTGCAGTAATTGACTCCCTTGTCATGCCTGAAGATTCTATACTCTGGAATATTGAGCTGCCAGTCCTGCCCTTCCCTCAACTATGTCTCTGATAGCAATAACATCATAATGCCATGTGCTAATCAATGCCCTCAATTCATCTGTCTTACTAGTAAGACTCCTTGCATTAAAATAGATGCAATCCAGCCTTGCATTTTTCACTTGTACCTTAACAGGTCTGTATTTGCTCTGCCTTCCAGACTGACTCTGTTTCTCTTCTATATTTGACTAACTGTGCATCACCCCCTACTGTAACTCCACTCTGTAGCCCTTCCCCCGGCCAAATTAGTTTAAACCCCCCCAACAGCACTAGCAAACCTCCCAGCAAAGATGTTGGTCCCGTTCAGGTGCAACCCGTCCAATTTGTACAGGTCCCACCTTTGCCAGAAACAGACCCAGTGATCCAGGAAACTAAAGCCCTCCCTCCTGCACCACCACCTCAGCCACGCATTCATCTGCTTTATCCTCCTATTCCTATACGCACTAGCACCTGGCACCGGGAGTAATCCAGAGATGACAACCTTTGAGGTCCTACATTTTAATCTGCTACCTAGCTCCCTAAATTCTTGTTGCAGGACCTCATCCCTCTTTCTCCCTATGTCGTTGGTACCAATGTGTACCACAACCTGACTGTTCACCCTTTCCCTTCAGAATATCCTGCAGCCGCTCCAAGACATCCTTGACCCTAGCACCAGGGAGGCAACATACCATTCTGGAGTCTCGTTTGCGGCCACGGAAATGCTTGTCTGTTTCCCTTAGAATTAAATCCCCTATCAGTATGGCTCGTCACTCTTTTTCACCTGCTTCTGTGCAGCAGAGCCATCCGTGGTGCCACGAACTTGGCTCTTGCTGCTTTCCCCTGGGAAGCTATCTTCCCCCCCCCCCCCCCCACGCCCCCCCCCCCCCCACAGTATCCAAAGCGGTATATCTGTTTGAGAGAGGGATGGCCACAGGGGACCCCTGCACTACCCGCCTGCGCCTACTACTCCTCCTGTTGGTCCTTAGTAAGGTTTGTTAATAGTAGTAAGTTTATTAGTATCGGTAAAGGCTTATTAGCAGTATCAAGGTTATTAACTAACAGATAAAGGAATGGCAGGGCTGCTCCAACCTCAAGTGCATATCCTGTGCTATGTGGCAACTCCAGGATGCTTCTCGTAGCCTGGATAACCATATGTGCAAGAAGTGTCGTCAGTTGCAGCAGCTTGACCTCTGGGTTTCAGAACTTGAGCAGCAGCTGGCAACACTGCGGTGGATTCGTGAGGATGAGAGCTTCGTGGATAGCATGTTTATAGATGTGGTCGCTCTGCAGCTTAAGGGTATGCAGGGAGAGAGGGAATGGGTGACTGCCGGACAGTCAAGAAGGAACAGGTAGGTAGTGCAGGAGACCTCTGAATACGTCTCACTGTCCAACTGAAATTCAATTCTGAATACTGAGGAAAGTGATGGTTCATCTGGGGAGTGCAGCCAGAGCCAAAGCCATGGCATCACGGCTGCCTCAGCTGCGCAGGGGGGCACAAAAAAGTACTGGAAGAGCGATAGTGATAGGAGATTCAATAGTCAGCGGAACAGACAAGTGTTTGTTTCTGTGATCACAGACATGAGTCCAGGATGGTGTTGCCTCCCTGGTGCCAGGGTCAAGGATGTTGCTGACGGCTGTTGAGCACCCTGAAGGGGGAGGGTGAGCAGCCAGCAGTCGTGGTCCACATTGGTACCAATGAAATCGGTAGGAAGAGGGATGTGGTCCTGAAGAAAGTGTTTAGTGAGCTAGCTAAGAAATTAGGAAGCAACACCTCAAAGTAGTAATTGTTGCATTACTCCCAATACTATGCACACGTGAATGTAGAAATAGGAGGATAGTGTAGGTGAATGCGTGGCAGGAAAGATGGTGTAAGAGGGGGGAGGGCTTTAAGTTCCTGGGACTACTTCTGGAGACGGTGGGACCTATACAGGCCGGATGGGTTGCACCTGAGCAGAGCTGGGACAAATATCCTTGCGGGGAGATTTGCTAGTGCTATTGGGGAGGGTTTAAACTAAATTGGCAGGATTGTGGGAACCAGGAGGAAATATCAGAGAGGAATACCAAGGTGCACAGAATACTGGGAAAGATAGATTGCACTGGAGCAGAGAATGGTAAGTTGTTAGATTGGGTCAGAGTAAGGGAGAAAGTAATAGTCTAAATCAGGGTTAATGTGCATGTATGTAAATGCACACAGTGTTAATAAGGTTGATGGGTTACAGATGCAGATTGACGCATGCAAATATGATGTGTCTATAAGAGACCTGGTTCAAAGAAGGGCAAGACTGGATATTAAATATTCCTGGATACAAGGTGTTCAGGAAAGATGAGAAAGGGGAAAAAAGGGGGAGGGGTGGCAGTATTGATTAAGGAGTGCATTGCAGTGTTGGAGAAAAAAGATGTCCCAGAGGGATGGAGGATAGAATCTATTTGGCTAGAGCTAAGGAACAAAAAAGAGCAGTTACATTCCTCGATCTTGTCTATAGGCCACCAACTAGTGTGAAGGATGTAGAGGAACAAATCTGCAAGGAAATTAGAGAGGTGCAAAAAATATAGGGTTGTTATAATGGGGGACTTTAATTATCCAAGCATAGATTGGGATAGTTGTAGTGTTAAGGGCAGTGAGGGGCAAGGGTTCCTAGAGCGTGTTCAGGAAAATTTTCGACAGCAGTACGTTTCTCGTCAAAAGAGAAAGGAGGCACTGCTAGACCTGGTTTTTGAGAATGAGGTGGGCCAAATGGATCAAGTGTCAGTAGGAGAACATTTAGGGGACAGTCATTGTATCAAGGTTTAGGCTGACTGGAAAAGGACAAAGATCGATTCAGCGTAAGAATAATTAACTGGGGGAAAGCCAACTTTACTGGGCTAAGAACAGATCTGGAATGAATAAATTGGAGTCAAAGGTTAGCAGGAAAAACGGTAGCTGAACAATGGGCTACCTTCAAAGAAGAGATAGTTTAGGCATAGTCAAGGCATGTTCCTTCGAAGGGGAAAAGTAGGGTTAACAAATTCAGAGCTCCCTGAATGACAAAAGAGTTTGAGATTAAGGTAAAGAAGAAAATGTGTGCTTATGACACCTGCCAGGTGGAGAATACTATTGAGAACCGGGCTGATTGTAGAAGGTTCAGAGGGGAAGTGAAAAAGCAAATAAGAGAAACAAAGAAAGAGTATGAACAGAGACTGACAGCTTATATAAAAGGGAATCCTAAAGTTTTCTATAGACCTATGAATAGTAAAAGGGTGGTCAAAGGAGGAGTGGGGCTGATTAGGGACCAACAGGGGTATTTTCACATGGAGGCAGAGGGCATAGCTGAAGTATTAAATGAATACTTTGCATCTGTCTTTACCAAGGAAGAAAAGAAAAGATTCATGAGAGTGGTTCCAGGGATGAGGAACTGCAGTTATGAAGATAGATTGGAGAAGTTGGGACTGTTTTCCTTGGAGAGGAGATTTTATAGAGGTATTCAAAATCATGGGTCTGGATGGAGTAGATAGGGAGAAACTGTTCTCTTTCATACAAGGATTGAGAAGAGGAGGGCACGGATTTAAAGTGATTGGCAAAAGAAGCAAAAGTTTTTATTTTTATTTATTTAGAGATACAGCACTGAAACAGGCCCTTCGGCCCACAGAGTCTGTGCCGACCATCAACCACCCATTTATACTAAGCCTACACTAATCCCATATTCCTACCACATCCCCACCTTCTCTATATTCCCCTACCACCTACCTATACTAGGGGCAATTTATAATGGCCAATTTACCTATCAACCTGCAAGTCTTTGGCTGTGGGAGGAAACCGGAGCACCCGGCGAAAACCCACGCGGTTCACTGGGAGAACTTGCAAACTCCGCACAGGCAGTACCCAGAATTGAACCTGGGTCGCTGGAGCTGTGAGGCTGTGGTGCAAATCTCTGCGCCATTGTGTAGCATTAGGAAAACTTCCATGCAGCGAATGGTTAAGGTCTGGAATGCAGTGCCTGAGAGAGCGGTGAAGGCAGGTTCAATTGAAGCATTCAAAAGGGAATTGGACTGTTCGATGAAAAGGGTTACGGGGAGAAAGTGGGGGAGTGGCACTAGGTGAATTGCTCTTTTGGCGAGCGGGTGCAGACACAATGGGCCGAATGGCCGCCTCCTACGCTTTAACGATTCTGTGATTGAGGTACCACACAATGTTAATACACTGTGCGGGCGGCGCAGTGGCTAGCACCGCAGCCTCACAGCTCCAGCGACCCGGGTTCGGTTCTGCGTACTGCCTGTGCAGTAAATTCTTCCTGTGACCGCGTGGGTTTTCGCCAGGTGCTCCGGTTTCCTCCCACAGCCAAAGACTTGCAGGTTGATAGGTAAATTGGCCATTATAAATTGCCCTTAGTATAGGTAGGTGGTAGGGGAAGGTGGGGATGTGTTAGGAATATGGGATTAATGTGGGTTTAGTATAAATGGGTGGTTGATGGTCGGCACAGACTCGGTGGGCCGAAGGGCCTGTTTCAGTGCTGTATCTCTAAATAAATAAACAAGAAAAGGGCTCATGGAGTTGGGGGTGATATATTAGCATGGATAGAAATTTGTTAACAAACAGGAAGCAGAGAGTAAGGATAAATGGGGCATTTCCAGTTGGCAGGCTGTGGCTAGTGGAGTGCTGCAAGGATCAATGCTGGGACCTCGGCTATTTACAATTTCTATTAATGAATTAGACGAAGTGACAGAGTAATGTATCTAAGGTTGCTGACGATACAAAGCTAGGTGGGAATGCAAGCTGTGAGGAAGACACAGAGGCTGCAAAGAGTTGTGAACAGATTAAGTGAGTGAGCAACAAGGTGGCAGATGGAGTTTCATGTGGGGAAGTATGAGGTTATTTACTTTGGTCGTAAGAATAGAAAAGCAGAATTTTTTTAAAAGGCGTGAAACTTGTATATGTTGATGTTCAGAGACTTGGGTGTACTCATACAAGCAATACAGAAGGTTAGCATGCAGGTACAGCAAGCAGCTAGGAAAGCAAATGGCATGTTAGCCTTTATCGTAAGGGGATTGGAGAACAAGAATAAAGAAGTCTTGCCACAATTGTGCATGGCTTTGGTGAGACCACACCTGGAATATTGGGCTGAATTTTACCAGCCCCTCGACGCGTGGATTGTGGAGGGGGGTGGGGGCGGCGGTAAAATTCTCCGGGGAGAGGTCTGTCTCGACCCCCGACGTTGAGAAGGGCCCGCCACATATTACCGGCGGCAGGGCCTTCATCCGGAGTTCTGAGGTGAGAACCTGGTGGGGAGGGAGGAGGAATGAAATTATCAGGGCTGGAAGGGTGGGAGAGCAGGGAAAAAGGGAACAAATTTCCAAGGGAGGGTGGGGTAAGTTGGAGTATTGATAACAGTTTTATGGGGGGAGAGGACAATTTATATATAAATTACCCATTTGGGGGGGTGGTGGGAGGTGGGATTTATAGTTGAAATAAACATTTATTTTTATCTCGTGGAGACTGGGACCTTTAAATATTAAAATGCCACTGAAGGGCTTGAAGCCCTTTAAAAATGGCGCCTACACAGTGGCACCGGACACCGTTGCCGGGAACGCGACGGCTGCTCCTCTATATCACTGGTGGCGGCCACTCCACCCCTTCTATTTAAATGAGTCCCCGCATGTAATATCGCAGGGGCTTAGCGGCGGCAGTTCTCTGTCAGAAGGCCGCTGATTTCAAAGAGTACTGCTAATAAAATCCAGCCCACTGTGCAATTTTGGTCTCCATATTTAAGGAAGAATATACTTGCTTTTGAAGCAAGGGTTCACTAGATTGTCGCTATGATGAGAGGCTGAGTAAATTAGGTCTTTGTATAAGGGGAGGCGGTGGCCTAGTGATAATGTCACTGGTCTAGTAACCCAGAGACCCAGGCTACTGCTCTGGGGACATGGGTTTGAATCCTACCATGGCAGATGGTGAAATTTGAATTCAATTAATCTGGGAATTAAAAAAATTAGTCTAACAGTGACCACAAAACCATTGTCAATTGTTGTAAAAACCCATCTGGTTCACTAATGTCCTTTACGAAGGAAATCTGCCATGCTTACCTGGTCTGACCTACATGTGATTCCAGACCCACAGCAATGTGGTTGACTCTTAAAATGCTCTCTGAAATGGCCCAGCAAGCCACTCAGTTCAGGGGTAATTAGGGATGGGCAATAAATGCTGGCCTAGCCAGCGACGCCCACATCCCACAAATGAATTAAAAATTCTCTGGAGTTTTGAAGAATGAGAGGTGTTCTCATTGAAACATTCAAGATTATGAAGGGGCTTGACAGGGTTGATATTGAGACATCATTTCCTCTGGCTGGGGAATCTAGAACAAGGGGCAGCAGTTTCAGGAGAAGGGGCCAATTATTTAGAACTGAAATGAGGAGAAATTCCTTCACTCACAGGATTGTGAATCTTTGAAATTCTCTGCCCCAGAGGATTGTGGATGTGCCATCATTGAATATATTTAAGGCTGAGTGTCAGGCAAGCCCCCCACCTGCCAAAAATGAGGAAAACTAATTTTGCCACGTGAACACTGATTTTAAACTATTGTTGGTGAAGAAAGAACTTGCTTTGAAAAACAATTGGAGCCCATGACTGGAAAGACATTTGTATGCTACCAGACAGTGTTAGAACAAAGAGCCCAGTCCTTGCTTCCCCAATACTCAGAAAAAAGTGGTAAGACCAGTTTGGTCACATGACTAGCTGACTTGGAGTTTTTTGAGTTTGAACTTCCAACAGGGAATTTAAAATCAGAAGGCTACAGTGAACAAGGTTTAAGAAGAATACTGGGCCCTAATGAAAAGTAAGAGCTGTCTATAATCAAGGACTCTACGGCGAGCTGGAAACAAACAGTAACAAGAAAACCCCTTCAGAGACTGCCTCAAACCTCTCTACTTATTTTTTTCTTCTCTTTTCTGTCCCTATTTGCATGTGTGCATGCTAGCATGGGCGTGGCGTATATCCATAAGCGTTAACCATGTTAGAGTTTAAGTTTAAGGTTTAATAAATTTCACTTTGTAAACATAAGAAAGCCTGTTTATACTCATTTCTTTGTCTTATAATTGGAAAGTGGTGAACAAGGATTCACCAAAGGTGGAGCTCAAAACACAGTATGTTTAAAATCAAACCCTGTTACAATAACACCAGCTGAAGACAGTAAAAGACCCCTAGACATCTTTCTCACCTGGTTGTAACAGAGGTACAGCCTTTTGGCCTCTGAGAGAATCAAGGGATATGGGGAGTGGGTGAGAAAGTGGATTTGAATCCCAAAACCAGACAGGTTCATATTGAATGGCAGAGCAAGCTCGCTGAGGCATATGGTCTACTCCTCCTCATTTCTTTTGTTCTTGGGCTGAGTGCTTCCAGCATTTTCTGTTTTTATTTCTCTATGGCTGCCCTGTCAAACCCTTTAATAATTTTGAAGATCTCTTCATTCACCCCTCAACCTTCTCTTTTGTAGAGCAAAGCTCCCAGACTGGTCAGCTTTTCCTAATAAGTATAACCCCTCATTTCTGGTATCAAACTTGTAAGTTTTCTTCATACTTTCTCCAATGCCTCCATATCCTTTTTATAGCTGTGAACAGTACTCTCTGTGATCTAACCAAGGTTTGATTTAAGTTTAATGGAATTCTGACTTTCAATTCTAACCCTTCAGAAATGACCTCCGTTGCTTATTTGCTTTTTTTTAATGGCCTTATTACCTGCGTCGCTGCTTTGTGATTTGTATATCTGTACCCCTAGATCCCTTTGCGCCTCTTCCATTTGGATACACTGCCGTGCAGCTTCATAATTTTTCAGACAGTTAACCTCAGTTGTTTCATCAATGGAGGCCCAAAGTGCAGGCCCAGTCGCCCTTCAGAGTGTGTTGAGCCTGAGTGATGCATACACCCACTTGTGATTTCAGTGTGGTATTGTGTATATTCAAATCTTTGTACACAGTGAATAGAAGCTGTCTCAACAAAAACCTGAGGGACATACGACCCACTTCCAGCCACTATGCGAAACTGCCCTTAAGTCCTAAACTTTGCTCTTTTTCATTTGATATTCAATCCCACCTTGTACCCTTCCCCATAATCCCTATTTTTTAATGCTGTCGTTTGTTTCCCTGGGTGGTACCTCTTTGGGGCCTTGCAGGTTTTAAATGTATTGTTTCAAATTCTACCTTAAAGCTCCTGCTGTTCACTTTTTTTCCCCTCTACAAGTTTCCTGCTCCTACCTCTGCACCCACGCACCCAGATTCCTTGCTGAGTCAAAGTTTCAGGGCAATCAAATGGCCATTCTTCTTGTATGAACCCAAACTTGGTGTCCATAGGCTAACAGCTAAATGGGCAGGGTACAACAGTCTAGTCTAATGATGTTCTGGTCTAATGTCCACCTAGGTCCAGAGTTTTGAAGTAATTCATATCAATATTAAAATATAAAACTTAAAGCTGTGTTGTGCCACAATACAGGTGAGCGTCGCATTCGAGTTCATACTTTGTGTCTACCTGTCGTGAACTCACTGACAGACATCTATGCAGGAGCTGACGTTCAGGCTGTCACAAGCCTGCTGGCCAGCATGGGTAAGTGTTTAAATTTAAATCAGGTCAAATTCTTAGAAAGTTGTATTTTTTTTTTTTGCTGTGCATGTAAATAAAAATGGCATCAGATTTTTCCCGTTTGGACAATTTTGCTACAGATTACAGAGCATCATTTTGTAGAGTATTAAAATTTTGGGGTTTAAAAATAGAATAAAGTTACACATGCACAGCATGTGATTTTTTTTTTAAAATACTACATTTGCCCCGACAGAGTACTTCCCTGACACTAGTTAGATTGGTGGTGTTACAACTGAGATGGGAGGATTACACTATCTTTTCTAGTTGCACTTCTTCGCAGGTCACAACATATATTTTAAAAATATTTACCCAGTTACCAATTCGGTCAATCATATATGCTCTTTATCCTAAAATAAAATACACCAACCAGGTTTCTTGAATAAAGAACAAAATTATAAGTTTATTATCAAATAAGACTTATCCAGTAACGAAGCAAAGCATTAACACTTAACAAAGCAAGTTCCCTTTTTGAATTCCCCACACACACTGGAGAAAATGCAGAAATTCTCTCTGCAGAGGTCTGTTACAAAAAAAGAGTGTGCTTTGGCTAAATACTTCCTAATTCTTGAAGAAAAAAGAAAAGATATGGAATGAAGTCAGTTGTCCCTTTGGATCTGGTGTCCACATATATGGAGATGGGTCATTGGGATCTTTTCTAAAGCAGTTCTTTTCAGGCGGAGTTGAGAATTAATTTGGCAAGATTTTCCAGCTTCTCGGGAGATGTAGACCAGGGATTTTAGCTCTCCCACAGTGGATCTTTGCTGGATTTCTTCAAGGAGGTAGAGAAAGAGGGTGAGCTGGGTGTTTTTTCCTTGGCAAGTTGATCTCCAACACAATTCACACCCCAACCAGAATGTCATCCTCCTGACCTCCATAAACCTTGACATGTGGCTTCTCTAAACATCTTCCCCTAGTCACCAAGGTTTCTGTTGTTTATTGAGCTTAAAGCACATGATTTCCAGCCCAGGTTGTTTCAAACAGCATCTCAAGTGTCCTTTCAGTGAACTTGGTTTAAAAAAAACACATCCATGGAATCTTCTCAGTTTTAACACAAGTCCTCAAATAAAATATTAAATTTATTTTTATTTTACTTAGAGATACAGCACTGAAACAGGCCCTTCGGCCCACTGAGTCTGTGCCGACCATCAACCACCCATTTATACTCATCCTACATTAATCCCATATTCCTACCACACCCCCACCTTCCCCCTACCAATACTAGGGGCAATTTATAATGGCCAATTGACCTATAAACCTGCAAGTCTTTGGCTGTGGGAGGAAACCGGAGCACCCGGCGAAAACCCACGCGGTCACAGGGAGAACTTGCAAACTCCGCACAGGCAGTACCCAGAATTGAACTCGGGTCGCTGGAGCTGTGAGGCTGCGGTGCTAACCACTGCGCCACTGTGCCGCCCCTAAAGGAAGCACTTTCGTAACAGTGTCCTATTCCAGTGTGTTTCCCAGCATCACTATTAAGCCTGCAGTTGAAGGGTCTGTGTGCTAAACTCGCAGTGATATGTTGGGGCAAACTTGCACATTGACATTCAATGGGGTAGTGAGTCTGTGCATGCAGACTACTTGTTGAAATGATATATTATGTTTCCATTCAGAAGGTGATGCTTTGCTAGTCTAGTACTGAAAGTAGGGCAATTGTTTCCCTCTCCAGCAGAGGTTCGAATTTTTTTTTATAGATCCTACTGTGAACACACATCACATCAGTTTTTTAATGTTTTGTAGGTGTGGTACTTGAGAACTACTTATTGAAATGTTTAAGGTACCTGCTTATTAAGGAATAAATGTGCAAAAATCTGAGGAACTCTAGTACCACTGTTAAGTCAGCAGTTGAAGGGTCTTTGTGCTGAACTTACAAGGAGACATTTAAGCTTTTAATATTGCTGTGACATTACAATCTTTTACTGTCTACCAAAAAACTACACTATTTAATGTTGATGCTAGATGCTGTGAGCTATCGGCTATGATTGCAACACTGTCTTGCCTCTTTTCTTGATTTAGCTGTTGATCGTTCAGTTTCATCAAGTTTGAGTGATGCAAGGGATGCTTTGGTTAATGCTGTGATAGATTCGCTGTCTACTTATCGTACAGCAGTTTTAAGCCAACAACAACAGCAACAGCCAGGTGTGATGGCTCCCTTCTCGTTGCAGCTGTTTCCCCTCTATGTGCTAGCTCTGCTGAAACAGGTATGGAAAATCTTTATTTCTTCCAAAGCTCCCCTTCCTGGAGCAGGGTGCCTAGACGTTCATGCTTGCACTATTGGTAGGGCTAACTGAAGTGCTCCAGTTAATAGAATCATCGAATCATTGAGTTGGGTAAAGTCCACAATTTTCTGTTACTGTCTGCAGGGCTTTTTTCTTTCACCCCTGCCACTCCCACCCACAGGCTAGAAGAGGACAAATGTTGCCCACATCTGTTCAAATTTGTTGGGTGTTTCAACAGTAGTTTGCATTTATGTAGTAACTTTAAGGGTTTTTTTTTTTAATTCCCAAGACACTTGAGTGTGAGAAAAAAATTGATCAATAAATGGGGCAAAGGACCACACTGAAAGGTATGGTGGAAGCATTAGGAGAACAGACTGAAAGCAAGATTAAAAGCAAGAAAAGTGGTACAGCAAGTGCACAGCTAGAGGGGTTTAGGGAAGCAATTCTGTTAATTATATATTAATTGTGTTTAATTATATCCAGGTGGTCGGCATTAACTAGGAGCAGACAGAAACTGTGGTTGTAGAGTTTTAGAGGTGCATGTTTATGATGTGTATCTCTAAATAAGAGCTTCTAAATGTGTCCAAAGATTAGGCCCCAGTTTTATCCTTCACTGCCTGGCTTTCTGGGATGTAACAAATTCCAGAGAATAGCTGAAGGCTGTCACCAGTGGTGGATTAAAGGCAAGAGAAGATGCACAAACACCAGAGCTCGAGGACAGAAGTTGGTGGGTTGATCTGAGGCTGGCGACGTTGCCAAAATTGGGTTGGTTGAGGCCTTGGAGGAATTTGAAGATGAGGAGTAGGATTTTACATTCAGTGCATTGAATAGGGTGATGGGTGAGTGACAGAGCATGAGGCAGGAAATGAGCAGTTGAGGTTTTATATGTCCATGCATGGAAGGTGGAGGATAGGAGATTTTCAAGGTGATCATTGGATAAATTGAATGTAGCAAAAAAACCAAAGTATTTTGGTAGTGCTGTGGCTGAAGTAATTGCAGCTATGGGTGGTTTTGAAGTGTGAAAGTAAGTAGTCTTCGTGGTGGACAGGATGTGGAGTTTGAACCTCAGCTGTAGGTCGAAGAGGCTACCAAGGTTTTGTGTGGCTTGGTTCAAGCTGACTGAGTGGTGGGGGGGGGGGTTGGTATGGTCAGTGACGAGGGGCAAGGAATTTTGGTAGAAAATGGAAACAGAAGTTTCAATATTTTTTTTTATTCATTCATGGGATGTGGGCGACGCTGGCCAGGCCAGCATTTATTGCCCATTCCTAATTGCCCTTGAGAAGGTGGTGGTGAGTTGCCTTCTTGAACCGCTGCAGTCCATTTGGGGTAACTATACCCACAGTGCTGTTCGGCAGGGAGTTCCAGGATTTTGACCCAGCGACAGTGAAGGAACGACGATATAGTTCCAAGTCAGGATGGTGTGTGACTTGGAGGGGACCTTGCAGGTGGTGATCCCATGTATTTGCTGCCCTTGTCTTTCTAGTTGGTAGAGGTTGCGGGTTTGGAAGGTGCTGTCTAAGCAGTCGGTGCATTGCTGCAGTGCATCTTGTAGATGGTACACACTGCTGCCACTGTGCATCGGTGGTGGAGGGAGTGAATGTTTGTAGATGGGGTGCCAATCAAGCGGGCTGCTTTGTCCTGGATGGTGTCGAGCTTCTTGAGTGTTGTTGGAGCTGCACCCATCCAGGCAAGTGGAGAGTATTCCATCACACTTCTGACTTGTGCCTTGTAGATGGTGGACAGGCTTTGGGGAGTCAGGAGGTGAGTTACTCACCTCAGGATTCCTAGCCTCTGACCTGCACTTGTAGCCACGGTATTTATATGGCTACTCCAGTTCAGTTTCTGGTCAATGGTAGCCCCTAGGATGCTGATAGTGGGGGATTCAGCGATGGTAATGCCGTTAAATGTCGACAACAGATGGTTAGATTCTCTCTTGATGGAGATGGTCATTGCCTGGCATTTGTGTGGTACGAATGTTACTTGCCACTTATCAGCCCAAGCCTGGATATTGTCCAGGTCTTGCTGCATTTCTACACAGACTGCTTCGGTATCTGAGGAGTCACGAATGGTGCTGAACATTGTGCAATCATCAGCGAACATCCCCACTTCTGACCTTATGATTGAAGGAAGGTCATTGATGAAGCAGCTGAAGATGGTTGGGCCTAGGACACTACCCTGAGGAACTCCTGCAGTGATGTCCTGGAGCTCAGATGATTGACCTCCAACAACCACAACCATCTTCCTTTGCGCCAGCTATGACTCCAGCCAGTGGAGGGTTTTCCCCCTGATTCCCATTGACCTCAGTTTTGCTAGGGCTCCTTGATGCCATACTCTGTCAAATGCTGCCTTGATGTCAAGGGCAGTCACTCTCGCCTCACCTTTTGAGTTCAGCTCTTTTGTCCATGTTTGAACCAAGGCTGTAATGAGGTCAGGAGCTGAGTATCCCTGGCGGAACCCTAACTAAGCGTCACTGCGCAGGTTATTGCTAAGCAAGTGTCGCTTGATGGCACTGTTGATGACACCTTCCATCACTTTACTGATGATTGAGAGTAGGCTGATGGTGCGGTAATTGGCCGGGTTGGACTTGTCCTGCTTTTTGTGTGCAGGAATTTCCACATTGCAGGGTAGATGCCAGTGTTGTAGCTGTACTGGAACAGCTTGGCTAGGGGCGCGGCAAATTCTGGAGCACAGGTCTTCAGTCCTATTGCCAAAATATTGTCAGGGCCCATATCTTTTGCAGTCATTTCTTGATATCACACGGAGTGAATCGAATTGGCGGAGGTCTGGCATTTGTGCTGCTGGGGACTTCAGGAGGAGGCCGAGATGGATCATCAACTCGGCACTTCTGGCTGAAGATTGTTGCAAATGCTTCAGCCTTATCTTTCGCACTGATGTGCTGGGCTCCCCCATCATTGAGGATGGGGATATTTGTGGAGCCACCTCCTCCAGTTAGTTGTTTAATTGTCCACCACCATTCACGGCTGTATGTGGCAGGATTTCAGAGCTTCGACCTGATCCATTGGTTATGGGATCGCTTAGCTCTGTCTTTCGTATGCTGCTTACGCAGTTAGGCATGCAGATAGATAGTCCTGTGTTGTAGCTTCACCAGGTTGACACCATCTTGAGGTATGCCTGGTGCTGCTCCTGGCATGCCCTCCTGCACTCTTCATTGAACCAGGGTTGGTCTCCTGGCTTGATGGTAATGGTGGAGTGGGGGATATGCCGGGCCATGAGGTATACAGATTGTGGTTGAGTACAATTCTGCTGCTGCTGATGGCCCACAGCGCCTCATGGATGCCCAGTTTTGCATTGCTAGATCTGTTTGAAATCTATCCCATTTAGCACGGTGATCGTGCCACACAACACGCCAGACGGTATCCCCAATGTGAAGGCGGGACTTCGTCTCCACAAGGACTGTGCAGTGGTCACTCCTACCAATACAGTCATGGACAGAAGCATCTGCAGCAGGCAGATTGGTGAGGACGAGGTCAAGTATGTTTTTCCCTCGTATTGGTTATATAATATTCCTGATGTTGGAGGAAATTTAAACTCCGCTACAATTTAATGGCAAGCAGGCAGGTTGACAGCAGAGACTTCATTCTTCAAGAAGGTAGCCTTGTATTTCAATAGCACCTTTTACGGTTTTGGGACGTCCAAAGTACTTTGTGGTCAATTAAGTACCTTTGAAGTGTAGTCACTGTAGGAAAAGTGGCAGCCAATTTGCACACAAGGTCCCCCAAATTGACGTGTGATAATGACATACTCTGCTTAAGTGATGTTGGATGAGAGAGATTTTGGCAAGGATGCTGGGGAGAATTCTCTTGCTCTTCAGGCAATAGTGCACAGAGGGTGGATGTGGCCCTGGTCAATGTTTTGTGCTTTCTCAGTGCTGCATTGGAGCATCAGCCTATGTTTTGTGCTCAGGTCTCTCGAATGGGGCTTAAACTTCCTGACTCAGGTGACAGTATTGTTTTGTTTGGTCTGGAGCTATTTTAAATCAACTATTGTTTTATATCATTACATATGTTATGAAGTTTTACATTGTGTACCTCAGCTGGCTTGAGAGAGTTTAAAGCACAATTTTCCAATTATTACATAATTTGTGATTGGTTTCATTTTGCACAGGCTATTGATTTTGGAATGAAGTTATGAATTTCTAAAGAACCTTGTCAACCTGTCAATATAAAAAGGGGCAAAGAAGACTGTCCTTTGGAGCTATATCTGACAAACTGCAATCTTGACAGACAGACACATTTTAGCTCATTCCTGCATCTTCTAAAGAGACATGGAAGGAATCTGTGTCCTTCAGTTTTGGTTCCTGCAAAATACTGTAGATGTGAGGATAATTGGAACTGTTAAAAGTGAGGGAGATTTTTTGTTAAGTAAAGGTATCAAGGGATATGGAGCAATGTCTGGTACATGCAGTTCAGATACAGATCAGTCATGATTTCACTGAATGGTGGAACAGGCTCAAGGAACTAAATGACCTACGGCCTGCCTTCTGTAACATGAGGTTTTTAGTGATATTTTAATTCCTGAGATCTTTGTTTCTGTGACTATACAACTCCAGTTTAACTCCAAACAACAATATCACAAAAATCCCCGGTGTATAAAATATAAACTATGCACAGATAGAGGAGTTTTGTGAAGTGTTATTTAGATCGCCAAGTAAGGGGGAAATTGCAAGAAATATATTGAACTGGTGCACTTGTATTTTGTGTGGCTCCTTCGTAATTGACACTTGTGGCAAATGGTTAGTGCTGTTTTACCGATATGGGTTATCATGATGCAATATAATGATGTAATGGATAGTGAGGGCCTTGTTTGTGAGGGAACAAACATTTTAAGCTAATATGGAATAGGATGGTGATCGATCCAGTGGCAGGGGAGGTGCAGTGGGTGGTGATACAGGGGTTGCTTAGTAATAAAAGTAAGCTAGTGGGGAGGATATTGGAGAAGTTAATTTCCAGGGAGTGATATGGTCACTGGAAGAGGAGGATGGTTAGCACTGTAAGGAGAGCAACAGTTAGCACGATGGGCGTGACGAAGGGAAATTATGTGCTAATTAGAGGTATGGTGGCAGCCAAAAAGGTTGAGGGGCAGTGTCAAATAAGGAGGGAGGATTGAGAGGGGCAAGGTGCCGAAGATTGGAGAAGTGGAAGGAAGCATGCTTGAATGAGAAGAAGAGGAGAGAGCAGAGCAAGGGCCCATAAACGTCCGTGAAGGGAAGTGGTATCCATCCAGAGCAGCAACCAAAATGTTCACATGGTGGGACATGGAGGAAATCTTAAATTACGTGAGTTAGTGGCAGAGAGTTAGGCTTGACGAGGAAGGTACATTGGGTAGCAATTAGTCATAGTTATACAGGACAGAAACGGGCCCTTCGGCCATCGTGTCTGTGCCGGCCATCAAGCACCTATCTATTCTAATCCCGTTTTCCAGCACTTGGCCCGTAGCCTTGTATGCTATGGCGTTTCAAGTGCTCAGCTAGATACTTAAATGTGTTCAGACAGTGTTCCAGATTCCAACCACCCTCTAGGAGAAATTTTTTTTTTTCCTCAAATCCCCTCTAAACCTCCTGCCCCTTACCTTAAATCTATGCCCCCTGGTTATTGACACCTCTTGCTAAGGGAAAAAGTTTCTTCTTATCTGCCCTATCTATGCCCCTCATAATTTTGCATAAGTTGATGTGATCAAGTCCAATATCTAAGATTTTGAAGGAGAAGCTGCTCCGCAAGTGGCAACAGTGGAGCAAAGTTTGGTTTGCTAGCCCAGAAGGGACCAAAGGTTCAACTTGGTGCAAGTGACAGGAAAACAAGTGTCTGGAAGCCGGTGGAGTAGCAAAGTCCAGTTTAGGAGCTATTAAAGAAGTGGAAATGATGCAATAGTTGTTGGAGAAGCAGACTGTGATCCAAGAAATTGAGGAACAGAATCTGGCTCAGGAAATAACCAGCTAAATGGGCATGAACTGTTAGTGGAAGGCAGAGCTTGCAACTAGTAGAGAAGGGGAAAGGAGCCCATAGAATCAAACGGAAAGAGTCCTAATGGTGGAAGCATCAGGCAGGTAATTGACAACAGCAATATTGTATAACAGCTTTCACTTGCAGGTTCAAGATATATCCAATGTTAGAGGCAGGGGGCCTCCAACAGTGAAAAGAAAAAGAGCAGGGTAGTGGATGAATTTGGGCTTAGCAAGGAACTGCTAGCCCAAGTGTCGTGTTGGGAAGGAGAAGATGATAAGCACTCCACAGTGATCATGCTCATCTTTGTTACAATGCTAAGATAACTTATAGTAAATTGATGCTTGGCGACCAAGACTTCAATACTATAAACTATTTAGTAGCTCAATCAACCCTTTAATCTCAGGTATCCAAGCACTTTCAGCTTCAGGGATTCATTCAATTACTGCCAAAGAAAATGGAGGAAATTACTTTTTCCTCCTTCATGCGATGAACAAATTTTAAGAGTATTTTGGCAGTACATGAAGGTGTCAATTTAGAGTAAGTATCTTTTCTCTCGTTTGGTATTGAATGCCTGTGTCTTTCAGCTGTATCTTCATCAATGTAGAATGTGCATAACTGTTGGAAAGAGTACACCTGTGCCTACAGTTAACGCCTTTAAAACTTTATATTGCGTGACTTACCCACCAAGACGGCATAAACCTGGTGATTCTGGTGAAACCTAACACATGTGTAAACAAAGAATTTGACTGGTTTGGAACTGAAGATGGCATTGTTGATTTTCTTTTTAAGAATAACAGCTGTATAAAGTATTCTTGCGACAAAAAAAAAAGTTATTTCCAAAGCTGTTAATGGAAATGTATTATTTGGGCAGATGCTAAGATGCAGTCAATTTAGAATATTATTCTAAGTTATTCCTTTAACTGTCCTGTCAAATATTTGCTTATTTTATGTTCTTCTGCTTGTATTGAAAATTGGCCTACTCCTCCTATTTCTTAGGATCTTAAATCTGAGATTAATTGTATTGCATAGAGATGACAACTTTAATTAAATTTACTCTTGAGAGCCTAAGTTTCAACTTTTTAAGTAGAAATGCTAGCATAATTGGGACATGATTTTATAAATATTAAGATCTAATTTTACTCAACAGGATTTTGATGCTTATCAATGTATATTTTCACATTGAGTTTTATTCTCTAGCTGTGGCTTGCAATGGTTAATGACTGTGTGTCTTTATTGCAGAAAGCTTTCAGAACTGGAACCAGTACAAGGCTGGATGACCGTGTGTTTTCCATGTGTGAAGTGAAATACCAGCCTGTGTCTTACCTTATGCTTATGATTCATCCAAATCTGTATAGGATTGACTATCTGTCAGATGAAGTAGGTTGCACTTTGCACTCAACCTCTTGTTAACCACTGCAAGTATAAAGTAACTTTGAGCTGCCATTTAATGCATTTTTTTGTTGCAGGGAGCCATTAACATTAATGATAAAACCATACCTCAGCCACCAATTCTCCAGCTGTCTGTGGAGAAACTAAGCAAGGATGGCGCCTTCTTAATGGATGCTGGCACTGTAAGTGACTTAATAATCTTTGAATCCTGTTTTCAACAGCCTTCTATTCTACAATTTGTTTCTGTTTTTATCAAAATCATGGTTTTTAGATTTTAATGTTATCCATAATTTGTCAAAAATATTGCAGAGCTGAAACAGACAGCCGTTAAAAGTCCAGATTTTATTATAGAAGTATCTTAATTATAGCCTTACTCCTTTAACAGTGTAAATCTCTTGCTTACAATGGAAAAGTCCCACTTCCTGGACACAGCTGTCCCAGTATATGGTTTAGATGTTGTGTTGAGTAGCTTGTTTTTGTGTTCTGACCATAATGTTTGGCCCTGCAACTGATTTAAGTGGGGTGAGATTGGCGCATAGGGGTGGTTTTGGCAAATGGGAATAACTAAGTTTGGTGATGTGCTGGATAATGGTGTTTCTTGAATCTTTGCCACTCAGTTAATGCAAAATTAGCAGAACATTTTTGAATAAAAGTATTGTTAGAATCCCAAGTTAAAGGTTTGCTCTCCTGATTTTAATTCTTCTGTTAAATATTAGCCATAATTTTTCAGCATTACTTGCTGAGCAAACCAAAGAAGCTACATCACCGTGACTAGTGGGGTACCGCAGTGATCGGTGCTAGGACCCCAGCTATTCACACTATACATTAAAGATTTAGATGAGGGAAGTAAATGTAATATCTCCAAATTTGCAGATGAGACAAAACTGGGTGGGAGGGTGAGTTGTGAGGAGGATGCGGAGAGGCTTCAGGGTGATTTGGACAAGTTGAGTGAGTGGGCTAATGCATGGCAGATGCAGTATAATGTGGATAAATGTGAGGTTAGCCACTTTGGTAGCAAAAACAGGAAGGCAGATTATTACCTGAACGGCTATAAACTGAGAGAGGGTAATATGCAGCGAGACCTGGGTGTTCTCGTACTCCAGTCACTGACAGTAAGCATGCAGGTGCAACAGGCGATAAAAAAGGAAAATGGTATGTTGGCCGTCATAGCGAGAGGATTCGAGTACAGGAGCATGGATGTCTTGCTGCAATTATACAGGGCCTTGGTGAGGCCACACCTGGAATATTGTGTGCAGTTTTGGTCTCCTTATCTGAGGAAGGATGTTCTTGCTATAGAGGGAGTGCAGCGCAGGTTTACCAGACTGATTCCTGGGATGGTGGGACTGACGTATGAGGAGAGATTGAGTCGGTTAGGATTATATTCGCTGGGGTTCAGAAGAGTGAGGGGGGATCTCTTAGAAACCTATAAAATTCTCACAGGACTTGACAAGGTAGATGCAGGAAGGATGTTCCTGATGATGGGGGAGTCCAGAACCAGAGATCATAGGTTTACCCAGTATCCTTAGACTTTCAGGACTGAGATGAGAAATTTCTTCACCCAGAGAGGGGTGAGCCTGTGGAATTTGCTACCACAGAAAGCAGTTGAGGCCAAAACATTGTATGTTTTCAAGAAGGAGTTAGATATAGCTCTTGGGGCAAAAGGGATCAAAGGGTATGGGGGCGAAAGCGGGAACAGGTTACTGAGTTGGATGATCAGCCATGATCATAATGAATGGCGAAGCAGGCTCAAAGAGCCGAATGGCCTACTGCTGCTCCTATTTTCTATGTTTCACTCCAAGTAGAAGGGCCGCCCGTGCATCAACACTAACAGAATTTCTTACCCACAGCTGTCACAAAAGTTTCTTAATTCACTTGAAAAAGCCCTTCAAAACACTCCTGCAGGGGATGCAGAGACCAAGTGGTCCCACATCAGAGATGCCATCTGTGACTCAGCAATGACCACCTTTGGCAAACGTGAGAAGCAGAATGCAGGCTGGTTTCAATCTCGCTCTGAAGAAATGGAACCAGTCATAGCTGCTCAGCGCACTGCACTGCTGAACTACAAGAAAGCCCCCAGCGAGTTAACATCCTTAGCACTTAAAGCTGCCAGAAGCACCGTGCGAAGAACAGCCAGGCGCTGTGTAAATGACTACTGGCAACACCTATGCAGCTGTATTCAGCTGGCCTCCAACACCGGAAACATCAGAGGAATGTATGATGGCATTAAGAGAGCTTTTGGGCCAACCATCAGGAAGATGTCTAAATCAAGTCTAAATCAGTGGAAACGATCACTGACCAATGCAAGCAAATGGACCACTGGGTGGAGCACTACCTAGAACTGTACTCCAAGGAAAATGATGGCACTGATACTGCCCTCAGTGCAGCCCAGTCTGTGCCAGTCGTTGATGAGCTGAATGTACAGCCATCAAAATTGGAACTCAGTAATGCCATCGATTCTCTAGCCAGTGGAAAAGCCCCTGGAAAGGACTGCATTACCCTTGAAATAATCAAGAGTGCCAAGCCTGCAATACTCTCAGCACTCCATGAATTGCTTTGCCTGTGCTGGGATGAGGGAGCAGTACCACAGGACATGCACAATGCCAATATCATCACACTGTATAAGAACAAGAGTGACTGCAGCAACTTCCGTGGAATCTTCCTGCTCAGCACAGTGGGGAAAGCCTTCACTTGAGTCATTTTAAACAGACTCCAGAAGCTAGCTGAGCGTGTCTACCCTGAGGCACAGTGCGGCTTTTGAGCAGAGAGATCCACCATTGACACGCTGTTCTCCCTTCGCCAGTTACAGGAGAAATGCCACGAAGAACTGATGCCCCTCTACGTTGCCTTCATCGATCTCATCAGCAGTCATGGTCTCTTCAGACTACGAGCAAAGATCAGATGTCCACCAAAGCTACTAAGTATCATCACCTTATCCCATGACATTTTGAAAGGCACAATTCAGCATAACGGTGCCTTATCAGACCCCTTTCCTATCCTGAGTGACGTGAAACAGGGCTGTGTTCTCAGATCTGTTTGGGATCTTCTCACTGCTGCTCTCGCATGCGTTCAAGTCTTCAGAAGAAGGAATTTTCCTCCAAGATCAGGTGGTAGGTTGTTCAACCTTGCCCGTCTTAGAGCAAAGACCAAAGTACGGAAAGTCCTCATCAGGAAACTCTTCTTTGCTGACTATGCTGCATTACCATCCCAAACGGAAGAGTGTCTGCAGAGACTCATCGACAGGATTGCGGCTGTCTGCAATGAATTTGGCCTAACCATCAGCCTCAAGAAAACAAACATTATGGGACTGGACGTCAGAAATGCTTCATCCATCAATATTGGCAACGACGCTCTGGACGTGGTTCAAGAGTTCACCTACCTAGGCTCAACTATCACCAGTAACCTGCCTCTCGATGCAGAAATCAACAAGCGCATGGGAAAGGCATCTGTTGCTATGTCCGGACTGGCCAAGAGGGTGTGGAAAAATGGCGCACTGACACGGAACACAAAAGTCCGAGTGTTTCAAGCCTGTGTCCTCAGTACCGTGCTCTACGGCAGCGAGGCCTAGACAACGTAAGTCAGCCAAGAGTGACATCTCAACGCATTCTATCTTCGCTGTCTCCGGAGGATCCTTCGCATCAGGTGGCAGGACCGTATCTCCAATGCAGAAGTCCTCGAGGCAGCCAACATCCCCAGCAAATACGCCCAACTGAGCCAGCGGCGTTTGAGATGGTTTGGCCGTGTGAGCTGCATGGAAGATGGCAGGATCCCCAAGGACGCATTGTACAGCGAGCTCATCACTGGTATCGGACTCACCGCTGCAAACGCAACATGAAGTCCTGCGACGTTGACTGCAGGTCGTGGGAGTCAGTGATCACCAGAGCTGGCGGACAGCTATAAAGGCGGGGCTAAAGAGAGGAGAGTCGAAGAGACTTTGCAGGAAAAGGCACAGAAGTGTAAGGACAGAACCAACTGTGTAACAGCCCCAACAACCAATTTTATCTGCAGCGCCTGTGGAAGAGTCTGTCACTCTCGAATTGGCCTTTATAGCCAGGCGCTGCTCCACAAACCACTGACCACCTCTAGGCGCGTGCCCATTGTCTCTCGAGACAAGGAGGCTAACGAGCTTGATCCAAGTGACTTATAGGGGAGATGGAGATAGGTGGCGTAGTGTTCGTCACTGGACTCTTAATCCAGAGGCCCAGGCTAATGCTCTCCGACAGGTTTCAAATCCCATCACAGCAACTGTTGGCATTTAAATTCAATCAATTAAATAAATTCAGCTACATAATTTTAAAAATTGTGGAGTTCAAAGCTAGTCTCAGTAATGGTGCTATGAAACTATCATCAATTGTTGTAAAAACCCATCTGGTTCACTAATGTTCTTTAAGAAAGGAAATCTGCCTTACCTTGTCAGGCCTACCTATGACTCCGGACCAACAGCAATGTGGTTGTCTCTTAACTTCCCTCTGAAATAGCCTAGCAAGTCACTCAGTTGTCAAGGGCAATTAGGAATGGGCAACAAATGCTGACCTTGCTAGTGGCACCCATATCCCATGAAAGAATTAAAAAAACAATTAGCCTGTTTGGAGCACAGGAACAATTGTAAGCCAGTTAGCCCCTTGAGCCTGTTCTGGCATTCAAGTAGATTTGTCCCTAAAGTCCATTTACATGCTTTTGTTCTGTATCCCTTTCGACCTTTACATAACAAAAATCCATCGATCTAAGTCTTGACGTTTCAGTTGGCCCAGCATCCACAGCCTTTTCTGAAAATTTTTCCAGATATGCAAAAAAGTGCTTCCTGAATTAACATAGGAACATAGGAAATAGGCGCAGGAGTAGGCCTGCTCCGCTATTCAACTAAATCTTGGCTGATCGACGTCAACCCCATGTTCCCGTACTATCTCCATTATCCCTTGATGCCTTTAATATCTAGAAATCTATCAATCTCTGTCTTGAATATACTCAATAACTGAGCCTCCAGAGCCCTCTGGGCTAGAGAATTCCAAAGATTCACCACCCTCTGAGTGAAGAAATTCCGCCATCTCAGTCCTCTTATTCTGAGACTGTGTACCCTGATTCCAGACCCCCAAGCCAGGGGAAACATTCTTCCTACATCGACCCTGTTGAGCCCTGTAAGAATTTTGTGTACTTTAGAGATCACCTCTAGTTTTCTAAACTCTAGAGATTACAGGCCCAGTTTCCTCAATCTCTCCTCATGGGACAATCCTGCCATTCTAGGGATCATTCTAGTGAACCTTCGTTGCACTCCCTCTATGGCAAGTATATCCTTCCTTAGGTAAGGAGACCAAAACTGCGCACACTTCTCCAAGGACAGTCTCACCAAGGCTTTATACAATTGCAGCAAGACTTCTTTACTCCTGTACTCAAATGCTTTTGCAGTAAAGGCCAACATACCATTTGCCTTCCTAATTGCGTGCTGCACTTTCATGTTAGCTTTCAGTGACACATGTCTAAGGACACCCAGGTCTCTTTGGACATCAACACTTCCCAATCTCTCTCCATTTAAGAAATACTCTGTCTTTCTGTTTTTTCTACCAAAGTGGATAGCTTCATATTTTTCCACATTATGTTCCATCTGCCATGTTCTTGCCAACTCACTTAGCCTTGTCCAAATCCCCTTGAAGCCTCTTTGCATCCTCCTCACAACTCTCATTCCTACTTAGTTTTGTGTCATGAAACTTGGTAATATTACATTTGGTTCCCACATCCAAATCATTGATATAGATTGTGAATAGCTGGGGCCCCAAGTACTGATCCTTGTAGTGCCCTGTTAGTCACAGCCTGCTAACCTGAAAATGGTCTGTTTATTCCTACTCTTTTTCTGTCCATTAACCATTTCTCAGTCCATGCCAGTATATTACTCCCAATCCCATATGATCTAATTTTGCTTAATAACCTGTGTAGGACCTTATCAAAAGCCTTCTAAAAATCCAAATACACCACATCCACTGATTCCCCCTCATCAATTCTGCTAGTTACATCCTCAAAAAACTCTTAACCGGTTTGTCAAACATAATTTCCCTTTCATAAATCTGTGTTGACACTGCCCAATCCTACCATTATTTTCTAAGTGTCCAGTTATCACATCCTCTATAATAGCCTCTAGCAGTTTCCCTCTTATTGAATGGCCTCGTTCTCATTTTAAGATTATGCCCCCTTGTCTGGCTTGCCCCTCCAGATGAAATAATTTATCTGTATCTACCCTATTGAACCCGTTTATCATTTTAAACACCTTAATTCGATCATTCAAACCATCTAAACTCCAGGGAATACAAGCCAGATTTATGCAATGTGTTCTAATCATTTAACCCTTCAAACCCTGATGTACTTCTGGTAATCTGCACTGTACC
The DNA here is from genome assembly GCF_036365525.1 of Heterodontus francisci. NCBI lineage: Eukaryota > Metazoa > Chordata > Chondrichthyes > Heterodontiformes > Heterodontidae > Heterodontus > Heterodontus francisci. The sequence continues at coordinate 79,030,909 of NC_090382.1, read as the reverse complement.
CAAGACCAATATATTCTTCCTGAGATGAATTGCCCAAAATTGAACATACAGCTGGATAGGGTGTGACGATGGATCTACAATTGAAGCAACGCTTCTTAATTTTTATATTCCAGTGCTGTTGACATAACCATCAACATTCCAATTGACTTTTTGATTACTTTTTGTACTTCATTTACTTTGTGATTTGTGTAACTGGTCACCTAAATGCCTTTGTTCTCCCACAGTTCCTAGTCACTTGCCACTTAAAGTATTGCCATTTGTCTTTCTCATCAAAAGTGGATAAACTCTCATCTCCACCTGTTGAAATCCATTTGCCTTTATTTTTCCTGCTCACTTATTTTGTCTGTCTCCTTTCGACTTACTGCTCCTATCAACATAACTTACTTGGCTCCTAACTTAATATCAGCATGCTTGGATATGCCACTCTCTATTTCTTCATCCAAGTCATTGCGATGCATCGTGCAAAGCTGAGGCTCCAGTACAGATCCCTGCAAATACCACTTGTTATATCCTGCCCATCAGAGAACGAACCCTTTATCTCTGCTCTTCGACTCCTACCCCTTAACCAATTACCAATGTCACAAGGTCACCTCTAATTCTGTGTGCTCTTATTTTTGCTAATCTTTTGATTTATCAAATGCTTTTGGAAGTCGATATAGACATCGATAGACACCTCAATCCACCACGCTAACTACCTCCTCAAAAAAAATTTCAACTCAGTTGGTCAGACGTGATTGTCACAAATCAGTGCTGGGTTTTTTTGACCAGCTGATACCTGTCCACGTTGCTACTAGGTGTTTCTGACTCACTTTGTGAATGCTTTGCCATGCCACTACAAATCTGTTTCCATATCAACTGTTTAGGTCAGAATAAAGCTGGCTTTTGTATATGGTTTAGCGGGAATCCTAAACATTGCCATTGATCATTGTTGGATTGAGGGGTTATTGTAGTAATAAAGTGTACTTGTGACAGGTTGGTCCTACATACACTGAAAACTGCTGCTACAGTCACAGTCCAGTATTGAAATGAATAATACTCAACATAATTTGTTCAATAAATTAATTTTGCTTAGGGATGTTAAATTACATTTGGACTGCAGAAAATATAATACTTTCTAGAACAAAACTGATTCTCATGATTTTTTACTAAATTTCAGTTTTCAACGTTGAAATCTGAGAGTAAAAAGTTCAGAGCACAGCCTTTCTTTTATAAAAAAAAAAATCATTTCATGCTAGTCAAGGTGAGGATGCACTTGTGGAAAGCAGTGTTTTTCATCCTAACCAATATCAAGGACTGTTTGATTAGATGTATTGTGCAAGGTGAAGCTCCCTATTTCTTCAAAAGTGTGTCTCTACTCAAAAACCTCAGAAATGTATTCTTTTGCACAGGTGGAAATTTATCCATTTTACATGTGACCTCTGAGGGAGACTGTTGCCTTTAAGATTTTGCCACTTAGAAATCCTCATTTAAAACTGCTCCAAATGTGTTTCACTAAGAACCCTTGCAGCTCATGTGGATAGGTTCATCAGTCTGTGTTGATTCAAACCTAGATCAGGGATGAAAGAATAGTGTGGCAACACACTGTGCCACCCAGTCTACAATTATAGCTTGAAGTAATTTTCATAATTTTGGAAAAAAATACAATAAAATTTTTCTGTCTTTCAGGCTCTCTATCTCTGGGTTGGAAAAAAGTGTGCACCAAACTTTGTGAACCAAGTTCTCGGCGCTTCCAATTATGTTTCCATACCACAAAACATGGTAGGTCATGTACATAAAAATCTTACAAGTAAAGTTCATTTTCCTTGTGGTTTTTTTTGACATTTTTCTACATTGAAGATACTGCATAAATGTAAGCTGCAACTGTCTAAGTTTACAGCATCCATTTCATAATGACTGCCCTTCTTCAGTCCCTAGGTTTGAACTATTGCCAGAATCTCAATATGTCTCTTGGATCTTTTTCCATCTGTTTTCAGTAGCTGTTTCAGGATCAGATGTAATTTCAGTTATTTTGGGATGTTTTTGCATTTATCTCAATGTTTATGTCTATTAAATAGTCACAGCTTCCAGAACTAGACACTGTTGAATCTGAACGAACTCGAGCCTTCATCTCCTGGTTGCGGGAACAAAGACCATTCTTTCCTGTGCTCCATGTAGTCAAGTAAGTGATGCAATTTACTATGCATGTTACATAGTGCTAACAGCGCAGAAACAGGCCATGTAGCCCACCATGTCCATGATGGTGTTTCAGCTCCACACGAACCACCTTCTAACCCCATGAACATATCCTTCTATTCCTTTCTCCTGCTTGTGTTTATCTAACTTTCCTTTACATGCATCTATGCTAGTTCCCTCAACATGCTAACCACACTCTACACAAAGGAGCTTCTCCAGAATTATCTATTTGATTTATTAGTAACTGTCTTTATAGTTATGGGCCCTAGTTCAAGTCTCACCCAGTGGAAACACTTTCTGTACATCTACCCTACCAAACCCTTCCATATTCTTGAAGACCACGATTGCGTCACCTCTCAGTCTTATATTGTCTGGAGCAAAGCCTGTTCCATCTTTTTGGGTAGGTTCAATCTTTTCTTTCAGGTGTAACCTCTCAGTTCTGGTATCATTTTAGTAAATCTCTTCTTAAATGTTAATTTTTTAATAGGACTAAACTTGGGATTTCATTTTAAGAAATAAGCTTTAAATGTTAAAATCCCTTTTCAGACTTCAACATTCTCGACTGATGCTGCTACTTGTTGCTTTTAATGTTTTTTTTATAGTTGGAAACCATTTATCAAAATGTTCCATCCAATTGATCCAGTCACCAAACTGTAATTCGATATGGCTACATTGAACTATTCCACTATTGTATATGCTTCTGTAGTGAATTAATATTTAACACAGTAGAGAATAGATTTATTGTGATCTATTTTCTGAGCTATTCACTTATTGGAATAGTAATGGTTTATGAATATTTGTGAAATGTGCAGTCTCTTGTTCAAAGTGCAAACTCAACTTTAGCTTTAGTCCAATACTAGTGCCACCAGGTAATTGTGAGCTCTTTAGGGAACCTTGATTGAAAGTTATAATCTTACAGGGTTAATATCAAACATAATTGTAAGAATTCCTTGTTTCCTGTTTTGTTATCATTATGCTGTGTCTTTTTACTTAGTCTTATCTTTGTCTCCCTGATTCCTTGTCTGCTAAAGCTGGTGACGCATATTATTGTGCTTTGCCACAGCATCTAAGCAACCTGCCGTCACCAAATTTAAAAGGCCCTTCGACTTTGGTGAAGGGAAGAAGGGCAAAGAGAGGGTATGGTTGTGCACCCAAGCCCAAACTTGCCCATGATCTGTCTGTGCTTTCACAGGTGTCAAATATACAGCATTGAGTGGGAATTTTCACTCCTTTTCTCCCCAAATCTCCTTTTCTGGTAATGCTGACACCATTTACAGCACCCATAATACTCTTGCTGAGATTGGGTAACTTAGCTGGAGCCTTCTTGGTGTGCATGACAGTCTTATCAAACACTGATTACTTTTCAGGCATTCTTAGTTTATTGCTGAATCCCCCACCAACAACATCCTGCTGTCACCATTGACCAAAAACTTAACTGAACAAGCCACATAAATACTGTGGCTACTTGAGCAGGTCAGAGATTAGGAATTCTAGAGAATTCTACTTGTCTCCTGACTCCCCACATGCCTGGATGAGTGCAGCTCCAACAACACTCAAGAAGCTTGCCATCATCCAAGACAAAGCAGCCTGCTTGATCGGCACCCCGTCCACCACCTTAAATGTGCACTTTCTCCATCACCAGCACACCGTGGCTGCGGTCTGTACCATTTACAAGATGCACTGCAGCAACTCACCAAAGCTTCTTCAACAGCACCTTCCAAACCCGCAACTCCGACTGCATAGAAGAACAAGAGCAGTATGGGAACATCACCACCTGCAATTTTCCCTCCAAGTCACACACCATTCTGACTTGGAAATCACCGTTCCTTCATCACTGGGTGCAAATCCTGGAGATCAGTTCCTAACATTACTGTAGGTGTGCCTATGCCACACGGACTGCAGCGGTTCAAAATGGCAGCTCACCATCACCTTCTTGAAGGCAATTCGTATGGGCAATAAAATGCTGGACTTGCCAGCAAAGCTCACATCCCATGAATACATTTTTAAAAATCCATGCAGAATAGGTTTATTTGGGAATAAATGATCTAGCCAATGTTCTTGCAGGTTTATTCTCCAAAGTTGCATCTTCTAAGCCCTGCCCACAAACTCGTCTTTGGATTTATTCTCCCAGTAGGAAAAATGTTGAATCCTTCTACTTAGAACTGGCCAGTTCTTTCTGAAGTTTTGGCACTGTTGTATTTGACGATTTTTATTATAATTCAGAAAATAGAATTGGTATGCATCTTTGAGGTAAGGTGAACCTGTAATTTTTTTTTAACCACAATGAGTTGTGATCTGGAATGCTCTGGTTGAAAGGGTGGTGGAAGCAGATCCAATCGGAACATTGGAAAGAGCATTGTATAAATACTTGAAGGGAAATTATTTATAGGCCTATGGGGTGTGAGCAGCGGAATGTGACTAATTGGATAGCTGTGGTAAAGAGCCCGCACGGGCAAAATGGGCTGACTGATCATAAGAAATAGAAGCTGGAGTAGGCCACTTGACCCCTCGAGCCTTTTCTGCCTTTCAGTAAGATCATGCCTGATTGTGGCCTTAACTGCACTTTTCTACCTGCCCACTATGACACTTGACTCCCTTGTAGATCAAAAATCTGACTAACTCAGCCTTGAATATATTCAATGATCCAGCCTCTGTTGCTCCCTGGGGAATAGAATTCCAAAGAAATTCTTCCTCATTTCCTTAAATGGGAGACCCCTTATTTTGAAACTCTGCCCCCTAGTTCTAGATTTCCCCACGAGGGGGAGCATCATCTTAGCATCTACCTTGTCAAGCCCCTCAGAATCTTATGTTTCAATAAGATCACCTCTAATTCTTCTAAACGCCATTGAGTATGGGCTCAAACTGCTCAACTTTCCCTGATAAGAAAACCCCTTCATCCCAGGAATCAGCCTAGTGAACCACCTTTGAACTACTTCCAATGCAAGTATATCCCTCCTTAAATAAGGAGACCAAAACTGTATGCAGTACTCTAGGTGTGGTGTCACCAATGCACGGTAAGTTGTAGCAAGACTTCCTTAATTTTATACTCCATCCCCTTTGCAATAAAGGTCAACATTCCATTTGTCTTAATTACTTACTGTACCTGCATGCTAACTTTTTGTGATTCATGTGAAAGGACACCCAGATCCCTCTACCACAGCATTCTGCGCGCACTCCCATTTAAATAATCTGCTTTTCTATTCCCGCCAAAGTGGACAGTGTCACATTTTTCCACATTGTACTCCGTCTGCCAAGTTTTTGCTCATTCACATAACCAATCTATGTCCCTTTGCAGACTCTGTGTCCTCTTCACAACTTGCTTTTCTACCTACCTTTGTATCATTAGCAAATTTGGCCACAATACACTTGGTCCCATTGTCCAAGTCATTAATATGAATTGTAAATAGTTGATGCCACAGAACTGATCCCTGTGGCACTTCACTGGTCACAGTTTGCCAACCTGAAAATGCCCCATTTATCTCGACTCTGTTTCCTGTTACCCTATCCTCTATCTACCACCATGAGTTCTTGCGTGCTATATCATTCACTGATTCTATGTGTATAGCAAGTTTCAAGTTTTGCAAGTGTTGTCTGGCATTGGATTTGATGGTAATGGCAGAGAGCATGTCATCAGTTTTACATATGGAAACCTACCCCATGCAAAGAGATAATGTCACTTAGGACTAGGAGAGAGCCAAGGGTGGAACTTCTAAAGTTCTAAGGATACCCTTGAAGTGCCCCTGGAGTGCAGGAGGGGAAGCTGTTGCTGTGTATACTGGTAGTTGTGCAAGCACATAAGGGTGATGCTATGCGCAAAGATGGGAGTGTCAGCAGTGTTGAAAACCATAGGTAAACCAAGGATATTTGGGGAGGTAACATACTGCCATCACATAGGATGTTCATGAGTTTGACCAGAAAACCTTGGTGCTATAGGTAGTCAGAAATCAGACTGAGGGAATTGATGGAGTGGTGACAGCAGTATAGGAAAAGGTCCTTCACAGGGCTGGGTATTCAGTTCACACTGTTCGTCTTCCTCAAAGCTTCTCCACCACCTACAAGGCACAAGTGAGAAGCATGAGAAATTACTCTCGGCTTGCCTGGGTGGGTACAGTTGCAGCAACTAAAACTCAACTCATCTGGGACAAAGAAATTTGCTTAATTGGCACTTCACCCACTGGCCTAAACACCTGTCTCTGTCCATCATCATTGGCTGTAGTGTGTACTATCTACAGGATGCACAGTTGCAATTTGCCAAGAGTTCAACAACTTGCAAAGCTATGACCACCACCACCTTGAAGGACAAGCACCATGGATGCATGGGAACACCATCACCTCCAAATTCCTCTCCAAGTTGCACACTATTTTGACTTGGAGATATATCGCTGTTCCTTCATATTGTTGCTGGATCACAATCCTAGAATTCCTCACCCAACAGCAGTGGGAGCACCTCAACAAGGAGACAGCAGCAGTTCAAGAAGGTGGCCCATCACTGCCTTCTCGAGGGCAACTAGTCATGGGCAATAAATGGTTTAAATGTATTTTTTTTCCAGGTACACCCACGTTCCAAGAATTAATGGAAAAAAACAGAATTTATTGTACTAAAAGTGTTAATGATTTCAACCAGTCATGTAGTTCAGCATGTAAAATATGTACAAGTAATTAGGTTTTCGGTAAATGCAGACATTTACAATCTGCAAAAGATGCTTCTGGTACCTAGTGCACTGATTGCACTAATTATTTTGGGGGGTGGAATGGTATGGACGAAAAATGTAAACTTTGAAGATGAGTTTACTTCTATGTTTTGCATTTTGCTTTGGCGTGAACCACTCCGAAGTGTGCAAATCATGTAGAGCTTGAAATTCCCTCTTCCGACCTAATGTGCTTTGAATTAAATCTTGAGTGCAGCAAAATGTGCTTTTATACAAGACATTTGCAGTTCCCACTTCAGGGAAAGTGACTGCTGTTTTGGTGTCTCAGAAAAGACCTGAGGATGGGACTTTTACTTGGTTTGAGTGGGCAAGGAGAAGATGGCATGACTTTTACAAGCTTCAAGAGGTTTAAATTTCTAAAAGGAGCAATATCATAACTTTCTCTGGACACATTTTAAAGTATATGGTGCATGTGCTGTTAGATTGTGATAGTTAAGGAACCTTGCAATTCCATTACTGCAGTTTTATTTCGGAATTGATGGTTTGAAATTCTAAAACTACCAAATGAAGCGAAACGGCATCTTGCTCCAATTTAGTCTTCAAATTCCAATTTTACTATTTGATCATCCCAAAATGCAGCAGTTCATTTTTTTGTCATTGCATGGATTTGCATCAATGTCCAAGAAATGGACAAGTCTCTTGACTACCGGAATGGTAGAAGGTGAACTAGGTGGACCTTAGTCTTTTTACATCCAGCAGTTGCTAGTTAAATATTAAGATCCCTAGATTTTCTTGGAAGCTAATGTTTCAAGCTTTTAGAATAAACTTATTTGTATACCTATTCACTAACTAAATCCAGTTTAAAAGTTTTGTGTGTATAAATATTGCAGGTTAACAGTAGTAACTGAGGTTTTTCACTTATTTCCTTGGCACAGGGATGAGAGCCCTCTTAAGGCCAGCTTTTTACAGAACATGGTTGAAGATCGAACAGAGTCAGCATTGTCTTATTATGAGTTTCTACTTCACATACAACAGCAAGTGAACAAATGAGCCACAAAGATATGCAAGCTTCAGCTGAATGGAGATAGCTCATGTTGGTGCAAGGAGTGCCAGTATTTATATTTGCTTAATAAAAATAATTAAATATTGGTATCCTTGTAAATCAAACATTCTAGCTTTCATTGAGCCAACCAACATTTTCCATTTTCCACACAGTATGGAAACATTTAATAGAGTGGATGACAAAACGTTATAAGTAGAATGAAGCCATTTTATGTTAACCTTTTGAAGATTTACCTAGTTAAACCTAGCTGCATACAGTTGTGAAAACCTAGGTGTACCAGTTCTGTTCATCAGATTTGGGTTTCTACTGTTGGGAGTGTGGGGCTGTTTTAAAATGCCACACGGGTGTAATAGCATGGTTTAAATATTCTGTAGTAAAAGCTGTGGAAACTAGAGCAAATCATCACTGTAGAATTTGGTGTAAATTTCTGATTTCAAATCAAGCAATGGTTGAATGTCTCCTTCCCCAACCCCCAAAGACCAGACACAATATTACAGGGGATACTTGTAAAGAATACAAAAAATGTAACAATGGAATTTTCTCTCTCTTGCTGTGCACGTGCTCTTCACACCTGGCAATTTAAGAGATCGGACAGACTTGAAGTCATCATTTGTAATCTTAAATGCTGATGAAGCAGTTTTTAGACTCCAGTCTTTTCACCTATAATTGCTTTTCCTGTACAATTGTATCTGGTCTTGAATCACTGGAATATGACCACATTCAATGTAACATTATCTTAAATTTGCTATATTTTTCTAGTTTCTCCTGCTTTTTTTACTAGGAAAATACAGATTTATGCAAAAGTGACTTATTTATGTAATTCACAACATATGGTAAAGTGTGATTTATATTGATGTTGCCGTATTGCTAATATTACCACATCTTTGTGCTTGGAGTATCATGTGTATCACCTTTTTAAATTTGTCTTGATATTTAAGTTTGAATGATTCTAATACGCTAATCGGCAGAGTCTGTAACATTGCCTGCCATGTCTGATATTTCTACTTGAAGAGAACACTTTTGAAATCATTGAGACATATGTATTTTACAGACATGCTTTTCATTACAGAATTGTTTAAATTAGTGAACAAAATTGATGCTGCAAAACCTGCTGTAACAGTATCTGGGACCACAAATAGTCATTTGAAAGTCCATACACTATGAAATGTAATCTGTAAATAGTAAATTGCATTTTGTAAAGTAGTGTACAAAATTGTAACAAATTAAATCCTAATTCTCTTTAAAGGTGTCTAATACTGAGGCCTTGAATGTTAATGAGTTCTGCAATTCCTTAGTTTTTTTGGGGAGGAGGAATTTGGAGCACATGAGTCATACATAACCTTCCACTCAGTAGTTGGTACCTACGCTTTTGAAATTATTGAACAAGAGGACCATTTGTAATGTGCACTCTACCTCATTAATTAGATTTTTTTTATGGGAGTCGGGTGTAGGAGAAATTTGCAAAGTAACACTTCTGTGAAATGACTGTCTTAACACTGCTGAGTTTAGCAGCGATGGAAGATGATTGCTTGAATGATGGAGGTGGAATAAGGGAAAAAATTGTTTAAAGCCTGGCAGTTTCTGTGGTTGAAATAGCTCAAAACAAAATACTTGTAATTGTATTCACACATGCTGTGTTAATATAGTTTTCTGATCATCTGTTCTCCAAATAAACGCATTCAAATTGGAGTTAAATGTCACTACTGAGGGACATTTTTGTCTTTATGAGCACTTATATATATTGGGTTGTTTAAAGAGATGCTGCTGGGAACTGTTTTACCTAAGATAGATGTTTCAGGAAATTAATCCTAGTTATTGACAGGAGCACAAAGTATTGGACAAGTTGTACTGCGCTAACAAAGCTCAACAAATGCTAACACTCTAAGTTGATGTGCATAAGATGTTATCTGAGAGTATTCTTTACAGTTTTGCTGCTGGTACTTTGCTCTGTCTTTTTGGAATGGTGAGGGTTGTTCAAATGCAGTTGCATCAGCTTTTATGTTTCGGTATAATCAGGGAATTGACACTTAAAACAGTTAGCTCTTGTGATACTGCTCCAACTCTCCATAGAGGAAGTCATTGTGCTTCAGAATACAAGTATATTATTGAGATTTGGTTATTGAATCTTTGTGCTGTTGTATTAAGCCCAAGGAAATGTCCAGAGTCCAAATTTTGTTGTCTGAACTACCTTACCTGAAGAACTTTCCATTATCTGAAGATTTTTCCTGTTAAATATTGAATTTTTAGTACAATAGACTGTGTTTCAGAGGGAGGAATCTATGATCTGACCTGGAGTAAGAGTTACAAAGGAGACCTTTGGTAGTACATGTCCTGTGGACTAAATTCAACCCCTCTCCCATGGACTACAAATTGTAACCTGCTTGATGGAGCTCTAATTACAGAATTTTATTGAATAAAGCCATATGCTTTGATATGCAATCACTTGGATAATTAACTTTACGAATAATACTTAATGTAACATTTGCATCGTATTTATGGCAACCGGTTCAATAGATGTAGTCACTTTTCACACATTGTATCTTGCTGTATTTGTATATTTCTGCCTCATTTTACAGATTTGAAGGGAGATCAGATTTTAAAATCTTTGGAAAAAGCTGTTACTCGGAAGAGAAGAACCTTTTTAATCTGTTGGTTGTCATTATGATTGTGTTTCTCTATAATTTTACAAGTAATGTAAATATGCAGCGCCTCAGTTATTTGAAACTCAGATTCCAGAGGTTTTGCAAGGTTAATTTTTTTTGCACAGGCTGGGATGCAGGCCCATCACTCTGATCAAGGTGGATTTAAAAACACAAATCTTCCCCATTGTACTGATCCTGGAGACTAGTGATTTCTCCCTCACATTTCCTCCCCCCCCCAAGCCCCACCATACTGTGACCTCTTTTCTTGTTCCTGCCTCTCATACACCCCTTCCTTTGCTCCAATATGGGCGACAATGACTTCACCCACTGAATCCGACTCTAACATTGCCTGCCCAAACCTGTCCATCCAACTTGTTTTTAAAAAAAAGGCCTCAAAAATCCATCTTTGATCAGGCTTTTGACCACTGTACCAAATCTTTCTTGGTGCAGTGTCCCTTTTCTGTTTGCCTATCTTGTGAAGTGCCTTGAGGATTTTTTACATTAAAGGTGGTAGATAATTGTAAATTGCGGTTGACTTTTGCCCTGTTCTGTTGAATTTTTTAAGTTTGTAAAGTTCATCTCCAGCCATTATTTAGTTCTATCCAGAAGGGCAAACCTACCCTGCAACTTTTAGGCTGGTACTGTGCCAAACATGCAGTGTGCCAGTGCCAAACTTGCAATATAAAGCTGCAAGTGTGGGCCACAATCTGAACAATCAAAGACATCTACAAGAGACAGTGCAACATTCTTGATTTTGGACTAGTTGCTGAATGCTGGGTCTAAGCTTGCTTTTAGATTTATATTTATCTTTAAAAGCTCAATTCTGTTTCCCACAGCATTGCTCTATTTTTACATTTGAAAATGTTGACTCTAACTGGACTGTGAAAGATTCCTTTGAGCAGCAATGCCAGTTTCCACTATACAGGTATGTGAACAATTGGGTTAAGCTCAGCTTGAAAATCAGTATGGTATTCGATAGTCAGGTAAATGTGTGAGCAACTAACTGCTGAGCCAAGCCAAGTCAGTTTAAATAGGAATAATCAACTCCAGTTGATCTAGTGTGCTCTAATCTGAATTGGCTGTAATGTTATGTGGCTTTTGTTCAGGGTATTTGTCAGATTATGACCAGAAACTGAACTGGAGTAGCCACATAAATGCCGTGGCTACAACAGCAGGTCAGAGGCTAGGAATCCTGCTGTGAGTACTTCACCTCCTGATTCCCCAAAGGCTGTCCACCATCTACAAGGCACAAGTCAGGAGTGTGATGGAATACTCTCCACTTGCCTGGATGGGTGCAGCTCCAACAACACTTAAGAAGCTCGACACCATCCAGGACAAAATGGCCCGCTTGATTGGCATGCCGTCCACCAACCTTCATTCTCTTCACCGACGCACAGTGGCAGCAGTGTGTACCATCTACAATATGCATTGCAGCAACGCACCTAGGCTACTCGGGCAGCACCTTCCAAACATGCGACATCTACCCCGTAGAAGAACAAGGGCAGCAGATGTGTGGGAACACCACCACCTGTAAGTTCCCCTCCAAGCCCCACACCATCCTGACTTGGAACTCTATTACCGTTTCTTCACTGTCGCTGGGTCAAAATCCTGAAACTCCATTCCTAACAGCACTGTGGGTGTACCTACCCCATATGGACTGCAGCAGTTCAAGAAGGCAGCTCACCAACCCCCCCACCTTTACAAGGGTAATTAAGGATGGGCAATAAATGCTGGCCTAGCCAGCGACGCCAACATCCCATGAAATGAATTTTTAGAAAGTGATATGGAGGACTTTGTTCACTGACCTTTGTTACCATGTGTGTAAGAATACACAAAAGATAGAACTGAGACAGAATTCGACTGTATTTAGATGTGTTTTTTCAGTTTGCAACCTTGTCTGCCCTGAATTTCTGCCTTCCTTCCCATTTCTAACCACATGTGAAACTACCATCTGCCTCCTGGCTTTAGTTGCATCTGCTAAACACATTATATCTGCTTACTGTAAAGAGCCTTGGGCTCCTTCTGTTACGGTTTCTTTTTAATTATCCATTGCAAAGTTACTTGTTTGAGGGAATTAGTTATACGTGACAAAAAATATTAATTGTGGAGAAAGAATGGATAAGTGTAGGATTGCAACGATGAGCTAGTGGGATTTGTGTAGTTAGCACTGAGCCAATGGGATTTGTAGAGGTAACACTGGTGGGCAATAAAGGCTGTTTTCTGTGTTGCAAATTCTTATGATTCAGAGGTATAAGTTTGGTGTGGCTACCCTCCTATGAAGATGACTAATAGTTGTGTAGATAAACTGTTACTTTGAAAGTGTTTGCTGTGGGTTCTTCAGAAATTCCATACAAACTTACTTTCCTGTGCAAATGTGTTCAAATGTGACATCAAGAAGTGACAAGGTATTGGATACTGCAAAGGCTATGGGCCCTGACAACATTCCGGCAATAGTACTGAAGACCTGTCCTTCAGAACTTGCCGCGTCCCTAGCCAAGCTGTTCCAGTACAGCTACAATACTGGCACCGACCTGGCAAGGTGTAAAATTGCCTAGTTATGTCCTGTACACAAAAAGCAGGACAAATTCAACCTGGCCAATTACCGCCCCGTCAACTTAATATCGATCATCAGTAAAGTGATGGAAGGAGTCATTGACAGTGCTATCAAGCGGCACTTCCTCAGCAATAACCTGCTCAGTTTGGGTTCCGCCAGGGCTATGCAGCTCCTGACCTCTTTATAGCCTTGTTTCGAACATGGACTAAAAAGCTGAACTCCAGACGTGAGGTGAGGATGACTGCCCTTGACATCAAGGCAGCATTTGACGGAGTATGGCATCAAGGAGCCCTAGCAAAACGAGTCAATGGGAATCGGGGAAAACTCTGATTGGAATCGTGCCTAGCGCGAAGAAAGAATGTTGTGGTTGTTGGCGGTCAATCATCTCAGCTCCAGGATGTCACTGCAGGAGTTACTCAGGGTAGTGTCCTAGGCCCAAGCATCTTCAGCTTCATCAATGACTTTCCTTCAATCATAAGATTAGAAGTGGGGATGTTTGCTGATTGCTCAATGTTCAGCACCATTCGCGACTCCTCAGACAGTGAAGCAGTCCATGTAGAAGTGCAGCAAGACCCGGAAAATATCCAGGTTTGGGCTGATTAGTGGCAAATAACATTCGTGCCATACAAGTGCCAGGCAATGACCATCTCCAACAAAAGAGAATCTAACTATCTCCCCATGACATTCAACGGCATTACGATCGCTGAATCTCCAACTATCAACCTGCTGAGGGTTACCATTGACCAGAAACTGAAGTGGAGTAGCCATATAAATACTGTGGCTGCAAGAGCAAGTCAGAGGCTAGGAATCCTGAGGTGAGTAACTCACCTCCTGACTCCCCAAAGCCTGTCCACCATCTACAAGGCACAAGTCAGGAGTGCGATGGAATACTTTCCATTTGCCTGGATGGGTGCAGCTCCAAGAAGCTCAACACCATCCAGGACAAAGCAAGCCATTTGATTGGCACCCCATCCACAAACATTTCCTTCCTCCACTATTGACACACAGTGGCAGCAGTGTGTACCATCAACAAGATGCACTGCAGCAACGCATCAAGGCTCAGGCAGCACTTTCCAAACACGCGACCTCTACCACCTAGAAGGACAAGGGCAGCAAATGCATGGGGACCCCATCATCTGCAAGTTACCCTCCAAGCCACACGAGATCCTGACTTGGAACTATATCACTGTTCCTTCACTCTAGCTAGGTCAAAATCCTGGAACTCCCTAATAGCACTGTGGGTGTACCTACCCCACATGGACTCCAGCGGTTCAAGAAGGCAGCTCACCACCACCTTCTCAAGGGCAATGAGGGATGGGCAATAAATGCTGGTAACTATATATAGTTACGACCAAGGTGGGAGTAATACACTGTTAATTCAGTCCTACTACTCCACAGGTCATAGCATATCAAATAAGGTTTCCCACCTACTGAAGAATTGCCAAATTAAACACTTTATTTTTCCCCCAGAATAGGGCACACCAAACCAGGTTTCTTTAAACAACATTAACTATTCATTAGAAAAGAAATAATAGGTATTAACTACAAACGATGGGATGTTTTTGGTATGGTGAGGTGTCCCAGAGTGGAATAGTCAGATGCCCCCCACAGTCTCCAGGTGCTGTTGAGGCGTTCAAGGCAATTTGTTTGCAGCAGGCGTCACACAGGTCTTTCAGCAGGGGTGCAGCAACTGATCTGCTTCAGTTCTTAAAAACAGCAGTCGAGCAGCAGAAGCTTTCTTGAGATTTCAGAATCTCTCAAAACACAGGAGGCGGTAGGAACCACATCGATGCAGGAATTCCTCAGATGAGAGGCGATGGGAATCTGCCACCTTTGAAAAGGAATCCTGCATTTGAAGAGATGCAAGTCTCCTTTAGAGAGAGGTAACACCTTTCTGGGTTTTTCTTGCTCCAGGCAGTTGAAATCTTTGCTTTGACCTGCCTGCCCTTTGTCCAATTTACAGGCTTTTTAAAGAGTCCAAGGTGAAAAAAGAATTTTCCTGAACATGGTCACATGTCCAGACATGGTGTCTTCCCCCATCACTCAAAACTGCCCTGAAGAAAGGTCAAACCCCTGTGGTTACCATGAAATTGCTGGCTTTCCTGTTCTTGTACAAGTTCAACTTCCTTTCAAAGCACCCATAAAGTTCAACTGTTATCAACTTCCTTTCAAAACATTGCAGGAATTCCAACTATTTGCAGGTTAGTGTCCACTGAGAAAAAACCCTTTACTCAGTACTTTTTTTAAACACACGGCATTCTAAGTTTCTTTTAAATACAAAAACAAAACACTTGTAGTGTTTATGTATGTGTATATATTATAATATATTTTTATATGTATAAAAATAGAACAATTGTCCTGTCACTAAGTGTAGGAACACAAATATTTGGATAGAGAAAAGCTTCACTTCACTATTAATTCCAAGATGACTGAAGATGGCCATCAATTGCTTTCAAAAAATTTGTAAATTAGTAATTGTTTAATAACCTGATGTGCACAGATGATCTACTCATCCCCGAAAATGAGCAAAAAGCGCATGAACCTGTATACAGACTGGCCATTGTTAGCAGTTATCATAAACTCACAAGTGAACTCCAAGAAAACAATTAATGGTTTGTTGCAAGCAATCAACAGGAGTAGTCATGGAGGATTGAATAAATCACAAACTTCTATTTGGGAATTTGAGTCTCAGTGCAGAAGTATTCAGAAAAAATAAGAACTACACTGTCCAGAGCAAGAAAGGCAGGAAAAAAGTTTGGAATGAAGAGGGAGGGCAAATAGCCAGTGGTCGTGATACATGTCTGTACCAACAATATAGGTAGAAAAAGGGATGAGGTCCTGCAAGATGAATTTAAGGAGTTGGGAGCTAAATCAAAAAGCAGGACTTCAAAGATAGTGATCTCAGGATTACTTCCTGTGCCACATGTTAGTGAGTAAAGAACAGGAGAATAGACCAGATGAATGCGTGACTGGAGAAATGGTGCAGAAGGGGGAGGGATTTAGATTCTGGGGAAGGTGGGACCTGTACAAGCGGGACGGGTTACACCCAGGCAGGACCGGAACCGATATCCTCGCAGGGGCGTTTGCTAGTGCTGTTGGGGAGGATTTAAACTAGAATGGCAGGGGGATGGGAACCTGAGCAGGGAGACTAAGGAGGAGGAAACAAGGATAGAAATGAAAAACAGGAAACAAAAAGGCAAAAGTGGAAGGTATAGAAATCAAGGGCAAGAAACAAATAGGGCCATAGTGCAAAATAATCCGAAAATGATTAAGAATGTTAAAAAGACCAGCCTAAAGGCATAGTGTCTCTATGCGCAAAGTATTTTCATAAGGTAGGTGAATTAACCATGCAAATAGATGTAAATGGATACGATATAGTTGCAACTATGGAGACATGGCTGCAAGTGACCACGGATGGGAACTGAACAGCCAAGGGTATTCAATATTTAGGAAGGACAGACAAAAAGGGAAAGGAGGTGGAGTAGTGTTGTTAGTTAAAGAGGAAATCAATACAATAGTCAGGAAGGATATTAGCTCAGAGAATCCTGATGTGAAATATGTAGGGTGGAGCTAAGAAACATCAAGGGGCAGAAAATGTTGGTGGGGGTTGTATATAGACCCCCAAACAGCAGTGATATAGAGGATGGCATTAAACAGGAAATTAGAGACACGTGCAATAAGGGTGCAACTGTAATTATGGGTAATTTTAATCTACATATAGAATGGGCAAACCAAATTAGCAATAATACTGCAGAGGAGGAATTCCTGGAGTGCGTACGTGATGGTTCTTTGGACCAATACATTGAGGAACCAACTCGAGAACAGGCCATCCTAGACTGGATATTGTGGAATGAGAAAGGATTAGTTAAAAATCTTGTTGTGTGGGGTCCCTTGGGGAACAGCAACCATAACATGATTGAATTCTTCATTAAGATGGAGAGTGAGAGAGTTGATTCCGAGACTAGGGTCCTGAATCTAAATAAAGGAAACTATGAAGGTATGAGGTGCAGGTTGGCTATGATAGATTGGGGAATGTTACTTAAAGGGTTGACAGTGGATAGGCAATGGCTAGCATTTAAAGAGTGCATGGATGAATTACAACAATTGTTCATTCCTGTCTGGTGCAAAAATAAAACAGGAAGGGTGGCTTAACCGTGGCTTACAAAAGAAATTAGGGATAGTATTAGATCCAAGGAGGAGAAATATTAAATGGTCAGAAAAAGCAAAAAACCTGAGGATTGGGAACAGTTTAGAATTCAGCAAAGGAGGACAAAGGGATTGATTAAGAAGGGGAAAATAGAGTATGAGAGTAAGTTTGCAGAGAACATTAAAACTTACTGTAAAAGCTTCTATAGATATGTGAAGAGAAAAAGATTAGTGAAGACAAATGTGTCAGAAACGGGGGAATTTATAATGAGCAAAGGAATGGCAGACCAATTAAATACATACTTTGGTTCTGTCTTCACAAAGGAGGACACAAATTACCTCCCAGAAATATTGGGGAACACAGGGTCTAGTGAGAAGGAGGAACTGTATGAAATCAATATTAGTAGGGAAATGGTGTTCGGGAAATTGATGGGATTGAAGGCTGATAAATTCCCAGGGCCTGATGGTATGCATCCCAGAGTACTTAAGAAAGTGGCCCTAGAAATAGTGGATGCATTGGTGGTCATCTTCCAAGATTCTGACATCAGTAGTGGGGAAAATGCGAGAGTCCATTATAAAAGAATAGAAGAGCACTTGGAAAACAGTGACAGGATCGGACAAAGTCAACCCAGATTTATGAAACGGAAATCAAGCTTGACAAATCTACTGGAATTTTTTGAGGATGTGACTAGTAGAATAGATAAGGGAGAACCAGTGGATGTGGTGTATTTGGACATTTAGAAGGCTTTCGATAAGGTCCTGCATAAGAGTTTAGCGTGCAAAATTAAAGCACGTGGGATTGGGAGTAAAATACTGACATGGATAGAGAACTGGTTGGCAGACAGGAAACAAAGAGGAGGAGTAAACGGGTCTTTTTGCAAGTGGCAGGTAGTGACTAGTGGGGTACCACAGGGATCAGTGCCAGGACCCCAGCTGTTCACAATATATATTAATGATATAGATGAGGGAATTAAATGTAATATATTCAAGTCTGTAGACGACACAAAGCTGGGTGGGAGTGTGAGCTGTGAGGAGGATGCGGAGAAGCTCCAGTATGATTTGGACAGGTTGAGTGAGTGGGCAAATACATGGCAGATGCAGTATGGATAAATGTGGGGTAATCCACTTTGGTGGCAATAACAGAAAGGCAGATTATTATCTGAACAGCGATAGTTTGGGAAAGGAGGAGGTGCAGCGAGACCTGGGTGTCCTTGTGCACCAGTCGCTGAAAGTAAGCATGCAGGTGCAATAGGCAGTTAAGAAGGCAAATGGTATGTTGGCCTTCATAGCGTGAGGATTCAAGTACAGGAGCAAGGATGTCTTGCTGCAATTATACAAGGCCTTGGTGAGACCACATCTGGAATATTGTGTGCAGTTTTGGTCTCCTTATCTGAGGAAGGATGTTCTTGCTATGGATGGAGTGCAGCGAAGGTTCACCAGACTGATTCCTGGGATGGCAGGACTGACATATGAAGATAGGTTGGGTCGATTAGGCTTGTATTCACTAGAGTTTAGAAGAATCAGAGGGGATCTCATCGAAACCTACAAAATTCTAACAGGACTGACAGACTAGATGCAGGAAGGATGTTCCCGATGGTGGGGGAGTCCAGGACCAGGGGTCACAGTCTAAGGATAAGGGATAAGCCATTTAGGACTGAGATGAGAAGATATTTCTTCACCTAGAGAGTGGTGAACCTGTGGAATTCTCTACCATGGAAAGCAGTTGAGGCCAAATCATTAAATATATTCAAGAAAGAGTTAGAGATAGTTCTTGGGTCTAATGGGATCAGGTACGGGGAGAAAGCAGGAACAGGTTACTGAGTTTGGATGATCAGCCGTGATCGTTTTGAATGGTGGAGCAGGCTTGAAGGGCCAAATGGCCTACTCCTATTTTTCTATGTTTCTAAAAGATGGGGGTATACCTTACAGTAATGACTGCTGAGAAAAGATGTATTTATGATGTAAAGTATAACATAGAGGGACAAAAATATGGTGGATGCTTTTGATTAGGGGATTAATACATCTGTATAGTCACATAGGCTGCAAGAAAGTGTAAGGAAAGAATGCTTGAAAGGTAATGAGAGAAAATGCTGGAAATAGTCAATGTCAGGCAGCATCTGTAGAGAAATAAATGGTTAACGTTCAGCTCAGTGACCTTTCATCAAAGGTTCTTGAAAGGTCATTGACCTGAAAAGTTAACACTTTCACTCTCTCCACAGATGCTGCCTTACCTGACTCTTTCCAGTATTTTCTGTTTTTATTTCAGATTTCCATTATCTGCAGTATTCTGCTTTTGTGTAAACAGGCAGAGTCAACATTGTTTTATGAAAGGGAAATTGTGTTTGACAAATTTATTAGAATTTTTTGATGATGTAACAAGCAGGTTGGATAAAGGGGAACCAGTAGATGTAGTTGAGACATCGCTCTCAACTCATTCCATCTTCGCTGCCTCCGGAGAATCCTTGGCATCAAGTGGCAGGACCGTATCTCCAACGCAGAAGACCTCGAGGCGGCCAACACTCCCAGCCTATACACGCTACTGAGCCAGTGGCGCTTGAGATGGCTTGGCCATGTGAACCATATGGAAGATGGCAGGATCCCCAAGGACGCATTGTACAGCGAGCTCGCCACTGGTATCAGACTCACCGGCCGTCCATGTCTCCGCTTTAAAGACGTCTGCAAATGCGACGTGAAGTCCTGTGACATTGACCACAAGTCGTGGGAGTCAGTTGCCGGTGATCGCCAGAGCTGGCGGACAGCCATAAAGGCAGGGCTAAAGAGTGGCAAGTCGAAGAGACTTGGCAGTTGGCAGGAAAAAAGACAGAAGCACAATGAGAGAGCCAACTGTGCAACAGCCCTGACAACCAATTTTATCTGCAGTGCCTGTGGAAGAGTCTGTCACTTTAGAATTGGCCTTTATAGCCACTACAGGCGCTGCTTCACAAACCACTGATCACCTCTAGGCGCTTACCCCTTGTCTCTCGAGACAAGGAGGCCAAAGAGAGAGTTGATGTAGTGTTTTTGGATTTCCAAAAAGGCATTTGATAAGGTGCCGCATAAAATGTTACTGCACAAGATAAGAGCTCATGGTTAATATATTAACATAGATGGAGGATTGGCTAACTGACCGGAAATGGAGTCTAGATAAATGAAATGGGGCATTTAATTGTAACTATTGGAGTACTGCAAGGATCAGTGCTGTGGCCTCAACTATTTAAGATCTATATTAATGACGTGGATGACGGGACCGAATGTATTGTAGCCAAATTTGCTGATTATATAAAGATAAGTAGGAAAGCAAGTTGTGAGGAGGACACAGTGTCTGCAAAGGGATATAGATAGGTTAAGTGAGTGGGGAAAAATTTGACAGATGGAGTGTAATGTGGGAAAATGTGAGGTTGTCCACTTTGGCAAGAAGACTGGCAAAGCAGAATATTATTTACATAGAGACTGCAGAATGCTGTGGTAGAGAGGGATCTGGGTGTCCTTGTACACGGATCACAAAAAGTTTGCGTGCAGGTACAGCAAGTAATTAGCAAGGCAAATGGAATGTTGGCCTTTATTGCAAGGGGGATGGTGTATAAAAGTAGGGAGCTCTTGCTACAATTGTACAGGGCATTGGTGGGACTGCACCCAAGTACTGCATTCAATTTTGGTCTCCTTACTTGAGGCATATAATTGTATTGGAAGCAGTTCAGAGTAGGCTCACTAGGCTGATTCCAGGGATGAAGGGGTTGTCTTATCAGGAAAGATTGAGCAGGTTGGGCCTATATTCATTGAAGAATGATGGGTGATCTTATTGAAACAAGACTCTGAGGGGGCTTGACAGGGTCAGTGCTAAAAGGATGTTCCCTATTGTGGGGGAATCTAGAACTAGGGGGCATAGTTTCAAAATAAGGAGTCTCCCATTTAAAACTGAGATGAGGAGAAATTCCATCTCTGAGGATCATTAATCATTGGAATTCTCTTTCCCAGAGACCAGTGGAAGCTGGGTCATTGAATATATTCAAGGTTGAGTTAGATTTTTGATCTACTTGGGAATCCAGGGTTATGGGGAACGAGCAGGAAAATGGAGTTAAGACCACCATCAGATCAGCCATGATCTTCTTGAATGGCTGAGCAGGTTTGAGGGGCCGAAAGGCCTACTCCTGGTCATATTATGTTCTTATGTGCTTGAAAGGCATGATCACTGAGACAAACATAAGAACATAGACCTAGGAGCAGGAGTAGGCAATTCAGCCCCTCGAGCCTGCTCCGCCATTCAATACGATCATGGCTGATCTCATCTCTGCCTCAACTCCACTTTCCTGCCTGTTCTCCATAACCCTTCAACCCTTTACTAATTAAAAATCTGCCTATTTCCTCATTTAAATTTACTCAATGTCCCAGCATCCACCACATTCTGGGGTAATGAATTCCACAGACTCACAACCCTTTGAGAGAAGTAATTTCTCCTCATCCCTGTTTTAAATCTGTTACCCCTTATCCTAAAACTATGACCTGTCGTTCTAGATTACCCCACAAGAGGAAACATCCTCTCTCTCTCTACTTTGTCAATCCCCTTAATCATCATATATACCTCAACTAGATCTTCTCTCATTCATCTAAACTCTAGAGGGAAAGGCCTAAACTGCTCAATCTCACTTCATAAGACAAACCCCTCATCTCTGGAATCAATCTAGTGAAACGCCTCTGAACTGCCTCCAATGCAACTACATCTCTCCTCAAGTAAGGGGATCAAAACTGTACGCAATACTCCAGGTGGGGTCTCACTAATGCCTTATACAGTTGCAGCAACACTTCCCTACTTTTATACTCTATTCCTTTAGCAATAAATGCCAAAATTCCATTTGCCTTCCTTATTACCTGCTGTACCTGCATACTAGTTTTCAGCGAATCATGTATGAGGACATCCAGATCCCTCTGCACCGAAGCACTCTGAAGTTTCCCTCCATTTAGATAATAATTTGCCTTTCTATTCTTCCAACCAAAATGGATAACCTTGCACTTATCCACATTAAACTCCATCTGCCAAATTTTAGCCCATTCACCTAACCTATCCATATCCATTTGTAAATTTCTTATTTCTTTATTGCAACTTACTATACCACCTATTTTAGTGTCATCTGCAAATTTGGCTATCGTACCTTCTATCCCTGCATCCAAGTTATTAATATAAATTGTAAATAGTTGGGGCCCGAGGATTGAACCTTGTGGCACCCCACTAATTACATCTTGCCAACCAGAAAAAGACCCATTTATCCCAACACTGTTTTCTGTTGGTTAGCCAATCCTCTATCCAAGCTAATAAATTGCCCCTAACCCCATGTGAACCTACCTTTTGTGCGGCACCTTATCAAATGCCTTCTGGAAGTCCAGGTATACTACATCTACAGGATCCCCATTATCTACTTTGCTTGCTACAGCTTCCAAGAACTCTAGCAAATTAGTCAAACACGATTTACCCTTCATAAAACCATGCTGACTCAGATGGATTGCGTTTTGACTTTCTAAATGTCCTGTTATTAACTTCCTTAATAATGGATTCAACAATTTCCCAACGACAGATGTTAAACTAACTAGTCTATAGTTTCCTACTTTCTGCCTCCCTCCCTTTTTGAATAAGGGCATTATATTAGCTTTTTTCCAATCCACTGGGACCTTTCCCGCATCCAGGGAATTTTGGAATATTCTAACCAATGGATCCACTATTTCTGCTGCCATTTCCTTTAAGACGCTAGGATGTAGGCCATCAGGCCCTGGGGACTTTTCTGCCTTCAATCCCAATAGTTTGCTCAGTACATTTTCCCTAGTGATGATGATTGTTCTAAGTTCCTCCCTTTCTATAACCTCTGCATTACCTTTAACTATTGGGATGGTACTAGTGTCCTCCACTGTGAAAACTGAGGCAAAATACTGGTTTAGTGTCTCCACCATTTCTGTGTTCCCCTCTATTAACTCCCCTGACTCATCTTGCAAAGACCAACATTCACTTTAGCTACTCTCTTCCCTTTTTATACTTACAGAAGCTTTTGCTATCCATTTTTATATTTTGCACTAGTTTTCTTTCATAATTTACCTTTGCTCTTATTACTTTTTAGTAACCTTTTGTTGATCTTTAAAAGTTTCCCAATCTTCCAGCCTGCCACTAGCCTTTGCAATATGGTATGCTGTAGTTTTTATCTTTATGTAATCCTTAATTTCCTTGCTTAGCCATGGATGTTTTTCCCCCTCTTAAAATCTTTCTTCCTCTCTGGAATATATTTTAGTTGGAAGAAATTGAATATCTCCTTAAACAAAGACAAGGATACTGCAATATTTTGTATATTTCCAGAGGAAAATTAGATTACCTAAGCAAGGCTATTATGCTGGGAGAAAACCAAAGGAAAAGCCAAGCTTGATATAAGAAACTAGAGAGCAATGCTAAACTGGTAGTTATAGCATAGCTGATATTTATCCAGGATTGTGCATATATATGTCTAATTCCAGATATGAGACTGGTGCTTAAAATTGATTCCAAATAATTTTCGGGCCTGTCTACCTCAAATTACCCTAGAAGGGTAAGGCATCTCAATTTAAGCAACTGGTGAAGCTAGCCTTTTCACACTGCTACTATGCAGTAGTAACATGAGTAGTATTTTCCATTAACAGGATGCTCTTGTTAAACCAAAAAGATGTCTGCTTACCATACAAATGAGTAATATGGTATATGAATTTCAGAGCCAGTGTGATGCCAGGTACGCAGGCTGTATGTCCCAACAACTGGTGGATTGTATCAAACCGCATGCCCCTCAGCTGTTTGCAATAAGCAGTGTACTGACTATATTTGCAAAATTCAGAATACAATGTATGATGCTAGTTGTGATTCTGTGACTGGACAGCACTTACTGAACACTCCCGAGTGTGCTAAAAACTGCACTAAAACAATTTAAGATTATTAGTTGGGTTCGCAATGTGGCTCACTTACGCTTGCTAGAAGCTACATATATTCATACGCAGGGACCTGCCCAGGCATTGTGCCTATTTTGAATCAAACAAAAGCGTGGGACAATAGTTCCCTGCTGCATTCACCATCACAATGCCTCGACCAATCAATCACACCCTTTTCTCATGCAGTATAAATTGTTAGTCCCTTTGAAATTTGGCATTCTTGCATCTGTTCTGATGAATGCAAGATGAAAAGCTTTGACAGTACGTCTCTTTCAGCAATATGCAATTGATGGTTCTGTATAAAATATTGTTTAGGATGATGCAAAGGGAACCTAGCTCTGCATAAAGGTATTGCTGAACGGCCAATTCTCAAGCCGGTCTAATGAAAAGTGAAATAAAAAAATTAGAAATGCTGGAAATACTGAGCAGGTCTGACAGCATCTGTGGAGAAAGAAGCAGAATTAATGTTTTGCGTCAGTGACCCTTCTTCAGATATTGAAAAGTTACCTGGATTTTGTTTCACATTTATTGAGGTGCTGTAACAGTTGGTCCTTGAACTTCTTTCTTGGGTTCTAATTGGTCCTTTTTGGGTGTATCTAACATTTTTCATTTGACAACACTGACCATCTATTGCATGGAAATGCTTCAAGTCCATTAAGATCATAGGTAATGATTTGTAACATTGCTCACAGATTTATTTAAGCTTACAGGTAATGCGCTGGCAGTACCTGGAACAGAACCCTCTTTAACTTTAGCACTATGTGTATTTGGGGCATTTTGGATATGGCATTAACCCTTTTCTGAGCCAATTACATACCTTAACCCCATTCCTCAATATTCACATCATGGTAATATGAGTTATAAAATCTGCCTTGTATGTCCTGTCATGTCATGTCACAGTTTTAAAATCACTTCAGCCAGTTAATGGGCAATATTCCTTAGGATTCATTTTGAGAGGGATAGAATGGAAAATCAGAGAAGTTATGTTAAACTTGTATAACAACTTAGTTAGACCACATTTGGAGTCCTATGAACTGTTCTGGTTTCCATAACGCAAAAAAGGATGTTGAAACACTGGAGAAGGTGCAAGTAAGATTTACTAGAATGACCCCAGAACAGAGAGATTATACCCGTCAGGAAAGATTGAACACGCTGGGCCACCTTTCTCAAGAAAAGAGAAGACTGAAGGGTGACCTTTTAAGAAATCTTCAGGAATATGAAACAGTTGGATAAGGTAGGCATTGAGATGACGTTGCTACTTGCAGGCAAATAGGGGTCATAAATATATAATAGTCACTAATAAATCCAATAGAACATTTAGGAGAAACCTCTTTACCCAGTTGTTAGAATGTGGAACTTGCTACCACAGTGACTAGTTGAGGTGACTAATGTTGATGTATTCACAGGGGCTCTAGATATGCATGTAAGGAAGAAAGGAACAGAAAGGATATGCTGATGGGGCTAGATGAAGAGGTGTGGGAGGAGGCTTATGTGGAGCATAAACACCAGCATAGACGTGTATGGCCAAATGTTCTGTTTTTGTGCTGTAAATACTTTGCAATATTTTATAGGATGTCAGTTTATCTTCCTTCTTTAAATAGAGGTAAATTTTCATATAAATCAATGTGTTTTTATATGTATATTAAACTATGGACCAGTGCAATTGCTCGGTTGTATCGGTTTTCTTGAGTGAGACTGAAAGTGTGATCAATTTTGTACTTTGGATTTAGCTACTGGAAATAGTTCAGATTTCTTCAACTTTATATCCCTGAAAAGCTTTACAGCCGGCTGAGACAAAATACTTTATCCCATTAGCCTTTGGTGGACTTTTCAGCACAAAAATGCCTGCAAATCTGCATAATAGTGTCAATCACATTCCAATGTTACAACACAGGCCTCTACTCGACAATGTGGAAAACTGCCCAGGGATGTCCTGCCCACAAAAAGCAGGACAAATCCAATCTGGACTATTAATGTTTTTTCTGTCGACTCTCCATCAGCAAAGTGATGGATGATGTCAATGGGGTCATCAATCGGCACTTAACAATCTGCTCACTGATGCTCAGTTTGGGTTCTGCCAGGATCACTTGGCTCCAGACTTCATTACAGCCTTGATCCAAACATGGACCTGAATTCCAGAGGTGAGGTGAGAATAACTGCCCTTGACATCAAGACAGCATTTGACTGTGTGGCATCTGTTACAAGAGGTTTTATTTCTGCACTAAAATCTTAGAAATCTATGTGTTTTTAAAAAACTGAAAGAAGGATTTTCAGTGGACTTGGACACCTGCAAATAGCTGAAATTTTTGGATGTATACTTTGTATACAAGAATAGGAAAAGCAAGCAGTTTCAAGGAAGCCAACCAGGGGATTTTTACCTCCTCAGAGCAACACTTTAAATGACAGGGGAGACACTGTGTCTGATCATGTGATCTGCTCAGGACAGTTTTTTTTTGGACCCTTTTAAAAACTGGTGAGTTGGACAAAGAGCAGGCATTTGAAATTTGGTTTCTGTCTTGCCTTGAGATTAAAGTGGAAAACCCAGAAAAGACCCCTCTCTGTAAAGGAAACTTGCATCTTTTGAAAAGAAACCCTGTATTTCAAAGGTGGCAGATTCTTATTGCCTCCTGCCTCTGAAGAATTCCTGCATCCAGTGTTGTCCCTGTTGCCTCCTGTGTTTTGCGAAATCCTGGAACCTGAAGAAAGCTTCCATCGCTATACTGCTGCTGAGAGTCCTAACCCGACCTGTTGCTACACCCCTGCTGAAAGACCTATGAGACGCCTGCTGGAGTTGAATTGCCTTGAACACCTATGCATCACAGGCTGTTCATCAACCTCGCCTGGAGAGGCTTCAAGTGGCATCTGACTATTCGATTCTGGGACACCTCGCCCAACCGAAGAATTTCCTACCAGAACGTGACAAACTGAATTATTTTATTATTCCTTCTGTTCCTAAGAAACAGATGTAAACCAAAACCCTTTTTTCCCAGTTAACCATTTTTTTATGTAGTTGTGTGTGCATGAGGGATAGGGAAACGAGGAGCTTTCATGTATATAGATTTATCTCATTAGTGGTTAAGACTTTTTTTTCTAATAAATAGTTAATGTTGCTATTTAAAAAAACCTGGTTGGTGTGTTTTATTCTGGGGGACAAATAGAGTCTAATTGGCTATTCTTCAGTAGGTGGGAAACATTTATTGATATACTGTGGCCCGTGGAGAAGTGGGACTGAATTAACAGTGCAATTCTCCCACCTTGGTCGTAACACATCAACGAGCCCTAGTAAAATTGAAGTCAATGGGAATCGGGCAAAACCCTCCACTGGCTGGAGTCATAATTGATCACAAAACTCACTGGACCAGCCACATTAACTACTGTGACTACAAAAATAGATCAGATGCTGGGAATTCTACAGTGAGTAACTCATCTGACTCCCTATCTACAAGGCAAAAGTCAGGAATGTAATGGAATAGTCTCCACTTGTCTGGATGAGTGCAGCTCCAACAACATTCAAGAAATACAACATCAGCCAGGACAAAACTGCCGGTTTGTTTGGTATCCACCACCTTAAACATCCCTCCACCACCAGCACACTGTGGCGGCAGTGTGTACCAGCTACAAGATTCACAGCAGCTACTCACCAAGGGTCCTTCAACAGCATATTCCAAATCAGTGACCTTTACCACGAGAAGAACCCTGGCAGCAGATGCATGGGATTACCATCACCTGTAAGTTCCCCTCCAAGTCACACACTACCCTGATTTGGAAATATTTTGCAATACCTTTGCTGTCGCTGGATCAAAATTTTCAAACTTCCTCCCTAAAAGCACAGTGGGTGTACTTACACCACACAGCTGCAGTGGTTTGAGAGGGTGGCTCAGCACTATCTTCTCAACGGGAATTAGGGACGGGTAATAAATGCTGGCCTTGGATGCCCACATACCATATCAGATAAAAAAAGACATGAGAAATGGGATAGTAACCTTAATGCTGTAGTTTTTTTGTTGCCTTGATACAGAGAAGAAGGATCCTTAACTTCATCTAATCTGTACATTCCCTGAATGGGGAGTGTTTAATTGTAAAAGCCCAAAATGAAAGTGTATCATTTCATCTTGAGCAAATGAAAAATAAAAATGACAGATTTGAAAGTGCAGTTTTGCTGGTCACTAACCCATTGTAATAACATACTTTGCCACATGAGGGAGCATTCTACTGCATTTAGAACTAAAAAGTATAATTGATACAATGGGTGAAGATCCTGAACTTGAATTCTGCATTTGAAGATATTAAGAGAAATTGCATTTTCACTGCATACTGAGGTGAAACAAAACAATACAATACAATTAACGCAATTGTGAGGAAAAGTATTAGCTCTGATGATGTGGAATCTGTATGGGTAGAACTGAGAAACACTAACGGGCAAAAAACGTTAGTGGTGGTTGTATATAGACCCCCAAACTGTAGTGGTGATGTTGGGAATGGCATTAAATAGGAAATTAGAGAAGCATGCAATAAAGGAACATCTGTAATTATGGGTGACTTTAATCTGCATATAGATTGGGCAAATCAAATTAGTCACAATACTGTACAGAAGGAATTCTTGGAGTGTATATGGGATCGTTTTCTGGACCAATACGTTGAGGAACCAACTAGAGAACAGGCCATCCTAGACTGGGTATTGTGTAATGAGAGAGGAATAATTGACAATCTAGTGGTGCGAGCGACCATAATATGATAGAATTCTTCATCAAGATGGAGAGTGACGTAGTTGATTCTGAGACTAGGGTCCGAATCTTACTAAAGGAAACTATGAAGGTATGAGGCACAAGTTGGCCATGACGGATTGGGAAATGTTACTTAAAGGGATGACAGTGGATAGGCAATGGCAAACATTTAATGAGTGCATGGATGAACTGCAACAATTATTTATCCCTGTTTGGCGCAAAAGTAAAATGGGAAAGGTAGCCAAACCATGGCTTACAAGGGAAATTAGAGATAGCATTAGATCCAAGGAAGAGACATATAAATTTGCCAGGAAAAACAACAGATCTGAGGATTGGGAGCAGTTTAGAATTCAGCAAAGGAGGACCAAGGGATTGATTAACAAGGGGAAAATAGAGTACGAGAGCAAGCTTGTGGGGAACATAAAAACTGACTAAAAGTTTCTATAGGTATGTGAAGAGAAAAAGATTGGTGAAGACAAATGTAGGTCCCTTACAGTCAAACAGGGGAATTTATTATGGGGAAGAAAGAAATGGATGACCAACTAAATGCATACCTTGGTTCTGTCTTCACAAAGGAGGACACAAATATCATACCTGAAATGTTGGGGAACACAGGGCTTAGTGAGAGAGAGAAACTGAAGGAAATCAGTATTAGTAGAGAAATGGTGTTGGGGAGATTGAAGGCTGATAAATCCCCAGGGCCTGATGGTATGCATCCCAGAGTACTTAAGGAAGTGGCCCGAGAAATAGTGGATGCATTGGTGGTCATCTTCCAAGATTCTATAGACTCTGGAACAGTTCCTACAGATTGGAGGGTAGCTAACGTAACCCCACTATTTAAAAAGGGAGGTAGAGAGAAAGCAGGGAATTATAGACCAGTCAGCCTGATGTCGGTAGTGGGGAAAATTCTAGAGTCCATTATCAAAGATTTTATAGTAGAGCACTTAGAAAACAGTGGTAGAATCGGGCAGAGTTGGCATGGATTTACGAAAGGGAAATCCTGCTTGACAAATCTACTGGAATTCTTCGAGGATGTAACTAGTAGAGTTGAAAGGGGGAGCCAGTGGGTATGGTTTATTTGGACTTTCAGAAGGCTTTTGACAAAGTCCCACGTAAGAGATTAGCATGTAAAATTAAAGTGCATGGGATTGAGGGTAGTGTATTGCGATGGATAGAAAATTGGTTGGCGGGCAGGAAACAAAATCGGTCTTTTTCCGAATGGCAGGTAGTGACTAGTGGAGTACCGCAGGGATCGGTGCTCGGACCCCAGCTATTCAAAATATACATTAATGATTTAGATGAGGGAACTAAATGTAATGTCTCCAAATTTGCAGATGAGACAAAACTGGGTGAGAGGATGAGTTGTGGGGAGAATGCCAAGAGGCTTCAGAGTGATTTAGACAAGTTGAGTGAGTGGGCTAATGTATGGCATTAGTGACTTAGTGCTAGGGGCTTGGATGGGGCAGAATTTCTGAGGAGCATCCAGGAGGGCTTCTTGAAACAGTATGTAGATAGTCCAACTAGGGATGGGGCCATTCTGGATCTGGTATTGGGGAATAAGCCCGGCCAGGTGGTCGAAGTTTCAGTGGGGGGGCATTTCGGGAGCAGTGACCATAATTCCATAAGTTTTAAGGTACTTGTGGATAAGGAAAAGAGTAGTCCTCGGGTGAAGGTGCTAAATTGGGGGAAGGCTAATTATAACAATATTAGGCAGGAACTGAAGAATTTAGACTGGGGGCGACAGTTTGAGGGTAAATCAACATCTGACATGTGGGAGTCTTTCAAACGTCAGCTGATTAGAATCCAGGACCAGCATGTTCCTGTGAGGAAGAAAGGCAAGTTTCGGGAAGCTTGGATAACACAGGATATTGTGAGCCTAGTCAAAGAAAAAGGAAGCATTTGTAAGGGCTGGAAGGCTAGGAACAGATGAAGCACTTGAGGAATATAAAGACAGTAGGAAGGAACTTAAGCAAGGAGTTAGGAGGGCTAAAAGGGGTCATGAAAAGTCATTGGCAAACAGGATTAAGGAAAATCCCAAGGCTTTTTATACATATATAAAGAGCAAGAGGGTAACTAGGGAAAGGGTTGGCCCACTCAAGGACAGAGATGGGAATCTATGCGTGGAGCCAGAGGAAATGGGCGAGGTGCTAAATGAATACTTTGCATCAGTATTCACCAAGGAGAAGGACTTGGTGGATGATGAGCCTAGGGAAGGGAGTGCAGATAGTCTCAGTCATCTCATTATCAAAAAGGAGGAGGTGTTGGGTGTCTTGCTAAGCATTAAGGTAGATAAGTCCCCAGGGCCTGATGGGATCTACCCTAGAATACTGAGGGAGGCAAGGGAAGAAATTGCTGGGGCCTTGACAGAAATCTTTGCATCCTCATTGGCTACAGGTGAGGTCCCAGAGGACTGGAGAATAGCCAATGTTGTTCCTTTGTTTAAGAAGGGTGGCAAGGATAATCCAGAAAATTATAGGCCGGTGAGCCTTACGTCAGTGGTAGGGAAACTATTAGAGAGGATTCTTCGGGACAGGATTTACTCCCATTTGGAAACAAATGAACTTATTAGCGAGAGACAGCATGGTTTTGTGAAGGGGAGGTCGTGTCTCACTAATTTGATTGAGTTTTTTGAGGAAGTGACAAAGATGATTGATGAGGGAAGGGCGGTGGATGTTGTCTATATGGACTTCAGTAAAGCCTTTGACAAGGTCCCACATGGCACACTGGTGCAAAAAGTGAAGTCACACGGGATCAGAGGTGAGCTGGCAAGATGGATACAGAACTGGCTCGGTCACAGAAGACAGAGGGTAACTGGATGGGTGTTTTTCTGAATGGAGGGATGTGACTAGTGGTGTTCCGCAGGGATCAGTGCTGGGACCTTTGCTGCTTGTAGTATATATAAATGATTTGGAGGAAAATGTAGCTGGTCTGATTAGTAAGTTTGCAGACAACGCAAAGGTTGTTGGCAGGTGGGAGGTATACAGTAAATGGCAGAACCCTTAGGAGTATTGACAGGCAGAGAGATCTGGGCGTACAGGTCCACAGGTCACTGAAAGTGGCAACGCAGGTGGATAAGGTAGTCAAGAAGGCATTCGGCATGCTTGCCTTCATGTTTAGTTTAGTTTAGAGATACAGCACTGAAACAGGCCCTTCGGCCCACCGAGTCTGTGCCGACCATCAACCACCCATTTATACTAATCCCACACTAATCCCATATTCCTACCACATCCCCACCTGTCCCCATATTTCCCTACCACCTACCGATACTAGGGGCAATTTATAATGGCCAATTTACCTACCAACCTGCAAGTCTTTTGGCTTGTGGGAGGAAACCGGAGCACCCGGAGAAAACCCACGCAGACACAGGGAGAACTTGCAAACTCCACACAGGCAGGACCCAAAATTGAACCCGGGTCGCTGGAGCTGTGAGGCTGCGGTGCTAACCACTGCACCACTGTGCCGCCCACATCGGTCGGGGCATAGAGTATAAAAATTGGCAAGTCATGTTGCAGCTGTACAGAACCTTAGTTAGGCCACACTTAGAATATTGCGCGCAATTCTGGCCGCCACACTACCAGAAGGACGTGGAGGCTTTGGAAAAACTCTGATTGTTTTCACTGGAACGACGGAGGTGGAGGGGCGACATGATAGAGGTTTACAAAGTTATGAGCGGCATGGACAGAGTGGATAGTCAGAAGCTTTTCCCAGGGCGGAAGAGTCAGTTACTAGGGGACATAGGTTTAAGGTGCGACGGGCAAAGTTTAGAGGGGATGTGCGAGGCAAGTTTTTTACACTGAGGGTGGTGAGTGCCTGGAACTTGCTGCCAGGGGAGGTGGTGGAAGCAGATACGATAGCGACGTTTAAGAGACATCTTGACAAATATATGAATAGGAAGGGAATAGAGGGATATGGGCCCCGGAAGTGCAGAAGGTGTTAGTTTCGGCAGGCATCAAGATCGGTGCAGGCTTGGAGGGCGGAATGGCCTGTTTCTGTGCTGTACTGTTCTTTGTTCTTTTGTTCTTTGCAGTATAATGTGGATAAATGTGAGGTTATCCACTTTGGTAGCAAAAACAGGAAGGCAGATTATTATCTGAATGGCTATAAACTGAGAGAGGGGAATATGCAGCGAGACCTGGGTGTTCTTGTACACAAGTCGCTGAAGGTAAGCTTGCAGGTCCAACAGGCGGTATAAAAGGCAAATGGTATGTTGGCCTTCATAGCGAGAGGATGCGAGTACAGAAGCAGGGATGTCTTGCTGCAATTATACAGGGCCTTGGTGAGGCCACATCTGGAATATTGTGTGCAGTTTTGGTCTCCTTATCTGAGGAAGGATGTTCTTGCTATAGAGGGAGTGCAGCGAAGGTTTACCAGACTGATTCCTGGGATGGTGGGACTGACGTATGAGGAGAGATTGAGTTGGTTAGGATTATATTCGCTGGGGTTCAGAAGAGTGAGGGCGGAATCTCATAGAAACCTATAAAAGTCTAACAGGACTTGACAGGGTAGATGCAGGAAGGATGTTCCCGATGATGGGGGAGTCCAGAACCGTGGGGTCATAGTCTTAGTATACGGGGTAAACCTTTCAGGACTGAGATGAGGAAAATTTTCTTCGCCCAGAGAATGGTGAGCTTGTGGAATTCGCTACCACAGAAAGCAGTTGAGGCCAAAACATTGTATGTTTTCAAGTAGGCGTTAGATATAGCTCTTGGGTCTAAAGGGATCAAAGGGTATGGGGCGAAAGTGGGAACAGGCTACTGAGTTGGATGATCAGCCATGATCATATTGAATGGCGGTGCAGGCTCGAAGGGCCGAATGGCCTACTCCTGCTCCTATTTTCTATGTTTCTATGTAATACAATATTTGATATGTAGACACAAAATTACATGTTCTACATAATTCACTAAATGGATGCCATATTTGAAAAAAGCAGACCAAACATTGATTTGTCAACAATGAAGGCATGTCACAAGTGGTATAACTTCTGTCTTGGGTCTTTTGTAATATGCTCTTCATCTAATTGTTCTTAAAAGATGTATTTGATCATTCTGTTCAACTGAGATCATTGATTTCCTTTGGAATGCTTAAAGGAAAATATTTTGGACATTAATATATTACATAAAACTGTTATGAACTGATCTAAGGAAATCTAATTATAGAATGGCCTTTTTTTAAATACAAAAAACAATTGTGGCAATGATCTTTTCAGGAGTGGAATAAATGTTTAAATTACCAGCAAAGTTAAGTTACACAGTCAATGAATGCTGTTGATTGAATTTAAATTCAATGAAGCTTTTCATTCACATGCAGGGGAGAGTGGACATGATGAATTGGGGATGAAGTTTCAGTAAAATTCCCCACTTACTTCAGTGTAAAACACGATGGGGACCCTGTCCTACCTAGATATGCGGTGGGAGTTTGATCAAATAAAAACATCCTTGAGATCAAACGTACTCTGTATTTACCCTGAATACACTTGGAGGAAGTGCTAATCCCTCCCCCCCCCCCCACCCTCCCTCCATGTCCCAGTTTGGTCTCAAGAGTTTCACTAATGGTCTATGCATTCTCTTCAAACTCTCCTCTCTCTCAACTTCAGCACAGATCTGGCCTATGCTTTTGGAAGTTAGGGCCAGAATTTTTTTTATTCATTTGTGGGCATCACTGGCAGATTTCCTTCCCTAAAGGACATTAGTGAAGCAGATTGGTTTTTACAACAATTGACCACATGGTTACCATTCAACTAGCTTTTTTTAATTTCAGATTTTTTATAAATTGAATTCAAATTTCACCATCTGCCATGGTGGAATTCAAACCCATGTCCCTGGAGCATTAGCTTGGGCTCTGGATTACTAGTCCAGTGACATTACTACTACACCACCACCTCCCCTGATCCATATGAGTTTGCCTTTGCCCCTATAGTGGATGTTTCATGAGCTGTCTGTATCCAGCTTAGTGTCTGATAAAACTTCTGCTTCTATTCAACATTCTTATTGATTGGCTGTACATGTAATTCAAATATTCATTCCTTATATGAGATTGGATGTTGTTGCATTTTGGGATCTCTTCATGTTTCCGCAGGTTTTGGGGAAATGGAGTTACCTTTAAATGTGTTTTAAAGCACAGTGCGTGCAAACAAATATTGAAAAAAGGTTTAAAGATGCTCATGAGATACCTTTGATAATACTTCCCAACAGACTGTAAATAAAAAATAAATTGTTAGCCTGACTTAGTAATTGAAAAACACTCTCACATTCATTGTCTTAGAAAGTCCTTGCTTCTTTTCTGCTTATGAGTATAGGGAAAATAAATACAGTGATGGAGAAAGAGGTAATCAAATTTTTGTGACACAAAGCTGCATGGTTGTGAGACCTGTTAAAGACTGTGGGAAGCATAAAGTTAGGAGTTATCTGAATAGATTTCATCTTCACCATTAAGCTGTAATCTGGTGGAGTAAATTTTTTGTTCTTTAGCCACCTGATTTCAACCCATTGAAATCAATTTTCAATGGAATGAAGATTGGACAGGCTCTATAAAAAGTGGTCACTCTGCTATATCAGAATACCACCCAGGTGGTGAAGATAAAAATCTACCCCCTTCTATTCAAGTCAAGCAAGACAACCCACTAATATGGGGAAGCATAGCGTAGCATGTTCATTAATTCGTGTTACTACACAAAGATAAATTGTATTGATTGATTCAAGTGAAACTGATAATAACTGTTGCCGGAAAAACAGAAAGGGCTGGTAATACTCAGCAGGTTTGACAGCATCTTTGGAGAGAGAAGCAGAGTTAACGTTTCAGGTTGATGACCTTTCATCAGAACTGGCAAAGGTTAGAAATGTAATAGATTTTGAGCAAGTGAAAGTGGGGAGGTGGGAAGAAGAACAAAAGGGAAGGTCTGTGATGGGACGGAGGGTGGGAGAGATTAAATGACAAAGATGTCATGTATTAAAAGGAAAAGAAACTAGTAATGTTATAGTAAAAGATAAAGCATTGGTCCAGAGGGAGTGTTAATGGTAGAATAATGAACAGCTCTGTCCGAAAGCAAAAACATGAATAACAAGTTTAAGACCAGGTCAGGGTCTGAAAACATTAAACTCAATGTTGAGTCCAGGAGGCTGTAACATGCCTAATTGGAAGATGAGGTGCAGTTCCTCGAGCTTGTGTTGAGCCTCTGGGCAGGTTGCGATTCTTGGTCTGATCTGAAAGGAAAATGGCAAAAGGTAGTGTGTTGAGGGGTGAGGGGTGTCGATGGTAGAAGCAAGAGGAGCGTGCTTACACCA
The DNA here is from genome assembly GCF_036365525.1 of Heterodontus francisci. Lineage (NCBI taxonomy): Eukaryota > Metazoa > Chordata > Chondrichthyes > Heterodontiformes > Heterodontidae > Heterodontus > Heterodontus francisci. Next base: position 78,994,749 of record NC_090382.1, on the reverse strand, counting down.
TCTGCAGCTTGTAAATCAAAAGAGAATGTGGGATGGGAGAGAAGTAAGCTGTGAGCAGGGAGATTATATATGAGCATACTGTGATCTTGGATCTTTTTAGCTCTGACAATTGCTACAGCCTCAGTCACGGCCATTCCAATGATGACTAATCGGGGTGAGGACATGCAGCTGTGCCACTTAAGTGCTGCTGCCTGCAGTTGTGCACCACCTTGTCCTGCAAGAGAAAGGGAAGTATGTCAGTAGACACCATACAATGTAATTGGGTGATGTGTCTGCCATGGTTGAATAACTGGTAGTGTGTGCATGCTGTGAGATGTAGGTGTGAGGCTTCCAGCTGTGCAAAGTGTGTAAGGGTGAGGTGAAACTATGAATATGAAGTATGAATCCTGATTGATGGAAATTGCTGGAAGGTGAGTAAGGTGGCAGGAGGTGGGGGCGGTGGGGTGGTTTGGTGATGTGTTTAGGGTGGTGGCGAACTGAGCATTGTGTGAGGCTCTTGGTTCAGTTGTAAGGATATGTCATTTGGAGATCATTTAGTGATTTTGGCCAATTGTGCGAGGTTATTAAACTTCTTGCGTCACTGCATTCAGGTCCTTGGGGGCTACACTGTTGGCATTGACCACAACATCTACCTGCTCCCACTGCCTTCGCAGTGTCACTCTGGTGAGCCTTCTGTTTACCTGTGGGTAGAATGCCAGTCTCCTCCTGCCCACCTCCTGCACCATGGCCTCCAGTGCAATATCAAAGAATCTTGGTGACCACTTTCTGCCACGTTGTGCTGTTCTCGTGTCTTTCCCAGGTAAGTTCACTCTTAGAAAGACTTCCACCACCTGCTTCAGTCAAAATGCACCTTCCCTTTAAGAGGTACAGGCTGACTTTTAATAGTGCAGGCCAGCTTGACCTGTGCTAGCTTATCACAATTGTGCTCCCCCTGCTGAGGCGTGCAGCACTCAACAGCTGCCTGGCTGCATACTGCGATCGTGTAAATGAGCAGATAGCATGAAGTTTGCGTGCTTCCTATATCGAAACCAACGAACGTGGGTTAATTGTGCATCACAATCCCCTGTGTATTTTTTCGGGGGCTATCAAATTTTGGCCTCCCATATCTGTTCAGTCAACAAGAAGGATATTATCACATGCTTATGTTGTTGAGATATTAGTATGATACCTCATTTAAATGTCAAACTTGCAGGGCTATAGGGGAAGAACAGGGGAGTGGGTCTAATTGGAGATCTCTTTCAAAGACCAGACACAGGCCCGATAGGCTGAAAGGTCTCCTGTATATGATTTTGTGAGGGAGAGGGCAACAGTAGTGAAGTGGAGAGCATGAACATCAATGCACTCATCATACAACAACTTTTTCAGTGTAGCTCAAGGCAGAAGCTGTCAACTGCTACCTGTTTTTGTCATCCCTACAATCTTCCTCAATGAACAGATGCTGTTGATTCATCTCATCCTTTTATTGGGCTGGTGTCCAGTGATCCGTATACTGCGTGCTGATGCCTTGAGAAATATCAATGCTTTCACCGTCACTTTTTGCCAACTCTTTCAGGACATAAATGAGGCAGCTTCTACAGCAGATACCAGAAACACTATTTGAGCATTTTTTTAAAATTCACTCTTGGAATATGGGCATCAATGGCTATGCCAGCATTTATTACCCATCCCTTGTTGCCCTGAGTAGGCGGCAGTGGGTCTTCTTTAACCACTGTGTAAAGATTTGATACAACTGAGTGGCTTGCTAGGCCACTTCAGAGGCAACCACATTGGTGTGGGATCGGAATCACAAATAAGACAGACCAGGTATGGACAGCAGATTTCCTTCCCGCAAGGTGATCAATGAATCAGTTGTGTTTTTACAGGAATGTGACAGCTTCATGGTATGGTTATTGATACAAGCTTTTTATTTCCAGATTTTTAAAAACTAAATTAAAATTCGCAAAGTGCTATGGTGGGTTAAACCCACGTTCTCTGGATTAATACTCCGATAACATAAACACTTCACCATGTGTCAAGACCTGCTCAATCATCACACTGACCGTGGACTTCATTGGTGCACAGGCTTTGCAGAGGCCTAACACATTTATTGAAGCTAGTTGTTTAGTTTGCCTCCTTGGAAGCCTTATAATATGTTAGATTGGTGCAAATTCTATGAATTATAGATAATCCCTGGAAGACAGGCATTAAATCGGGTGTCACATACCATCTACATTTTAAGATGGTGAAAATGCTTCTGATTTATGAATGGGTATGGGAAAAATCAAATATTTTCGAACCCTTGCACAACCTGGTAGAAGCCTTGGTACCTTTTGGGATTGCACTGCTGCTCTATGCCAAAGATGTTGTCCTAGTAACCATAGCTGAGCAGTGTATCATCTACTTCGTAGTACTGTGGACCAAATAGAATAACATGATGTTTCCTGTTAAGGCTTGCAAGTTAATAATGGTCTGTAAATTGACATCAGTTTTTATCTTGACAATTACAGTGAGGACAGTGCTAATTGAAAATTGTCTCTGCAACTGATCACTCAGGAAATATCATAGGTCAGTAATCACTTTCTTGAACAAACTCAGCCTTTAAATGCAGTGCTGTTCTGTTAGGGTTGCAACTCTGTCTGGATGTCATAGAGTTTTACAGCACAGAAACAGGCCCTTCGGCCCAAAGCGCCTGCGCCAACCATCAAGCACCCGTCCAAATTAATCCCATTTCCCTGCACTTGGCCCGTAGCCTTGTATGTTATGGCGTTTCAAGTGCTCATCCAAATACTTCTTAAATGTCATGAGTGTTCCTGCCTCTACCAACCCTTCAGGCAGTGTGTTCCAGATTCCAACCATCCTCTGGGTTAAAACATTTTTCCTCAACTCCCCTCTAAACCTCCTGCCCCTTATCTTAAACCTATGCCCCCTGGTTATAGAAACGTAGAAAATAGGAGCAGGAGTAGACCATTTGGCCCTTCGAGCCTGCTCCGCCATTCATTATGATCATGGCTGATCATCCACTCAGTAACCTGTTCCCGCTTTTGCCCCATACCCTTTGATCCCTTTAGACCCAAGAGCTATATCTAACTCCTTCTTGAAAACATACAATGTTTTGGCCTCAGCTGCTTTCTGTGGTAGCAAATTCCACAGGCTCAACATTCTCTGGGTGAAGAAGTTTCTCCTCATCTCAGTCCAGAAAGGTTTACCCCGTATCCTTAGACTATGACCCCTGGTTCTGGACTGCCCCATCATCAGGAACATCCTTCCTGCATCCACCCTGTCAAGAACTGTTAGAATTTTGTAGGTTTCTATGAGATCCCCCCTCACTCTTCTGAATTCCAGCGAATATAATCCTAACCGACTCAATCTCTCCTCATATGTCAGTCCCACCATCCCAGGAATCAGTCTGGTAAACCTTCTCTGCACTCCCTCCAAAGCAAGAACATCCTTCCTCAGATAAGGAGACCAAAACTGCACACACTATTCCAGGTGTGGCCGCACCAAGGCCCTGTATAATTGCAGCAAGACATCCCTGCTCCTGTACTCAAATCTTCTTGCTAAGGGAAAATGTTTTTTCCTATCTATCCTATCAATGCCCCTCATAATTTTGTATACCTCAATTAGGTCCCCACTCAGCCTTCTCCGCACCAAGGAAAACAACACCAGCCTATCCAGTCTTTCTTCATAACTGAAATGCTCCAGCTCAGGCAACATCCTGGTGAATCTCCCCTGCACCCTCTCCATTGCAATCACATCCTTCCTATAGTGTGGTGACCAGAACTGTACACAGTACTCCAGCTGTGGCCTACCAGCGTTTTATACAGCTCCATCATAATCTCCCTGCTCTTATATTCTATGCCTCGGCTAATAAAGGCAAGTATCCCGTATGCCTTCCTAACCAACTTATCTACCTGTGCTGCTGCCTTCAGTGATCTATGGACAAGCACTCCAAGGTTCCTCTGTACTTCCTAGGGTCCATCGTGTATTCCATTGCCTTGTTAGACCTCCCAAAGTGCATCACCTCACACTTCTCAGAATTAAACTCCATTTGCCAGAGCTCTGCCCACCTTACCAGCCCATCTATATCGTCCTGTAATCTAAGACTTTCCTCCTCACTATTTACGACACCACCAATTATCGTGTCGTCTGTGAACTTACTGATCATGCCTCCTAAATTCATGTCTAAATAATTAATGTACACTACAAACAGCAAGGGTCCCAGCACCGATCCCTGTGGTACCCCACTGGTCACAGGCCTCCATTTGCAAAAACAACCCTCTACCATCACCCTCTGGCTCTTTCCACTAAGCCAATTTTGAATTCAATTTGCCTAATTACCCTTGATCCCATGGGCTCTTACTTTCTTAACCAATCTCCCATGTGGGACCTTATCAAAAGCCTTACTGAAGTCCATGTGGACTACATCAACTGCTTTACCCTCATCTACACCTAGTCACCTCCTCGAAAAATTCAATCAAATTTGTTAGACACGATCTCCCTCTGATAAAGCCATGCTGACTATCCCTGATCAATCCCTGCCTCTCCAAGTGGAGATTAATCCTGTCTCTCAGAATTTTTTCCAATAATTTCCCTACCACTGACGTTGGACTCGCAGGCCTATAATTACTTGGTTTATCCCTGCTACCCTTCTTGAATAATGGTACCACATCTGCTGACCTCCAATCCTCTGGCACCTCTCCTGTGGCCAGAGAGGATTTGAAAAATTATGTGAGAGCGCCTGCTATCTCCTCCCTTACCTCATATAGCAGCCTGGGATACATCTCATCTGGCCCTGGGGATTTATCCACCTTTAAACCCGCCAATACAGTTAATACTTCCTCCTTTTCAATGCTAATTTGTTCCAGTATATCACAATCCCCCTCCCTGATCACTACACCTACATCGTCCCTCTCCATAGTGAACACATATGAAAAGTAATCATTTAAAACCTCACCTATGTCCTCCGGCTCCACACACACATTGCCTCTTAGATCCCTAATGGGCCCCACTTTTTCCCTAGTTATCCTCTTGGCTCTAACATACTTATAAAATGCTTTGGGTTTTCCTTTATCTTGTCTGCCAGTGATTTTTCATGCCCCCTCTTCGCTCTCCTAATTATTTTTTTAAGTACTCCCCTACATTTTCTATACTCCTCTAGGGCCTCCACTGCTTTCAGCACTCTGAATCTGCCATAAGCCTCCTTTTTTTTTTTTCCTAATCCAATCCTCTATATCCCTTGATATCCAGGGTTCCCTTGACCTGTTGGTCCTACTCTTCAACTTTACGGGAACATGCTGGACCTGAACCCTCACAATTTCCTTTCTAAATGATTCCCACTGGTCTGATGTAGACTTTCCTATAAGAAGCTGCTCCCAGTTCACTTTGGCCAGATCCTGTTTTATCATATTAAAACGGCCTTCCCCCAATTCAGTACTCTTTTTTTCCAGTCTCTCTATGTCCTTTTCCATAACAACCTCAAATCCTACAGCATTATGGTCACTATCCCTGAAACGCTCCCCCACTGCCACTTCTACTACTTGTCCGGCTTCATTCCCTAGGATTAAGTCCAGTACCGCTCCTCCTCTTGTCGGACTCTCTACATGCTGGCTCAAAAAGCTCTCCTGAATGCACTTGAAGAATTCCACCCCCTTTAAGCTTTTTGCATCAATGCTATCCTCTCTAATATAGGGGAAGTTGAAATCCCCTACTATTACTACCCTATTATTTTTGCACCTCTGAGATTTTCCGACATATCTGCTCCTCTATCACTGCCTGACTGGAGGCCTGTAGTACACTCCCAGCCAAGTAATAGCCCCCTTTTTGTTTTTAAGTTCTACCCATATGGTCTCATTAGAGGAACCTTCTAAGATATCATCCCTCCTTACTGCAGTAATTGACTCTTTAGTCAACAGTGCAATGCCACCTCTCTTTTACCCCCTCCCCTATCATGTCTGAAGATTCTATACCCTGGGATATTAAGCTGCCAGTCCTGCCCTTCCATCAACCATGTCTCAGTGATGGCAATAATATCATATTCCCATGTGTTAATCAACGCCCACAAATCATCAGCCTTACTAGTAAGACTGCTTGCATTAAAATAGATACAATCCAGCCTTGCATTATTTGCTTGAGCCTTAACAGGTCTACATTTACTCTGCCCTCCAGACTGACTTAGCTTCTCATTTATATTTGATTGTACATCACCCCCTACTGTGCTTCCACTCTTTAACCCATCCCCCTGCCAAATTAGTTTAACCACCCCCCCTCCCCCAACAACAGCACTAGCAAACCTCCCATCAAGGATCCTGGTCCTGTTCCGGTTCAGGTGCAACCCGTCCATCTTATACAGATCCCACCTTTGCCAGAAACAGGCCCAGTGATCCAGGAAACTAAAGCCCTCCCTCCTGCACCATCACCCCAACCATGCATTCATCTGCTCTAACCTCCTATTCATATACTCACTAGCCCGTGACACCGGAAGAAACCCAGAGATTACAACCCTTGGGGTCCTACTTCTCAATCTGCTACCTAGGTCCCTAAATTCTTTTTGCAGGACCTCATCCCCCTTTCTACCTACGTCATTGGTACCAATGTGGACCAAGACCTCTGGCTGTATTCTTAGACGTTTCATTACATGACCTCCTACCTCCAACTGCCCTGTTAAACGTCTTTTTTTTTTTCCAATCTCCAATATTTTTTGTGACTAATAAATGAAAGCATTCAAAGAAAATGAAAAAAAACCTGCCATGATTTTTCTCCTGGGTTGCTTGCAGCTGTGTCCAGGAGCTTAATCTTTAATTCCCGGCGAGTGCAGGGCAATCCTGGATATTTGGCACCCTACATTCTGTGACAGGTAATTACTTCTTGGTGCAATGGTCATGAAAGTTTTTTGAATCCTTCTCTTCTGCTTTGCCGCACTATTCTGTGGCAACAAGAATCAAGGGATATGGTGATAGGGCAGTGAAGTGGAGTTGAGGTGGACGATCGGCCTTGATCTTACTGAATTGCAGAGCAGGCTTGAGGTGCATATGGTCTACTCCTGTTCCTATTTCTAATGTGCTGTCTTATATTAGAACATATTATAACTGTAATGCTCATCAACATGTTCACCCTTCCTGGCGATACGAAAGCATAGATTTTCCAATCGGGTGTCAGCAGGTCATCATTTGCATAATCTCAAGGCGCTCCTGGCATTAAAAATGCCTGCAATGGGGAGCATTGCTAGGCAGGAAAACACATACTGCTACGAGACTTAAAGATCTGCAACAGTTTAATGGTCAGGCATCATGGTTTGTAAAGCAGCAACATTATGTTTGCAAGCAGTTTAGCCATTCACAGGTGATAATGGTGCTAGACTCAGAACTGGTTGTCCTTTGTGTCGTCTCCCCACACTGAATTAAATCTCACATTCTGCTCCCGGTACTGCCTAGCCACTTTGACAGTGGTGTCAGACCAGGACCTCTTAAAACTCTAGTGTAACATTTTTGTTTTTTTCTACACCTGTTGCTCTGGATTATTTTGGCTATTTCATCTTGGATCACTCTCATCTACAATTCACATCTCCCCAGAACTTCAAGAGCTTACCCTAGTTTGAAGATCTTAGTTTTCTGTAACTCACCTGAGATAACAAAATAGAAAACCCTGGCTGCTAATTATTTTTAACTACTGAATTTTGTAGTGTTGTAGTGTGTTGAAATTGCAATTACATTGTGCATTGTGTACTCCAGAGGCTGCTGTAGAACACACCTGCTAGCAAAGTGAAAGTGAAACTAAGACAGAATGAAAGAGAAGCCTTTGTGTTCAGCTGCTGCAGTTTTTGTCTCTCTATCTTTCCTCATATCCTAAACTCAGCTAAACCTCACTCAAGTCCCAAGGACATCACAATGATGACATGGTAAACAAAAAAAGGATGAAAAACAGAAACATTGCTTTCAGGTATGAAAATTTTGGAATCTCTTGTCTACTTTCACAGACAACATTTTAACTTGGAGACTGTTAAAGTGACATACGGGAAGCTTGTGCAGTGTACAACATTGGATGGTTATTTTTGAGAGATCAATCAAAAAAAAGATATTATCTCAGATCATTGCAGAGAAGTTTCCTCTGAAAGGAATGCGATCCCAGATTCTTTATCACTGCATTGATGATTAATATGCCCAACCTAACACCTTTCGATGTGCCTTCAGTCATCATCTGTATCCCCATGTTGATAAAAGTGGCTGCGATGTTTGAGGTTTTGCAATCACAGACGACGCAAGGGAAAAGGCTTTACTTCTACACCGTAGAAGTGAAGAATTTGAAGATATCTTTGAGACACTTATGCCTGAGCAAAATGACTACATCTCAGCAAAAAAATGCACTGATGACCTACTTCACGCCTAAGAAAATACCATATATGAAACCATTGTTTTCTGATACACTAAGCAAGAAGCAAATGAAATAATTGATTAACATTGCATGCATTTGAGGCAACTAGCAACAAATGTGACTTCAGTGATGCTGAACATGTCGAACAGGGAATCAAAACACAAATAATCGAAAGGCTGTCTCTCCAGTCAATTATGCCAAAAAGCATTCAAGAAAAACAGCAAGCTGTCAGAGCTGATCACTATTACTTTTAGAGTTCAGAGCTACTGACGTTGAGGCTGATAACAGTAACTACCACAATCCAATTTCAACCCCTGTTAAGAATATTCATCACTCACATGCCAGCAAACCATCTGCAAAGCAACAACAGCCATCCCACAAACAGAGCTGCGACTTATCCAAAGAATGCTTCCACTGTAGCGACGCCTACCCACCACGAGAGAAAATTTCCTGCTACTGGTAAATGGTGTAAAGCCTGTGGGAAACCCAACCATTTTGCTCGTGTTTGTCGCTCATCAGCAAAATCAACTACTAAGACCAATAAGGCAAATGTTGGCCTTCATAGCGAGAGGATGCGAGTACAGAAGCGGGGATGTCTTGCTGCAATTATACTGGGCCTTGGTGAGGCCACACCTGGAATATTGTGTGCAGTTTTGGTCTCCTTATCTGAGGAAGGATGTTCTTGCTATAGAGGGAGTGCAGTGAAGGTTTACCAGACTGATTCCTGGGATGGTGGGACTGACGTATGAGGAGAGATTGAGTCGGTTAGGATTATATTCGCTGGAGTTCAGAAGAGTGAGGGGGGATCTCATAGAAACCTATAAAATTCTAACAGGACTTGACAGGGTAGACACAGGAAGGATGTTCCCGATGATGGGGGAGTCCAGAACCAGGGGTCATAGTCTTAGGATACGGGGTAAACCTTTCAGGACTGAGATGAGGAGAAATTTCTTCACCCAAAGAGTGGTGAGCCTGTGGAATTCGCTACCACAGAAAGCAGTTGAGGTCAAAACATTGTATGTTTTCAAAAAGGTGTTAGATATAGCTCTTGGGTCTAAAGGGATCAAAGGGTATGGGGCGAAAGTGGGAACAGGCTACTGAGTTGGATGATCAGCCATGATCATAATGAATGGTGGAGCAGGCTTGGAGGGCCAAATGACCTCCTCCTGCTCCTATTTTCTATGTTTCTGTGTTTCAATACTTACAGAAGGGTGCCACGTATGTGTACCACAGTTAAAAAGGTAGCTAAAGCAGAGGCAGATGACCCTGAACATACTTTTGAGCTCTCTCTCAGCCACAGCAAACAGTCACAGTGACCATTGGCTGCCAGGACGTAGATGCTCTCCTCAGGAGCGTCAGTCAATGTCATGGGAGACAAAACTTTCAACAAACCTCAGGATTGCCCCATTCTCTACAAACCAGGGAATATGAAGAGTTTCCCTTAAAACAGTGTCAAACCACTGAAAATTCTGGGAACTTTTGAAACGCCAGTCTCATTCAAAGGCACTAGAACAAAAGCTGTATTCGATGTCATATCAGGAGAATGTGACACACTTATCAGTTCCCACATAGCAACAGATCTATACACTATTTCTTTGTTTAACAACAACATTCTCGAACTGTATGCTAATCGTTTCACTGGTATCGGCAGGCTGAAAGGTGTTACATGCAAGCTGCAAATAGATCATAATGTGCTCCCAGTTGTGCATCAATGATGATGAATACCATTTCAATGTCAGGGAACAGACAGAGAATGAACTTCAACCCCTAATTAACCTTGATCTTATTGAGAAAGTTGGGGATGAGCCTACCCCTTGTGTCTCACCCATATAAGTTGTCAAGAAACCCAAGAGCGAGAACCAGATTAGATTCTGTGTTGATATGCAATCACCAAACCAAGCCATACAATGAGAAAGACACTTGACGCCGACAATCGATAACATCATAGAGAAAGTGAATGGTGCTCAACACTTTGCTAAACTTGACCTCAATGCGGGCTACCATCAAGTTGAGCTTACAGAAGAATCAAGATATCTTACTCGATTCTCTAATCACATTGGTCTTTTCCAATACAAGAGGCTCGACTTTGGAGTCGCGCGCAGCAGCTGAGGTATTTCAGCACTTGATTCAATCCGCACTTCAAGGACTTGAAGGCACGCTGAACATCAGTGATTACATTCTCATCTATAGCTGCACCGAAAAGGAACTTGAGACACACCTACCTGAAACGTCTCAGAGAATGTAACCTTACCTTGAACAAAGACAAGTGCTTGGTCGATGAAAGCAAAATTGAATTTTTCGGTCATGTGTTCAGCGGTGAAGGAGTATTACCAGATCCATGGAAAGTTGAAGCCATTGCAAATACTGCAGATTCTACAAATGTGCAAGAAGTCCAGAGTCTGCTAGCGCTCATCATGTGCTGTGGTCACTTCATTCCTGACCTTGCTATGCTATCTGTCCCCCTATGCGAGCTGACAAAAGAGATCACCAGGTCAAAATGGACTAAATCACACACAGGCAGTACACCAGATCAAACAATATTTGTCAGCAAGTTTCACAAATGCCTATTTTGACCCTGAGAAACCCACCCAGCTAGTCATGGATGCAAGCCTGGTTGGCTTAGATGCAATTCTCATACAGAAAGACAATGCAGGTAACCCACCAATCATTGCGATGGCAAGCAGATCATTAATGCCTGTTAAGCAACATTATTCACAGAGAGAGAAGTGTTCTCAATCGCATTGGCTATATTACACTTTCAGCTTTATTTATATGGAAGCATATTTAAAGCAATAACTGATCATAGACCCACTTAGCAAACCATCCACTCGCTTAGAACGTTGAATACTCAAACTACAAGAGTACGAGTTCCAGGTTGAGCATCAGCCAGGAAAGCTTAACCCAGTGGACTATCTTTCGTGACACCCATTGCCAACAGTCTGTCCTATTACTCATGAGGAAAAGGTTGCTGAACACACAAGAACACAAGAAATAGGAGTAGGAATAGACCATATGGCCCATTGAGTCTGGTCCACCATTCAAAACGGCCATGGCTGATCTTAGGATTCAACTCTACTTTCCTGCTCACTCGCCATATCCCTTGATTCCCTGAGAGACCAAAAATCTGTCTATCCCAGCCTTAAATGTATTAAACAATGGAGCATCCACAATAGAGAATTTCAATGATTCACAACCCTGTGAGTGAAATAATTTCTTCTCATCTCAGTCCTAAATGATTGATCCCTTATCCTGAAACTGTGCCCCTGTGTTTTAGATTCCCCGATCAGCAGAAATAATCTCTCAGTGTCTACCCTATGCAGCTCCTTTAGCCTCTTATATCTTTCAATGAGATCACCTAAACTCCAGAGAATACAGGCCCAATTTACTTAGCCTCTCATCATAGGACAATCTCCTTATCCCTGGGACTAATCTAGTGAACCTTCGCTGTACTGCCTCCAACGCAAGTATATCCTTTCTTAAATGTGGAGACCAAAACTGCAAAGTGTAGTACTCCAGATGTGGTCTCACCAAAACCCTGCATAATTGTAGCAATACATCATTATTCCTGTACTCCAATCCCCTTGCAATAAAGGCCAATAAAGAGCATTTGCCTTCCTAATTGCTTGCTGTACCTGCATGTTCACTTTCTGCGTTCCTTGTACAAGCACACCCAAGTCTCTTTGAACATCGACACTTAGAAATTTCACACCTTTTAAAAAATATTCTGCTTTTCTATTCTTACCAGCAAAGTGAATAACTTCACACTTCCCTACATTATACTCCATCTGCCATCTTGTTGCCCACTGACTTAACCTATCTATATCTCTTTGCAACATCTCTGTGTCCTTCCCATAGCTTACCTTTCCACCTACCTTTGTATCATTAGCAAACTTAGATACATTATTCACTGTCTCTTCATCTAAGTCATTGATATAGATTGTAAATAGCTGAGGACCCAGCACTGACCCTTGCGGCGTCTCACTATTTGCTGCTTGCCAACATTTTAACTATGTAAGGATAAATGCTGAGCCAAAGTCGCCAAAACTAGCCGACATCAAAGCAGCAACAAAACAAGATGGGGCTTTGCGACTATGTATGAAGGCTATGGAATCACGAAACTGGAAAGACGTGATTGAGAAAGCGTCTACAAAAGAAATCACTCTCACTCTACAAGGTCTTCATAATATGAGCTAACTGTTACAAGCACATCTGATCTTGTATTACACAACTGTATTGTCATTCCACATGCATTGAGGGATTGTGTTGTCGATATAGCACATGAAGGACACCGAGGAATAGTCAAAATCAAACAACTCCTTAGGGAAAAAGTATGGTTCCCAGTAATCGACTGAATGGTAGAGCACAAAATCAATCAGTGTTTCCCATGTCAAGCAACCACAATGTCAAATCTTCATGAAGATGTCATTGATGACCTCCAGGACCATGGATTGAAGTTAGTGTTGATTTCATAGATTTGCCCACAGGTGAGCAGCTGCTTGTTGTTATTGACAGCTACATCAAATTCCCAATCATGCAATTAGTTCTGTCAACTTCAACAAAAGCAGTCATCCCAAAGTTTGATCAGATCTTTGCTTTGTTTGGAATCCTTCAAACGGTAAGAATTGACAATGGACCCCATTCAACAGCGATGAGTTCAGTAAATTCTCAAACTACCTAGGGTTCACTCATAGAAAAATCACACCCCATTGGCCAAGAGCTAATGGTGAAGTTGAGCGGTTTATGCGAACCTTGAGAAAAGTGATACATACAGCTACAGCTGAGAGCAAGTCATGGAAGCGAGAGCTATGTCACTTTCTTCGTAATTACAGAATGACACCTCACTCGACTACTGGATGTGCACACATTTTCCTGAGCTACCCTGCCGAGCCAATGATCAACATGTACGTGAATGCGATCGAGAACAGAAGGATCGAATGAAAGAAAATGCAGAGCAAACATGAAACTTAGAGCAATACCATTAAAGTCAGGAGCTAAAGTACTTGTGAAAGGTGATAGACGTGTTGGAAAACAAACAAGCCCTTATGGCATCCAAACATCCAACCATTTGTTGTGACCAACACAAAGGGATCAATGATTACTGCTAAGTGCGGTTCACAAATCATCACAAGAAATGCGTCATTTATCAAAACACTGAAAACACCACTTGCAAACATTGAATAGAATTCTGACATTGACATCTCAGATGAAGAACATAAGTCAAATGAAACTACATCTGATGCCAGATGATATCTTACTCACAATGTTACGAAATGAACTATTTATGTTTAAGTTTATCGTTTACATTTTTAGAAACAAACCATTGAAGCACGCTATGTCTCTCATTTACTAAGCAGGGAAAGGATGTAGTGTTGTAGTGTTTTGAAATTGCAATTGCATTATGCATTGTGTATCTAAAGGCTGCTGTAGAACATACATGCTAGCAAAGTGAAAGTGAAACTAAGACAGAATAAAAGAGAAGCCTTTGTATTCAGCTGCTGCAGTCTTTGTCTCTCTGGCTTTGCCTCATATCCAATACCAAACTTGGTTAAACCTCACTCAGGTCCTGAGGACATCACAAATTTATCCTATGACTTCATAGGATCTCTCTCATCTTTGATCAGCAAAAAGAGCATTACACCTTTGACCTCATTTTAAAACCATAAAGGGACTGTATTAATAAAACAACAACTTATATTTTTGTAGCATCTGTAGCACCTCTAACATAGTAAAGTGTCCAAGGTGCTTCACAGGAGCATTATAAAACAAAATTTGAAATCGAGCTACATGATGAGAGCAAAAGCTTGGTTTTAAGGGGGGTCTTAATGGAAAAAGTAGAAGCAGAGAGGTTTAGGGAGGGAATTCCATAGCATATGGCCTTGGCACCTGAAAGCATAGCACCAATGGTAAAGCAATTAAAATCGGGAATGCTCAACAGACCAGAATTAGCTGAGCGCAGATATCTCGAATAGTTGTGGGACTGGAGGAGATTACAGAGATAGGGAGGGGCGAGGCCATGGAGGAATTTGAGAACAAGATGTGAATTTTAAAATTGAGGTATTGCTTAACCAGGAGCTATTGTAGGTCAGCAAGCATAGGGGTGATGGGTGAATGGGACCTGTTGCGATTTAGGACACGGGTGGCAGAGTTTTGAATGGCCTCAATTTTACGGAAGGTAGAACGTGGAACGCTGGCCAGGAGTGTTTTAGACTGGTCAAGTCTAAAGATAACAAAGGCAAAGAAACAAAGAAGTAGCAGTCACCTAATGTAGTTATATATTGTTATGTGTGTATACCTTTAAGAGGTGTTGCTATGTTATCTTGCCAGCAGCGTAAGAACTGTGATGAAACACACCATGTTGGGAGCAGTCTTAAGTAAGTACCTGTACAATGAAGATCTGTTGTACATACGGAACCATCCTTAAATAAAGAGTTCACTTTACTGCATTACTGATCCCATCTTAGGTGGTTAGTGTTTTGTATATAGTAGCAGCTAACACAAAGGTTAAGACCACATGCAACACAGATTTACAGTAGAAACGCGTCCATCTATTTCTTTGAGTGGGAGAAGAATTAAAAGATTACAACTCTAAGAGCTAAGTTAACCCTTTGTAAATAACTTTCATATCAAACTATTTTTTCTTAAATCTCTGACCACTATGGTGCCTCTACTACTCTACACTATCACTTGGAAGTTTCAAACCATGCTTTCTCTTTCAGGAGTTTCAAAGTGAAAATCCTTAGCTAAAAGATGTTCAAATTAGCTCTGAGATCCAAACAAAAAAGTTATTTTTATAGCCTTGAAAAATATACTGTGGCTCCTGGTTTTTGAGTAATTTTTTTTATTCGTTTGGGGGATGTGGACATCGCTGACTATGCCAGCATTTATTGCCCATCCCTAATTGCCCTTGAGAAGATTGTGGTGAGCTGTCTTCTTGAACCGCTGCAGTCCTTGGGGTAGGTACACCCACAGTGTTGTTAGGAAGGGAGTTCCAGGATTTTGACCCAGCGACAGTGAAGGAATGGAGATATAGTTCCAAGTCAGGTTGGCGTGCGACTTGGAGGAGAACTTGTAGGTGGTGGTGTTCCCATGCATCTGCTGCGCTTGTCCTTCTAGTTGGTAGAGATCGCAGGTTTGGAAGGTGCTGTCGAAGGAGCCTTGGTGAATTGCTGCAGTGCATTTTGTAGATGGTACACACACTGCTGCCACTGTGCATCGGTGGTGGACGGAATGAATGTTTAAGGTGGTGAATGAGGTGCCCATCAAATTGACCACTTAAGTTCGAAAAGAAACTGCCAGACATACACAAACTAAACCAGTCATACAGCATTAAGTGTGAATTATTATTATTATGCATCAGTGAAGAACCAATTGGCTGATACTACATGTGTTTCCCAATGTAGCCTGGAAGAACATGGGCAAAGAGGTCAATAGAGGTAGATGGCAGTTGTCACTTCCACTGACAATGACATTATTATGCCTGAAGTGAAGGTGAGCTACAAATCCAGGACAAGTGGGTGCCATAGTTCTTTTACAGCCTCACAAGGGAAGCATAGTATTTTTAATTATAGCTCTTTGAGGTTGAGATAGCAATGCTTTGGTCATTGCCTAGGTAAATATGGATGCTATTTGCCTCCTATGATACCTGACCATCCTCTTCTTCTTCCTTTTCATTGCATAAGTCTTTTTTATTCATTCATGGGATGTGCGAATCGCTGGCAAGGCCAGCATTTATTGCCCATCCCTAATTGTTCTTGAGAAGGTGATGATGAGCCGTCTTCTTGAACTGCTGAAGTCCCTGTGGTGTAGGTGCACCCACTATCCTGTGAGGTAGTGTGTTTCAGGATTTTGACCCAGGCACAATGAAGGAACAGCAATATATTTCCAAATCAGAATGGTGTGTGACTTCAAGGGGAACTTGCAGGGGTGATCTCATTTGTTTACTGCCGTCGTTCTTTTAGGCAGTAGAGATCATGGGCTTGGAAGGTGCTGTCAAAGAAGCCTTGGCAAGTTGCTGCAGTGCACCCTACAGATGGTACATTCTGCAGTCATGGTGTGCTGGTGGTGGAGCGAGTGAATGTTTAAGGTGGTGAATGGGTGCCGATCAAGTGGGCTGCTTTATCCTGGATGATCTCAAGCTTCTTGAGTGTTTTTGAAGCTGCACTCATCCAGTCAAGTGGAGAGTATTCCATCACACTCCTGACTTGTGCCTTGTGTTTGGTGGAATGACTTTGAGGAGTTAGAAGGTGAGTTAATCACCACAGAATACCTAGCCTCTGACTTGCTCTTGTAGCCAAAGTATTGATATGGCTGATCCAGTTGAGTTTCTGGTCAAAGGGGATCCCCAGATTGTTGACAGTGAAGGTAATGCTGTTGAATGGTAATGGGAGCTGGTTAGATTCTCTCTTGTTGGAGATGGTCATTGCCTAGCACTTGCAAGGCATGAATATTACTTGCTACTTATCAGTCCTAGCCTGAATGTTGTTCTGGTCTTGCTGCATCGGGACATATACTGCTTCAGTATCTGAGGAGTTGCGAATGATAAGTAAAATGACAAGTAGAGGGAATTCCTAAAGGCAGCTGTAGTGATGAATCTTTCAGCAAGGTTTACTGGAAAAAATATTGAAAATGAATATTCCCAGCAAGCATTCACAAGCAAAGTTAGAACAATTACAGAAGCCTCTGAGGGTTTTCATTAAATCCACTTCCTTCTGTCGGGACGTGTAGTATAAAGGTCTGAAAGGGTTAATCATGAAAGTCTGTAAAGAATACCTCCCACCATGATGATATAAGAGATCACATGTGAGAAAGATTTGAAGCTAGATGCAGCAAGGCTTTGGTAGAGTCACAAAGACGAGTGTGAAGATGTATATAGTTCTAATATAATAAATATCAATGTTCTAACCCAGACTGAAGTATCTCTATCAGCGAGACAAATAAGATGGCAGCGTACCAAACACACATACAATATGACCTACCTAGCAACATTGAACATGTTTTATATCCCAGGATTCTTAGTGATGAGCAAGGCACAGGTGGCATTTGAGGGAAAATGGATGCCTGACATGACACCATTAAAGTCTGATTTGCATCCTAGATCAGTAGGCGCATTTGGCTGTCAATCTGACTTCTGAAGGAAAATATTCATGGGCATGTTAGGGGAAGGGCTTTGGCAGAATGTATTACTGACCTGAATCCCTTTTCTGAATTTGCCCAACAATCGGACCAAGACAGAGGAAACTCCAGACCCAGGTGTCACATTTTTAAGAGGTATATATTAAAAAAAGGAAGACTTGTATTTGTATACCATCTTTTACAATGTCCCAAAGTGCTTTATAGCCAAATAAGTTACTTTTACAGTTATTTGCTATTGTAATTTAGGGAAATCCAGCAGTTAATTTGCATACTGCAATGTGATAATGACCAGATAATCAGTTTTGGTGATGTTGGTTGAGGGATAAATATTGGCTAGGACACAGGGGAGAACTCCCCTGAACTTCTTTAAAATAGTGCCACAGGAGAGGTGGGGGGAAAGCTTGGTGTTGAATCTCATCTGAATATCAACACCTCTGACCATGCAAAATTCCCTCAGCATTAAGTGTTAACTTAGATTTTGTGCTGAAGTCTCTAGAGTGGGAGTTGAGCCCCCAGCTTTCTATCTCAGAGGTAAGCATGCTACCACTGAACCACAAGAAAAAGAAAGCCAGTCTGACCTCTAACCCATGTAATGATTTGCCTAAGTGCAATTAACTTTTCTTTGCATGGAAAAAGGCACAGTACAGTGTTTCATTTCTTTACCAGGTGATAACCTAGTACAGTAATCTAAACTGTGGTGCTGGCAGAGGCAGGGATCAGGCAGTGAGCCTTCCTGCCCCGTCCCACTTCACTTTCCACTATACAGCCAAATCTTAAGGTGGTTTTGCAAAGGAAAATCCAGCTCAGTGACTCTTTTGATCAGAAACTGGACTGATCTTTGATATGTCATAAACAGTAAAGAAGCTACTGGGAGCTACTGATCTGTCTATGAGCTGACATTTTGAAAAGAGTTTATGAAAACGGAAGCAAGTGCCCCTAAGAGGCTACTCCCTCTCCATTTGTCGTGCCATTGGTGACAATGCCTTCAGTCACCTTGGCGTCATCTCTGGAACTCCTCTAAAAGCCTCTGCCTCTCTATTTCCTGTCCTGCCTTTAAAAGTCTCCTTTAAATCTATGATTTCAACCAAGCTTTTGATCATTAATCTGTCTCACCAATCTGTTCCTCTTTTGTTCCATTTTCCCTTTGAAAAGCACTTTGGAATATTTTTCTACATTATAGGTGCTCTATTAATGGAAGTTATTGTTATGGGAGCTGAGAATAGGCCCACCAAGAGGAGGGCATGTCAATGTCATTCACAGTTGCAGTCACAAAATGTATCATGATTATAATTGTTACTGCAAGAAGAATCCCACCGCACATCCAATTTAATCACTATGTAGTGACTGGGTATATTGATTGAGTATTGCAACTATTATGTTTTTAGTATTATTAAAAACAAATCATAGGTTAATAATTAAATCTGTGCAGCATCACTTCTGGACTCTCCAATTTTTTTTTATAGTTGGTATTTCAACGAAATACTTGAAAAAGACAGAAGAGACAAAAATAATTCTAGATGCGATCAATCTGTGATTGATGCCACTGCTAGGTGAGGCAGTGGCGTACTGGTATTCTCACTGGACAAGTAACACAGAAACCCAGGTTGGTGGCGCAGTGGTTAGCACTGCAGCCTTACAGCTCTAGTGACCCGGGCTTGGTTCTGGGTACTGCCTGTGCGGAGTTTGCAAGTTCTCCCTGTGACTGTGTGGGTTTCCGCCGGGTGTTCTGGTTTCCTCCCACAGCCGAAGACTTGCAGGTTGATAGGTAAATTAGCCATTGTAAATTGCCCCTAGTGCAGGTAGAGGATAGGAGAATGGTGGGGATGTGATATTAATGATGGGATTAATGTAGGATTAGTATAAATGGGTGGTTGTTGGTTGGCACAGACTCAGTGGGCCGAAGGGCCTGTTTCAGTGCTGTATCTCTTTCTATCACTCTATAAAGAGATGTGTAGCAGGAAGATTCTCTTGGATTCATCATCCCAATGCATAGGAGCCAATGTTTATTCAAAAAGTGGAGGATACAGAGAGAGAGAGAGGAGCCATTTAAATACAAAAAATTGATCTGGATTTCCTAAAGTTTCTTAGAATTAGGAACAGATATGATGCCAATGCAAAATGGGATTTCTCTTGGTAAATTAAATTTAGCCAGTGTAACTATCTATTCCTATAAAAATATCACTTAGTGCTCAGCAAGACTGATTATTACTCAAGTGTTTTACAATCAATTAAGTCATTCAAGATACTGTATTACTATGTCCCATTGCTTTATTTACCGTTAAACATTAGGTGGTGAAATTAGTCTTCAGCGATTGGGCAAAATGAATCGGCAGGCATTTTTGCACCACACTTGATTTTTCCATTGAAGCCAAAGGAAAAGAAAATCGAACAGGTGTAAAGCTGACTGCCAAGTCACTACCTCCCATATTTCACAATGCTCTGCAAATAGTTACCAGCAATCCAGCCAGATGGCCATTGCTACCCAATCCAGATACATACAGACATATGTGTGTGCCAAAACCAGCTAATGTAATCATTTCAGCTGACTTGTAATCTTTTTAAATAATCAGATAATCAACCTATCAGTGATGCCCAAGCCCTTTTTTTTATTATTCGTTCATGGTATGTGGGCGTCGCTGGCTAGGCCAGCATTTATTGGCCATTCCTAATTGCCATTGAGAAGATGGTGGTGAGCTGCCTTCTTGAACCGCTGCAGTCCATGTGCTCTTGGTACACCCACAGTGCTGTTAGGAAGGGAGTTCCAGGATTTTGACCCAGTGACAGTGAAGGAACAGCAATATAGTTCCAAGTCAGGATGATGTGTGGCTTGGATGGGAACTTGCACGTGGTGGTGTTCCCATGCATCTGCTGCCCTTGTCCTTCTAGGTGGTAGAGGTTGCGGTTTGGAAGCTGTTGTCTAAGGAGGCTTGGTGCGTTGTATTAAAGTATGTATTATCAAATTATGCAACATCAAGAAACTCTTTTTTTTAAATCAATGTTTAATATTTGCATAATTGGAGTAATTATAGCATAAACAGAGTGATATTAACCTTGTTCCACGATAAAATCACTAATGTGAGGTTCTTTCTTTCTTTTGGGCCTCCTTATCTCGAGAGACAATGGATACGCGCCTGGAGGTGGTCAGTGGTTTGTGAAGCAGCGCCTGGAGTGGCTATAAAGGCCAATTCTGGAGTGACAGGCTCTTCCACAGGTGCTGCAGAGAAATTTGTTTGTTGGGGCTGTTGCACAGTTGGCTCTCCCCTTGCGCCTCTGTCTTTTTTCCTGCCAACTATAACATTGCATTGGGTACATTATATTTTAATAGTCTATTCTGAGTGTTGTGACCCTTGCTTTTCAACAGTCGGTGTCTTTTGAGCGTTGCTTAGGCTGTCCGAATTCATATGTTTGTATCTCACCGAAAAACCTCATATGTTATTAATCACATGATTGTATTGAGGTATGACATGACTATGATAAAATAACAAAATGGAGCAGCTTTAAATAATTTTTCTTAAGCAAGAAACATCTGTCCATGTGGCAGTGACACATCTGCAACCTGCATGAAGTCAAGACTCAGGCTTTTCACATAAACCAAGACCTCCAAAAAGATTGTTACAGTCAATTCAAAGACTGAAAATCCTATTGTATAGGTATGTTTAATTATTCTCTTCTGACTTTTTAAAATTTTGTTTTATGTTACAATCTGTATTTCCTAATGGAGAAACCAACATGGTGGATGAAAGGATTTACAAAAAATATTTAAAACAATTTGATTCATCCCCTCCTTTATTTTATTGATAAATTTTGGTCAGTCCTAATATTTGTTGTTTCTTATATCTTTAGCATTTTCTTATGGAGTTTACCTACCTGTTTCCTCATGTTTAGTCCCTATTGTCCCATGATAATTCAGTTGTGATGTTTAATGAATATGAAGTTTCTGTTAATCAACTGCAATTGCAAAGTTTGTATATAGAAAAGTCTGATGCCCATGTTAAGTCAAAAGATAAGGTGCAAAGATTATACCCATGAAATATTAATTTCAATCAGAAGAACATCTTAAAGTGCTGGTGTTCTGCCTCTCTCAACATCAGTTTACCATCTCAGCTGAAAGATTGCACCTCAGAACTGTACCGAACTGTCAGCCTAGATGATGTGCTCCAATACTGGAGAAAGACTCACCGATGCCATCTGCCAACTGAGAATAATGGAAGGAACAGGAGGTCAGAGAGGAAACATGGGGCAAGAACAGCGATCAGCCTGGATGGGTATTTCAATGGTAAGTTCCAAGTAGGAGAGCACATCCTCTACAGAACATGCTTCTTTCACCATACTGACTTTTGACTCAGAGGTACATGCTACCATTCAGCAAGGCTGACAGTTAAGTTTAATTATTTTCTTGTAAACTTTCATTGAATTGTACAATGATACAGAACACAGGAGGCCATTCGGGCCACCATGCCTGTTCCAGCTCCTTGAAAGAAATATTTAATTAGTCCCATTCCCCTGCCCTTCTCTTATAGCTCTCCATTTTTCCACCTTCAAGTATTTATTCAATTCCATTTTGAAAGTTATTATTGAATCTGCTTCACCACCATTTTAGCCCATGCTTTCCAAATCATAACAAATTGCTGTGCAAAATAAATTCTCCTCATCTCACCACTGGTCCTTTCGCCAATTATTGTATCTTAAATCTATGTCCACTGGTTACCGAGACTTGTCCCACTGGAAACAGTTACTCCTTAGTAACTCTATCAAAATCCTTAATAATTTTGAACACCGCTCTAAATCTCCTGTTAACCCTCTCTGCTCTAAAGAGAATGAGCCCAGCTTCTCCAGTCTTGAGAGAGTGGTCCTTAGATTTGGTAACATGGGGAAGGTTTTATAGCAGTGCTGGGCTAGGGCTCCTAATGGGCATGAGGGGACCTGGAGGGCAAATCGGCGATCCCGCTGTCTTGTATACTTATTCGGTCCCTGTCACATCCTCGCAATTCACTGTCTTTAGATATCTTGTTGCCTCCCAAATCCATGCCCATCTTTCCCACTCTCTATGCTTGAACCTCTCTAATGTGGTTTCTGCTGCTTCCACAGCATTGAAATGGCCCTCATCAAAATCATAAATGACATGCTCTGTGACTGTGGTCATTCCTCGTCCTTCTCTACCTGTCTGCTGCCTTTGACATGGTTGACCACAACACCCTTCTTCAATGCCTCTCCTCTGTTGTCCAGCTTAATGGGACTGCCCTTGCCTGGTTCCACTCTTTCCTATCCAGTTGTAGTCAGACAATCTCCTGTCATGGCTTCTGTACCCTCCCCCACTTCATTACCTCTAAGTCCCCCAAAGATCTATCCTTGACCCCCTCCTAATTCTCATCTACATGCTGCCCCTTGCTGTCATCCAATGAGATTTATTAGGTTCCACATGTAGACTGTACACAGCTCTAACTCATCACCACTCTCGATCCCTCCAGTACACTTTCATTCTGATCTTTGTCATGAGTGGAAAACTGATGACCCACATTGGGGTATAGCTGGAGTCCAGACTGTGATAAATCAGGCAATTTTAAGTCTTGACAATTTTAATATGATTTGCAGGCTGTCCACCCAATCGTGTTGGGAAATGGGCATTCCTGACGATTTATCCTGCTCAATTTCCAGCAGATTGTCAGACGCCTACTTAAAGTGAGGCTGCATTCTCTGCTTTCACATTTCACTATAACATTGCTGCAAGGAGGGGAATCTCTGAAACAATGGCTGTCCCATTGGTTTTCAGATGAGCACGTGGAGGCCCTAGTGGAGAAAGTCAGGGTGAGGAGGTAAGTATTGTTTCATAGCATCTTCAAGGGTATCTTCAAGGTGACTATCCAGCAGGCCAGGACAGAGGTGGCTAAGAGGGTTAGTGCCTGTTGCACCACTCCCAGGAGCTGGCTTCAGTGTAGGGAAAGGTTCAATAACCTCATAGGAGCAGCAAGGTTGAGCGCAGCTCTTCATTTCTCTAATAAAATAGCAAAA
Source organism: Heterodontus francisci (assembly GCF_036365525.1). Lineage (NCBI taxonomy): Eukaryota > Metazoa > Chordata > Chondrichthyes > Heterodontiformes > Heterodontidae > Heterodontus > Heterodontus francisci. The sequence goes on along the minus strand of NC_090382.1, from coordinate 78,971,262 downwards.
TACTGCACATGCTGGAAGTTCTGATGAAAGGTCACAGACCTGAAACGTTAACACTGCTCTCTCCAGAGATGCTGCCAGACCTGCTGAGCATTTCCAGCATTTCTTGTTTTTACTTCTTCATTTCTCTATCTTGCTCAACCACTACCAAAAGTTCCCTCCCCTCCATCTCATCCTTCAACATCCGATCACAAGAGCACACTGCAAAACTTCCCTTTCTCATTCTAAACAAGCTCACCTCTTCTTTTCTTCTCTTGACACCATATGCTAACAGCATTCTTTTCTCAATTCCTAGCACTTGCAGAACCAGATCTTATCCCAGCACACTTTCCCCATCATATTTCACACACTTGCCTTTACATTCATAACCTCCACATCTTCATTCACCTTGCTTCTTCTCCAGCGCTCAGCACATGGACTAAATGCACAAAGCTTACAACATCTCTGTTTACCATTTTAACAGTCACTCGCTAAGATCTCTGCCGGTGGGACAGGACATACCCAGGGATGGAGATCGCGGTGTCTGGAACATTGTCTGTAAGGTATGATTCTGTGAGTATGACTATGTCAGACTGTTGCTTGACTAGTCTGTGGGACAGCTCTCCCAACTTTGGCACAAGCCCCCAGATGTTAGTAAGGAGGACTTTGCAGGATCGACAGGGCTGGGTTTGCCATTGTGGCTTTCAATGCCTAAGTCGATGCCGAGTGGTCCATCCGGTTTCATTCCTCTTCTTAGACTTTGTTGCAGTTTGATACAACTGAGTGGCTTGCTAGACCATTTCAGAGGGCATGTAAGAGTCAACCACACTGCTGTGGGTCTGGAGTCACATGTAGGCCAGACCAGTGAGGACGGCAGATTGCTGCCATTGTCCAGCTTCTCAATGCCATCCTAACTATTGTCCCTTTTCTCTTTCCTCCAGGTCCGCCTCAGCAGCAAGAGCTTTCTGCAGAAGAAGGCGTATCAGAGATGTACAATGCTGCCGAGAATGCACTGTCATGTGCTCCATCCATCTCAAGCATCAGCACAGCATTTATACTTTGCCTGGGTTAAATAGTGAGCCACAGGGGTTTGTTTGTGGCGAAACATCCAGCATGAGGGAGTAGCAGCAGATACTGGCGGCAGGGACAGCCCAGGACACAGTTCAATGGTAGGCCAAGTCCTCTCCCACCTCTTCTACACAGGACAGAGATGATGACGTCAGCGGTTCAGTCATGAAAAGAAAACTGCTAGCCTTTCACAGCACTTATAGCAGATATTGGAAGACCTGCCAAGAAGTTTCACCACTATGGCTGAAAGAATGGAGGAGTCCACTTCTAGCCTATGGGGTGTCATCTTACATGAAACCAGCACACTGCAGTCTACCCCGGAGAGTGTGTCCACCTGCAGAGATGCTGCAGCCAAGCCTTCACAAACAAGTTCGTGTCATCAGTATTTGCAGCTTTGGTGGAGGTTCAAGTGGCTGCCATGCAGACATGCTTTGCAGAGACAGATGTCCACCTTGGCAAGACTGGTGGAGCAAATGGATAAGGGCTTTTAATGAATCACCGTATGTACTCTCCACAGGCTGCAGTGCAGCAACTCGCCAAGTCTTTCCAAATCAGTGATCTCCATCACCTGGTAGGACAACTATCACTTCCAAATTCCCCTCCAAGTCACACACAAGGTCATTTTGGACAGATATCACCATTCTTTCATCGTTGCTGGGTCAAATTCCTGGAACTCTGTCCCCAACAGCATTGCAGGAGCACCTTCACCACATGGACTGCAGCAGCATGAGAAGAAGGCCACCCACCATCTTCTCAGGGCAACTAGGGATAGACAATAAATGGTGGCCTTGCCAGTGTCACCCTTATCCCAAGGATGAACTATGTGCACTACCCTCCCTCACCTTGATGAGCACAAAAATTCACTAAAAAAGAACAAATGCAAACATGCATATAAATTAAAACATCCTTTGGCAGGAAAAATAGAACTAATGTGTTTAACTCTCTTTGTTATCCAATCCCAGCCATTCAAGTACACAAGTAAAACAAAACCAATGAAATGTGTGGCCATGGGTTTGACAGTAGCTAAGAAAAAAGAATACTAAAGATCAATGGCTGCTATTTGGTACATATAATGGGTCAGAAGTAGATTGTGAATTATCTTCCTATCAGAAGTAGGAGAATTCTCTTCAGTTCAGATCCATGTATAAGAACTACTTATATTATTTTTGTCCCTGCCTGCTGTGGTAAACCTGTTTCACTTTACTCTTTTCAACTGGATGTGCATTCCTCGCACGTTGTGTAAAGTGAGGCTGATATGGTTATTCATTAAGTTATTTTGAATCTTTCATTAATTAAAATTATATCCCCCAGTTTTCTGGCTCATGGCAACATCCCATCAAGGTCATTTATAGAAATGAAAGGGTGTTGCTTGGACTTTGTTTTATCATTGTTTCATGTGATGTGGGTGTCGCTGGCAATGCCAGCATTTGTTGTCCAATCCCTAATTTCCCTTGACAACTGAGTGGCTTGCTGGGTCATTTCAGAGGGCAGTTAAGAGTCAACCACATTGCTGTGGGTCTGGAGTCACATGTCGGCCAGACCAGGTAAGGACGACAGATTACCTTCCCGAAAGGACATCAGTGAACCAGATGGGTTTTAATGACAATCGATTATTGTTTCATAGCACCATTACTGAGACTAGCTTTCAATTCCAGATTTTAATTAATTGAATTTATTAATTAACTGAATTTAAATTCCGACAGCTGCCATGGTGGGATTTGAACCCGTGTCTCCAGGATATTAGCCTGGGCCTTTAGATTACTAGTTTACTGAAATTACCACTACGCCACCATGCAGTATATTTTGCCACTTTAACCATTTTATCACAATCAAGTACGAGAAGTCAAGTATTGGTTTCATCTGCAGATATCCTGAATGGTGGAAAATGATGAATATGCTCTAGAGATCATAGATGCTTCCACATAGATAAAGATGGTCAGCTAAAACATACTGAAAACTAAAGAAGCCTATAGAAACATTAAGCAAGAAAATTAAATTTACATGCTATTTCTCCCTTTCTGATTGCAATGCTCTGTGATTACAATATTGAAATCAAAACATCCACTAATGATTACTCCCTCAGTAGGTAATAATTCATACATAATTATGTTTCGTCTTACTTTCCAGTATTATGAAATAAGCTGGGCTATTTTGCTGTCTTCAAGGATTGATGGAAATCACTAACATTTTCAGAATTATCAAGGATAAGGACTAATTTCCCTTCCCCAAGACTGAAGGGAAATGGTTGCATGAATTTAAATTAGTACAGCATGTATTAAACTGTAAACTAGTGTGGAACAGACTGCCAGCAGGTATGAAAATTGGACGCTTGCTTCAATTAGACTGCCAGCAGGTTTGATGAATGCAATCTTGGTTGGATTAAACTGCCAGCTAAAATAATGACTACAAGATCAGTTGGGACAGACCACCAAGTAATCTGATAACTATATGCTAAATTACGAACAGACTACCAACTGATGTGACGAGTACAGGCTGATTTGGGACTGACTATAGACTGGTGTGACAGCTAAAGGCTAACTTAGGAATTACCAACTAGTGGGATGACTACAGGCACAGTTGGGACAGACTACCCCGGTAGGATCTTCACAACATACATACCAACTGTGGTTTATGTGGATAGTGTCTGCATTCACAAATGAGTGCCCTTCAAGGCCCCACTCCTAACGGTTCCTGTTTGATGCTGCTGCTAGAAGTCAGCTGCATGCTATCAGTGTCAGTAGTTTTGTGAGGTCAGGAATTCCTTTGCAGTGTACAGCACCATTTCAGCTCGCAAAACAGTATTAGATACACTGGGTGCACCAGTAAGAGGGAGCTGAGAAGGGTGCCAACATGACCTGGGAGAGAGTGTCAGTATGATCTAGGAGATAGGAGAGTGCCAACTTAATATGAACGGCGATGGTAAAAATGGATAACAGCTTGAAAGGAGGGGGAAATGCTCATCTCAGTATGAACACGGTGCGGCGGGGGTGCAGGGGGTTAGTGTTGTTTACTGGGCAGAGAAAAGTGTACAGAGGACAGATGGGAGAAGAGGATCAGTAGCACTGCGAACTGGGTTAGGAGGAGAGAGTGCATTTGTGGACCTGGATGGTAGGTGGTTGGATGTGAGAGATTGATTAAAATAACTGTTGAGTAAATGATGTTGGTCTGATAAAAATCCAAATGTCACTTTTGTTTTTCCTTTTCTCATTAAAAATGTATTAATTGCAAAGTATAAAAGTGCTTAACATCAACCAAAATACATAATTTTTAAAGTAAAAATTAAAAAATGTCCATGTGAACATGCCTCTGGATCACCATAAAAATGGATCATAATTTTTCTGTCCTTGAATTTCCCTTTCAGCTTTCATGTATTGTTTCATGCAGCTGGTGTTAATGATTTGACTATTACCATCTATACCTCTTTCAATATAAAAAACAGAAAATGCAGGAGATATTCAGCAGGTCAGGCATACAAACATACGAATTAGGAGTTGGCCATTCGGTCCCTCAAGCCTGCTCTGCCATTCAACAAGATCATGGCTGATCTAATTCAGGCAGCATCTGTGGAGAGAGCAACAGATTTAACATTTGACGACCTTCCATCAGAAGTGGAAAAAGTTAGCAATGTAATAGATTTTAAGCAAGTACAGAGGCAGGGAAGGGGGAGTGGGAAGAACAAAAAAGAAGGTCTGTGATAGGAAGGCAGGAAAGATTAAATGACAAAAAGAATAATTCTTTTTCGACTTTTGATTCTGCTGGCTCACCACCTTCTCAAGAGCAATGAGGAATGGGCAATAAAATGCTGACCTGGCCAGCGATACCCACATCCCATAAATGAAGAAAAGGAAAATCAATGGACTGGAAAAAGAGGTGAGAAAGAAAGTCTGGCATTTATTTAGTGCCTTTCACGACCTTGAGATGTTCTTTGAAGTGTAGTCATTGTTGTCATTTAGGAAACACAGTAGCCAAGTTGCACATAGCAAGCTCCTACAAACAACATTGTGATAATGAGCAGATAATCTGTTTTGATGATGTTGTCTGAGGGACTGGATGGCACAGTGGTGCAGTGGTTAGCACCGCAGCCTCACAACTCCAGCGACCCAGGTTCGGTTCTGGGTACTGTCTGTGTGGAGTTTGCAAGTTGGCCGTGTGGGTTTCTGCTGGGCGCTCTTGTTTCCTCCCATAGCCAAAGACTTGCAGGTTGATAGGTAAATTGGCCATTGTAAATTGCCCCTAGTGTAGGTAGGTGGTAGGAGAATGGTAGGGAATATGGGATTAATGTAGGATTTGTATAAATGGGTGGTTGTTGGTTGGCACAGACTCAGTGGGCTGAAGGGCCTGTTTCAGTGCTGTATCTCTCTATGACTCTAAAGTGTGAAAGGTGTATAAAATGATGCAGAATGGAAAATTCCATTTATTGCCCAGGTACCAATTATAAAACATTTACTTCATTTCTCGAGAGATCTCTCACAAACTTTGTTCCCATGGGAGATGTGCATCCCCCACCAACTGCAACAGCACAACCTTTGACTTACTAAGCAACAATGCAGGAGAGCTGCAAGTACCTATCAAATGCATACTAGTATACATTAAAGTTTTCTTTAAAATTCACAATATTTTATACTAGAAACCAGCTGCGGTACTCACCAGATATTTGCATACAAAGATTCTAACCATTAAGGCTAGCAGAGCACTCCCCACTAATCTGAAAATGCGGAATGTGCCAAACTCTTCACCCCCGCCTCCATTCTCGTGGCCAGACTTCTCATTCATCAGTTGATTTTGATGGGCTGAAGGGTCTATTTCAGTGCTGTATCTCTCTCTCTCTCTCTCTCTACGACAAATATTGGCCAGGATACCAGGTAGAACTCACCTGCTCTTCACAATAGTGCCATGAGATCTTATACACATACCTGAGAGAGCAGGTGGGGTCTCATTTAATGTCTCATCTGAAAGAAACACAGCACCTCCAACAGTACTGCATTGGAATATCACTGCAATATTTGTGCTCAAGTCTCTGGAGTGGGACTTGAACCCACAATTTTTTGACTCAGAGGCAGGAGTGCTACCAACTAAGCCATGGCTGTCACCTGAGGAAGGGTACCTGAGTGCAACTGGAATGTTCCACATATCCCACAAAAAGTTAGGCACAGTTAGGACTCATACGAGTCTCCATAGCAACACCTTTTATTTGCAGGAAGTGACTGGAGCCAAAAAGAGAAGTTCTTCAATTTGTGCACAATTTCATCCAGACGGAGGAGGGTGGTGGTGAGTGGGGACTGGTTTGGCCTCTGTTCAAGGAAAAAGTGGAGTGCCTTCACCCTGTCCTGGTGGAGAATGTTCGTGTAGAGGGATTGGAAGTCCATGGTGAAAAGGACATGGGTAGGGCTAGGAAACTGGAATCTGTTAGACTGACAGAAGGTATCAGAAAAGTCAGAGGTGGGTGGCAAGAGACAGGACAGGGGAGAAGAAATAGATTTGAGACAGGAAGAAATCAGTTCCATGTGGCAAGAACAGGCTGAAACAAAGGATCTACCATGGCAGTCCTGTTTGTGGTACTTAGAAAGGAGGTAGAAGCTGGCTGTGCAGCTCTGGCGGGGGCGGGCTGAGGTTGGTGACCATGAAGGCTAGACCTCCAGAGAAGAGATCCGTGATATCTTGGAAACAATGGCTTAATGTTCAGTGATGGGGTCATGGTCTAGGCGGATGTAGGAGAAGGTGGCTGAGAGTTGCCATTCAGCCTCCGCAAGGTAGAGGTTGGTTTGCCAAACAACGATAGCGTCGCCCTTGACAGTATGCAGGTTTGAAGACAAATAAACATCTTTTGTTTCTTTACACGTCTAATTACCATCCCCCTTTGCCTTGCAATACCATCCCATTTGTCATAAATGCTGCCTGACCTGCTCGGCATTTCCAGCTTTGAGGGGCAAAAATCTGTCTTGGGCAAAGGGGCAAAATGGGCAATATTGGATCGGCTGCCCATTGTATGCAACACCTGATATTCAGTTCCATTTACTGCAATGGAACAGACCAACAGGCACCGAGTATGATAGGCGACCGATCTGATATTGCTCGTTTGGCCCCACCGCTGAGGCAAATTTCTGATTTTACATATGAACATACATACAGACGAATTAGGAACAGGAGTAGGCCACTCGGCCCTTCAAGCCTGCTCCACCATTCAATAAGTTCATGGCTCAACTTATTACTCCACATTTCCACCTTACCCCCGATAACCTTCCATCCCCTTGCTTATCAAGAATCTCTCTACCTCTGCCTTAAGAATATTCAAAAACTCAGATTCCAAGCTGTATTTTGCCTTTGTAAATGTATGAAGCATTTGTTATTAATAAACATAGAAATAGATGATTTATTTGTAAAAGCAGAATGTGATTACCAGTGCTAAGGCCAGTGACACGTGGCAACTTTAACCTGTGACAATTTTCCCCAGCCCTGAGCAATCGGCCAGAGCTGGTGCTACGTCATCACAGTGCGTCGCCCATGCCGGCGGCTCCGCCCGCTTGTTCATGTCAGCAGGAGGGATGGAGAGCGGCGGTGAGGAGGAGCAGCAGCAACAGCAGCAGAGGAAGAAGATGACCTCGGAACGGAGAAGAGCGGAGCTGCGTCGGAGGAAGCTGCTGCTGAACTCGGAGGAGAGGTTAAACCGAATCATGGGTTTCAGCAAGAGCGGGGCGGGTGAGTGGGAGTAAGGGTTGCGGCCTGGTCCCGCCTCAGCCCCTCTGCGCTCATTGTCACTGGGCAGCAGTAAATACCGGGCAGCAACACCCTCCCCTCCGCCCACCTCATTCCTCCAACAAAACAAGCAATTGCACTGACTGTCCCAGTTAATAGTAAAATAGCAAGACAAAGCAATAGCACCTACCAATATTCCAGTTAATAGTAAAATACGGTGTAAACCAATGGAATAGCACCCGTTAATATTGAAACCAAGTCCAGCAGCAGAAGTCGGAGCAGGGCGGGAGCGAGCCTGATGAATGGAATAATGAATATTTGCTAGTTTAAAAATCAGCCTTTTGAGGTCTAGTCATTTTGAATGTTCAAAAACTGATTGTTCTCACTGTTAGTGTGAAATCCGAATGTATGGTAATAGGTAGATTGTTTTATCCATGTTTTAAGATAATCTTAAAATAATAAAGCACGGGATGTAGAGATTAGGAAAACATAGATTTTTGTTTCTTTAATCAGGAACAATTTTGCAGAGAAATATGATGTGTGTGTGGTGGTGGGCAATATCTATTCCTACCTCCCCTGGGTGCAAGATAAGAGTTTGAAGAAGGTGAAATCCTAAAAATGGCAAAATTAAATTGTGCCTGGATGGTGAGTGTCAGTTATCTAACTAGTTGTGTTGGTTCAGCAGAGGCTGGAGGTGTATTCATTAGTGAAATTTAGAGCCATTAGTTTAGAAAGAGAGTGAATATTGTATTTTAACAATAATACACAAATTCTAATCTTTTGAGAGGTTGCCATTTTTCCAAATTATACTATGCACTCTGCTATATTGCAGTTGTTTTCGTGCTGTGGCAGTACATGTGGCTGGAAATAGGGCGGCACAGTGGCGCAGTAGTTAGCACCGCAGCCTCACAGCTCTAGTGACCCGGGTTCTGTTCTGGGTACTGCCTGTGAGGAGTTTGCAAGTTCGCCATGTGACCATGTGGGTTTCCGCCGGGTGCTCCAGTTTCCTCCCACAGCCAAAGACTTACAGTTTGCTAGGTAAATTGGCCATTGTAAATTGCTCCTAGTGTAGCTAGGTGGTAGGAGAATTGAGGGAAGGTGGGGATGTGGTAGGGAATATGGGGTTAATGTAGGATTAGTATAAATGGGTGGTTGTTGGTCGGCACAGACTCGGGCAGAAGGACCAGTTTCAGTGCTGTATCTCTATGAAATCTTTTGCTGGTTACGATAAGCATTTTTGATTTGACCTTTTTTTAAAAAAAGTTAGTATGTGCTGACCTATCATTTTAGTATTTATGAACTAGAGTCTTTAATTTATGCTAAATGCTATAATGTAACTACCTCATTAAAGCAGGACTAGAACCCATTATGTTGGCCTTCCTACGTTAAATCACCAGGCTTCCAGATTGTTGAATATCTAAGTCTACCAGATATGTATATGGTTATGTTAAATGGAAATGTATCTCTTTTAAAGAGACACTGCAGTAGTAAAAGTGCTTTGCTAACACGTGTATTTCCACAGTTTTTGTACACTGACCATTACACACCTTGTTCAGTCCCCCCAACACGAAGAGGTGTTGTTACTTTTCTGTGGAATTATGTAGACTGGTTGGGCCATGTTGTAATTTCTGTGTTGGTTTCATCCTGCTCATGAGCAGTAGTCTTGATCCCATGTCCTCATCCTATTTGGATATTCTTTTATCCACCTTTCCTTAAACCACTTATCTAATTTTTTTTTAAAAAACCGATATAATCTCTGTTCCAGTCATTAACTCAGGTGGTGCAATACACATGTTCCCTAATTCTAGACCTCCCTCGGCCTCAAACAGCTTCCAAGTTGTGTCACCCTGCCAGGTCCCCCATGGGGAACATTGTGTTTCAAATTTTAGTTCGGCTGTCCCAACCTGCTTGCGGGTTACCAATTCTTTTTAATTACCTGAGGGAAAGTTTTGCATATTTTTCTCACATTGAAGCAAAACTCCAGAATATCGATTCTCAGATCCCCGTTGTTTATAACAGGCCAAATCTGTTGCACAGATGACATTACAATTCCAGTGAGAACATTATAACCCTGATCTGAAGGCTCTGGCTGACTCATTTTTATGTACTGATTTAGACCTGAATTGGTGGTTACTGATTTGTTTTTTAAGGGGGAAAAATGTACAAGGCTGCAATGACAATGACAGTGTAAACCGAATTGGGTATGCACCAGGAATGCATAAACCACTTGTACTTCTGCTTTATTACCTTTATTGTGAGATGCAGGGGAGTAATTAATCTGTTGGTGAGTCTCTGATAGATGTGGCAACAATATTACTGTCGTTTGGTCTTAACCACTAACTATACTAGATGAAGCAAAACAGTGACCAACTGCAGGTGAATATCAACCCTGCTTTTGCTAGCACTTAGAATCGTAGAAAGTTTACAGCACAGAAAAAGGCCACTTGACCCATCTTGTCTGCGCTGGCCGAAAAACGATCCATCCATTCTAATCCCACCTTCCAGCATTTGGTCCTTAGCCCTGCAGATTACGGCACTTGAGGTGCATGTCCAGATTCCTTTGGAATGAAAAAACATTTCCTCATCTAATCTTTCTACCACTTAGAATGTTCTTCACAAAAGAATATTTTATCTCCGGTTATTTTTCTCCTCCCAGCCGCTGCATTTTCCCAAAATAGTACAGTTAAATAGATTAGATTGCCCCAAGGTGTCCTTGGCAATATGTATCTGATCTTGTGATCAGCATGGGCGTAATATGTGTTAGAATGCCACGGAATCATTCACAAGCAATTGGAAATTGTACTGTCAAGGCTCGTAAAATAATACATCTCAGATGGCCTTCAGAAATATTCTTTTAAATTAGTTTTTCCCAGCAGTGGGATGTGCACTGAGTTAGCAACTTGTCCTTTTATCCTGGGGACAAGTGCTAGAATCCGACCCAGACTGAAGGTATGAAAATCTCTTTGGTAACTGGCAGGGACCTATGCAAAACTAATGCTGTCAAGAGTGCTTTTCTCAGATTAGAGTTAAGGCACGTTATTGGGGTAGAATACTAGGAGTTGTACTCTGCATCTAAACAGTGCCCAATCTGACTTGAGATTAAACATTGCTTGAGAATGAACTTGCCTGAACTTCCAAGCATGGTTATACAGTGTAAAGAATTCAGCAATGTCCTGCTGACTTTAAAAACCCAACCCAGATATTTTTTTCCATAGATTGTGAACATTGCCAGGATGAAAAGTAAATATAATCTCTCCCCTTCCTTCTATTTCAGAGGAGGAGAACCGGACAGACTCTTTAACACCATATGAACTGGAGAAAACCGAGTCACTGCAGACTTCAGGCCTTTCCAAAAGAACCCCAGGAATTCCAAATGAAACTGCAGATGGCTCAGTGACATCCATTCATTATACCAATGGAACAGAGCTTCAAGGGTCATATTCTGTAGACAGAAGAGACTCGCTTAACAAAATTAATGAGGTTGACAATGATTTGGGGCAAGGAAGTCGGCACCTAGGTAAACCAGATGTGCAGGTAGAGCAGGCCCAGCGTGCTCCCCGTCGTGGTATTGAGCAGTATGTATCACGATTTGATGAAGTGATGAAACTTAGAAATCAACTGATGAATGAGAAGTCTGGCCACGAGAATGGAGGCGGGGGTGAAGAGTTTGGCACATTCCGCATTTTCAGATTAGTGGGGAGTGCTCTGCTAGCCTTAATGGTTAGAATCTTTGTATGCAAATATCTGGTGAGTACCGCAGCTGGTTTCTAGTATAAAATATTGTGAATTTTAAAGAAAACTTTAATATATACTAGTATGCATTTGATAGGTACTTGCAGCTCTCCTGCATTGTTGCTTAGTAAGTCAAAGGTTGTGCTGTTGCAGTTGGTGGGGGATGCACATCTCCCATGGGAAGAAAGTTTGTGAGAGATCTCTCGAGAAATGAAGTAAATGTTTTATAATTGGTACCTGGGCAATAAATGGAATTTTCCATTCTGCATCATTTTATACACCTTTCACACTTTAGAGTCATAGAGAGATACAGCACTGAAACAGGCCCTTCAGCCCACTGAGTCTGTGCCAACCAACAACCACCCATTTATACTAATCTTACATTAATCCCATATTCCCTACCATTCTCCTACCACCTACCTACACTAGGGGCAATTTACAATGGCCAATTTACCTATCAACCTGCAAATCTTTGGCTGTGGGAGGAAACCGGAGCACCCGGCGGAAACCCACACGGTCACATGGAGAACTTGCAAACTCCGCACAGGCAGTACCCAGAACCGAACCCGGATCGCTGGAGCTGTGAGGCTGCGGTGCTAACCACTGTGACACCTCAATTAGATCATCGCTCAGTTTTCTCTACCTAGGGAATATGGATGAAGTCTGTGCAACCAGCCCTCATAATTGAACCCTTTAACCCCAATATGATTTTGGTGAGTCTGTACTGCACCCCTTCCAAGATCAGTATACTCTTCATGAGGAATGGTGCCCAGAATGGAACACACTTGCAGATTGGGTTTGACCAAGGCTCAAATCAAATGAAGCATAACTTACCTCCCCTTGTAGTCCATCCTCCTTGAGGCAATGGCTGACATTCCATTGACCTTTTTGATTGTACCTGTCCATTAGCTTTTAGTGAATTATGTACATGAACATCCGTATGCCTTTGCTGCTCCACAGTTCCTAGAAAATTGTCTGTCTTGGGTAGTGTATGACCTCACATTTCCCCACTTTGATCTCTGTTTGTCACAGTTTTGCCCACTCGCTTAATCTATATCCCTTTATAATTTCCTGCTTCCGTCTACACTGTTTTCTGTGCCTCCCAACTTAGTTCCATCTGCAGTCTTGGATATACAACCTTCACCCGAGTCATTGATAAATCTGGTTAAAACCTGAGGCCCCAGTTAAGATTCTTCATGATCATCACTTGTCAAGAGTATGCACTCCTTCAGCCTCACCACTCAACTAATTTCCAATATTGCAAGGTTGCTTTCATTGTTAATCTCTTGCATGGAACCTTAGCAAATGCATTTTGGAAGTCCGTATAGATAATATCCATCAAAACTCCTTTATGCAGTGTTAGTCACTTCCTCATAGAAAATTCAACTAGATTAGTCAGACATTACTTGCTCTGGATAGATGAACATCTGGAAGTAATGTGGAGAGCAACTCTCTAATGTTCATCTGTTCAGCATGTGGCTTTTTATTGAGAAGACCAAGAAATATATAAAACTTTAGTTTAATATCTTTTGCATACTTCCTCCTTTACCAAATATCTGCAACTTTTATTTATTTAAGCACAGCCTTTTGTTAGAACATTTTGCAGTTGAACCTCCCTTCATGGTACAGCCCAATTAGAAGTTGCTACTTGTTTTTATGGAAGTATGTGTTTTTTGAGTTCTCTGTATTAAACAAATTAGAGGAGCTGAAGTAAGTGTTTAGAATAAATTACAAAATTTCTATCTTGAAACTTGAAATTATTTCATTTGTCACATATAATATGCTGTGAATATTACTTTGAATGTCATGCCCTGTATTTTTTTTTTTAGAACAATTGCCTCAGGAAAACTTGACTTTACTAGAAGTTTTCAATTTCAGTAATTTCCCATTAGAATGGGACTGGTTTAGAAACAAAAAAAAGTGATATACTCTGCGAATGGCCTGTTTTATTTTAAAAAAAACTCGAGAAGGTGTAAACACAGTGCATGTTGGGAGTTGTAACCTGCTAACTTGAGTCTCTTCTGCCTACTTTGATTTGCATGAACTCCTGGATCAGGCTTTTTCATAGGCATAGGTCCTTGAGAGAAAATATTGTTATAAGCACGTCAAACAGAAAATTTTATTAAGTTAAATATTCATTTTCTGTATTTTGTATTTTTATATATTTTATGAGACTTGGTTAAGGGAAGGGCATGATTGGCAACTAAATATCCCAGGATACTGATGCTTCAGGCGGGATAGAGAGGGAGGTAAAAGGGGTGGAGGAGTTGCATTACTGGTCAAAGAGGATATCACAGCTGTGCTGAAGGAAGGCACTATGGAGGACTCGAGCTGTGAGGCAATATGGGCAGAACTCAGAAATAGGAAGGGTGCGGTAACAATGTTGGGGCTGTACTACAGGCCTCCCAACAGCGAGCGTGAGATAGAGGTACAAATATGTAAACAGATTATGGAAAGATGTAGGAGCAACAGGGTGGTGGTGATAGATTTTAATTTTCCCAACATTGACTGGGATTCACTTAGGGTTAGAGGTCTAGATGGAGCAGAATTTGTAAGGAGCATCCAGGAGGGTTTTCTCGAGCAGACTGTAAATAGTCCAACTCGGGAAGGGGCCATACTGGACCTGGTGTTGGGGAATGAGCCGGGCCAGGTGGTTGACGTTTCAGTAGGGGACTACTTTGGGAATAGTGCTCACAATTCCGTAAGTTTTAGAATACTCATGGACAAAGACGAGAGTGGTCCTAAAGGAAGAGTGCTAAATTGGGGGAAGGCCAACGATACCAAAATTCGGCAGGAGCTGGGGAATGTAGATTGGGAGCAGCTGTTTGAAGGTAAATCCACATTTGATATGTGGGAGGCTTTTAAAGAGAGGTTGATTAGCGTGCAGGAGAGACATGTTCCTGTGAAAATGAGGGGTAGAAATGGCAAGATTAGGGAACCATGGATGACAGGTGAAATTGTGAGACTAGCTAAGAGGAAAAAGGAAGCATACATAAGGTCGAGGCGGCTGAAGAAAGACGAAGCTTTGAAAGAATATTGGGATTGTAGGCGCAATCTGAAACGAGGAATTAAGAGGGCTAAAAGGGGTCATGAAATATCTTTAGCAAACAGGGTTAAGGAAAATCCCAAAGCCTTTTATTCATATATAAGGAGCAAGAGGGTAACTAGAGAAAGGATTGGCCCACTCAAGGACGAAGGAGGAAAGTTATGCGTGGAGTCAGAGAAAATGGGTGAGATTCTAAACGAGTACTTTGCATCGGTATTCACCGAGGAGAGGGACATGACGGATGTTGAGGTTAGGAACAGATGTTTGATTACTCTAGGTCAAGTCGGCATAAGGAAGGAGGAAGTGTTGGGTATTCTAAAAGGCATTAAGGTGGACAAGTCCCCAGGTCCGGATGGGATCTATCCCAGGTTACTGTGGGAAGCGAGAGAGAGGAAATAGCTGGGGCCTTAACAGATATCTTTGCAGCATCCTTAAACACGGGTGAGGTCCCGGAGGACTGGAGAATTACTAATGTTGTCCCCTTGTTTAAGAAGGGTAGCAGGGATAATCCAGGTAATTATAGAGCGGTGAGCCTGACGTCAGTGGTAGGGAAGCTGCTGGAGAAGATACTGAGGGATAGGATCTATTCCCATTTGGAAGAAAATGGGCTTATCAGTGATAGGCAACATGGTTTTGTGCAGGGAAGGTCATGTCTTACCAACTTAATAGAATTCTTTGAGGAAGTGACAAAGTTGATTGATGAGGGAAGGGCTGTAGATGTCGTATACATGGACTTCAGTAAGGCGTTTGATAAGGTTCCCCATGGTAGGCTGATGGAGAAAGTGAAGGCGCATGGGGTCCAAGGTGTACTAGATAGATGGATAAAGAACTGGCTGGGCAACAGGAGACAGAGAGTAGCATTGGAAGGGAGTTTCTCAAAATGGAGACGTGTGACCAGTGGTGTTCCACAGGGATCCGTGCTGGGACCACTGTTGTTTGTGATGTACATAAATGATTTGGAGGAAAGTATAGGTGGTCTGATTAGCAAGTTTGCAAACGACACTAAGATTGGTGGAGTAGCAGATAGTGAAGGGGACTGTCAGAGAATACAGCAGAATATAGATAGACTGGAGAGTTGGGCAGAGAAATGGCAGATGGAGTTCAATCAGGGCAAATGCGAGGTGATGCATTTTGGAAGATCCAATTCAAGAGTGGTAAATGCAATACAGTAAATGGAAAAGTCCTGGGGAAAATTGATGTACAGAGAGATTTGGGTGTTCAGGTCCATTGTTCCCTGAAGGTGGCAACGCAGGTCAATAGAGTGGTCAAGAAGGCATACGACATGCTTTCCTTCATCGGACGGGGTATTGAGCACAAGAGTTGGCAGGTCATGTTACAGTTGTATAGGACTTTGGTTCGGCCACATTTGGAATACTGCGTGCAGTTCTGGTCGCCACATTACCAAAAGGATGTGGATGCTTTGGAGAGGGTGCAGAGGAGGTTCACCAGGATGTTGCCTGGTATGGAGGGCGCTAGCTATGAAGAGAGGTTGAGTAGATTAGGATTATTTTCATTAGAAAGACGGAGGTTGAGGGGGGACCTGATTGAGGTGTACAAAATCATGAGAGGTATAGACAGGGTGGATAGCAAGAAGCTTTTTCCCAGAGTGGGGGATTCAATTACAAGGGGGCATGAGTTCAAAGTGAAAGGGGAAAGGTTTAGGGGGGATATGCGTGGAAAGTTCTTTACGCAGAGGGTGGTGGGTGCCTGGAATGCATTGCCAGTGGAGGTGGTAGACGCGGGCACGATAGCGTCTTTTAAGATGTATCTGGACAGATACATGAATGGGCAGGAAGTAAAGAGATACAGACCCTTAGAAAATAGGCGACAGGTTTAGATAGAGGATTTGGATCAGCGTAGGCTTGGAGGGCCGAAGGGCCTGTTTCTGTGCTGTAATTTTCTTTGTTCCTTGTTCTTTGTTCTTGTGCTGCAAAGGTTTCCAGAGATAAGTTAATCCAAGGTGACAGGCAAAATTATTTTAAAAACTACTTTAAATGATTTGATTTACTTTTTATAAAAGTGGGTGTTGCAGACCATTTGATTTTTATAGTTTTATTTTTTTAACTTCATGGTTGGTGGTTTTCATTTCTGCCTACTATTTGCTGTTGGGTAGATTTCCTACTTGTTGAGGTGCGGTTTGTTTCCATGATTTATAACATTGAGGATTTTTTGAGCAATGTTAAAAGCAAAATCAGAGTGTTTCCAGCTTCTGACATTATTAATCTCACTTTTTAAAAAAAACCCCACAAAGCCTAAATAACAATGAAACACTGCATGAACTGATCCAGTGTGTTAGGTAAGAAATTAGCAAACAGGATCTCAAAAATAGTAATCTCCGGATTACTCCCAGTACCCCATACAAGTGAGTTTAGAAATAGGATGATAATGCAAATGAATGTGTGGCTGAAAAAATGGTGCAAGAGGGAGGGCTTTAGATTCCTGGGGCACTGGGACCAGTTCTTGAGAAGGTGGGACCTGAACAGCTGGATGGGTTGCACCTGAACAGAGCTGGGACAAATTTCCTTGCGGGGCAATTTGCTAGTGCTATTAGAGAGGGCTTAAACTAACTTGGCAAGGGTGTGGGAAACAGGAGGAAATATTAGAGAGGAATACCAAGGTGCACAGAATACTGGGAGAGATAGATAGCACTAGAGTAGGGAATAGTAAGTCATTAGGTGGGATCAGAGTAAGGGAGAAAATAACAAAGTCTAAATCAGGGTTAATGTGCACGCAGGAGTACAAGAGCAAGGATGTTATGTTAAACTTGTATAAGACACTAGTTCGGCCTCAGCTGGAGTATTGCATCCAGTTCTGGGCACCACGTTTTAGCACAGATGTAAAGGCATTGGAGGGAGTACTGAAAAGATTCATGAGGGTGGTTCTAGGTATGAAGACAGATTGAAGATGTTGGGGCTGTTTTCCTTGGAGAAGGGAAGCCTGACAGGAAATTTGATGAGGTATTCAATATCATTCGGGGTCTGGGTGGGGTAGATGGGGAAAAACTATTCCCACTCGTGAAAGGATTGAGAACGAGAGGGCAGAGATTTAAAGTGATTGGCAAAAGAAGCAAAAACAACATGAGGAAAATCATCTTCATGCAGCGAGTGGTTCGGATCTGGAATGCACTGCCTGAGAGTGTGATGGGGGCAGGTTCAATCAAGGCATTCAAAAGGGAATTAGACTGTTATCTGAAAAGAATGAATGTGCAGGATTACAAGGAGAAGGCAGGGGAATGGCTTGAGGTGAATTGCTCATTTGGAGAGCTGGCGCAGACACAATTGGCTGAATGGCTGCCTCCTGTGCTGTAACAGTTCTGTGATCCTGTGAACAGGGGCTATGGAGAATGGGCCTGGATAGAAAGCCAGAACTCTTGTACCTTTTCCCCTCTCTCGACTCTTTATGTTCTGACCGTTTCAGTATAAACCTTTGATAGTTTTACTTCACATGTTTGCTTTTATACATTTATTCATTAAAAGTTATTTTGTTGGGCTTCACATTGGGTTAAGGAATATAAACAGAAAATGCTGGAACTATTCTGCAGATCAGGTAGTATCTGTGGAGAGAGAAAGAGTTAATGTTTCAGATCGGTGACCTTTTGTCATATTGGTTAAGGAAGGTGCCTTGTGCCAGATTGATGTGTAGAATGGGTTCTGGACCTCCTCTCTGCACCTCTTGGACTTATGGACTTTTAAACAAAAATTGAAATGTTTTACACCTCTAAATAGACAGTAGCAGTAGTCTGATTTTATTAACGCACCATGCTGAAGCACTAAATATTGGAACCTGAAAAATCCATTTGGGGAGCTTTACTGTGGTACTGAATACCTAAATTAGTCATAAATTATTCAGTAGTGAGCTGCTTTTCCTTGTGCAGCTTACTGATCAGTGAAAATGGTTTTCAGTCATACTTTGCGCATTTGCTGACTTCATCGGGATACTATTGCTGTCAAGAGTCGAGCAGTGGATGTTCTGAGTAATAACAAGAATTGGGTTACAAAGCTGTTCTCTCCTGCTCAGTTTCTTAAATAAAGTTAATTTTATTCCTGATATAATTGAATTTGTCTCTTCTGTCTGTCGTAGTTCTGTAAAGGGCTATTGTGAAGAAGTTCATAATTGTTTCACTAGGTACAGGAAGTGACATTACAAATCTGGAATAATTGTGTAAGTACTACAGTATTTGTGCAGTTACCATAAGTCATGCCTATATATTTTCCATTGAGCAGCTCAAAAAAAATCTCCAATTTTTAAAATAATTATGGTGCAAATTGCACTCGCAGGAGAATTATAGAAGCTTACAACATAGATGATGGCTAATTGGCCCATTACACCTGTGCTGGCTCTTTGAAACAGCTGTCTAATTTAGTCCCACACCCAACTTTTTCCCCATTTAATGTCATTAATGTTTCTTGTTTTAACTTTTTTCCCCAATATATTTTACAGGCAATTTTTGCTCCATTTCTGACTCTTCAACTTGCATATATGGGCTTGTCAAAGTACTTTCCAAAGGTAAGATTTAAGCCTTGAACTGTTATATAACTTGTGCATGATCTGAATTTATTGGGGTTGTATTTTCAGAAACCACCCCAACAAAGTATGAAAATGGAATCCATTTCTTTCAAGAGGCATTGTGCAATTTTCACTGTTTAAATTCTTTCTAGTTATTTAATTTCTTGGAAGAAGGAAATAAACACAAGCAAGACATCCTAGAGAAAAAGCCTGAAATTTTGGTTAGATTTCAAATTGGACTGGAAGCTCCAACCTGTTGCGAAAGAAAACACATCTTGGGGCAGAAAAGGATAGGATGCGACCTATGCCTGTGAATTTTTTTCGCAACCAGTCTTTTGTCTAGATCCTCTTTAAAGCATTTATGAAGTAATACTACCCCAGTAACCTAGGAGTGCTTAGATTTCTTACAGTTCTTGAAAAATGCTGGTTTTAATAATCTTTGTGTCTTTCCAGTAAATTTTAGCCCAACTTGATCAAAAATTTGTCATAAAACAACATCTGTTTCAAAATTGAGTGTGCTGTGATTAATTTCCGTGTTCTAAGCATACATCTGCCAAGTCAGTTGGTCAAAAGATCACTTAGTTTTTAATGGAAAACATTGCTGAAGCTTGTTTTTCTAGTTACAGCAGCAAAAATAGCCCCATTTCAGATAGGGTGGTAGAAAGCAAGGAAGTAAAATGACATTGAAAAAAGTGACTGGGAAATGAAATTTCCCATAATTCACTGCCCCAATTCGGTATATCAGTCAGTAGAATCATAGAACTTTACAGGACGGAAAGAGGCCATTTGGCCCATTGTATCTACGCCAGCTGACAAGTAGCCATCCAGCCTAATCCCACTTTCTAACTCTTGGTCCGTAGTCTTGTAGGTTATGACACTTCAGGTGCATATCCAAATACCTATAAATGTTATGAGGGTTTCTGCTTCTACCAGCTTTTCAAGCAGTGAGGTCCAGATCCACACCATCCTCTGGGTGAGAACATTTCCCCTCGAATCCCCTCCAATCCTCCTACCTCTTAGCCTAGATCTGTGCCCCCTAGTTATGAATCCCTTAACAAAGGGAAATAAGGCCTTCCTAGCCACTCGATCTGGACCCCTCATAATTTGATGCACTTCAATTAGGTCTCCCCTCAGCCTCCTTTGTTCCAAAGAAAACAACCCGAGCCCACCCAGTCTTTTCTCATAACTAAAATTCTCCAGTCCAGGCAACATCCTCGTAAATCTCTGTTACCCCTATAGTGCAGAACTGCACGCAGTACTCTTAGCTGTGGTCTAACTAATGTGTTGTACAGTTCCAGCATAATTCCAGCTGCTACCTTTATTAGCCGAGGCACAGAATATAAGTATCCCATTCACCTTCTTGACTAACTTATCTACTTGTCCAGCCACCTTCAGAGATCTGTGGATATGCACTCAAAGGTCCCTCTGTTCCTCTACACTTCTTAAAATCCTACCATTTATTGTGTATCCCCTTTCTTGTTAGTCTTTCCCAATTGCATTGCCTCACACTTCTCTGGATTGAACTTTATTTACCACTGTTCTGCCCACCTGATTAGTCCATTGATACCTTTCTGAAGTTTACAGCTTTCTTCATTATCAGCCACATGGGAAACTTTTGTATAATCTACAGACTTCTTAATCATGCCCCCTGCATTCAAGTCCAAATCATTGATATGTACCACAAAAAGCAAGGGGTCTAGGACTGAGCTCTATAGAACCCCACTGGAAACAGCCTTCTGGTCACAAAATCATCTATCGACCATTACCCTTTGCTTCCTGCCTCTGAGTCCATTTTGATCCAACTTGCCACTTTGCTTTGGATCCTATGAGCTTTTACTTTCATGACCAGTCTGCCTTATGGGACTTTGTCAAAAGCCTTGCTAAAATCCTCCTTGTTACCACCTCAAAACATTCAATGTTAGTCAGACATGAACTTCCTTTAACAAATCTGTGCTGATTGTCTTTGATTAATCGCTGTCTTTTGAAATGAAAATTGATCCTGTCCTTCAGAATTCTTTCCAATAATTTTCCCACCCTGAGGTTAGCTTGACTGGCCTGTAACTGCTCGGTCTATCCCTTTCTTCCTTTTTAAACAATGGGACAATGTTAGCTGTCCTCTGGCACCATGCCTGTAGCCAGAGAGGGTTAGAAAATGATGGTTAGAGCCTCTGCTATTTCTTCTCTTTCCTTTAACAGCCTAGGATGCATTTCTTCTGGGCTTGAGGATTTATCTACTTTCAAAGATGTTAAACCCCTTAATACTTCCTCTCTCACTGTTAATTTCATCTAATATTTCACACTCCTCCTCCCTGGTTGCAATGTCTGTATCGTCTCTTTCTTTTGTGAAAACAGACACATAGTATTCATGAAGGACCATAGCAACATCCTCCACTCACCGGTTACCCTTA
Source organism: Heterodontus francisci (assembly GCF_036365525.1). Classification (NCBI taxonomy): domain Eukaryota; kingdom Metazoa; phylum Chordata; class Chondrichthyes; order Heterodontiformes; family Heterodontidae; genus Heterodontus; species Heterodontus francisci. The sequence goes on along the minus strand of NC_090382.1, from coordinate 78,949,833 downwards.
TGGTCTCTATTAGGCCCTACTGTTTCTTTAGTTTATACTCTTGCTCTTTATGTGTTTATAAAAAAAATCTTTTGGTTTTCCGTGATTTAACTTGTCAATATTTTTATGCCCTTTCTTTGCTTTCCTAATTTCCTTTTTAATTTCTCCCCTACGCTTTTTATACTCCGTATTGAGCCTTTGGTATCTGTCATAACCTTCCCTTTTTTCTTTATGCTCTCCTTTAAGCCCCTTGACACCCAGGAGGCTCTAGCTTTGTTAGTCTCATCCTTTTTCTTTAAGAGAACATAACTTGCGTTGAACCCTCACTATAAGAACATAAGAACTAGGAGTAGGCCGTCCAGCCCCTCGAGCCCGCTCCGCCATTCAATAAGATCATGGCTGATCTTTTCGTGGACTCAGATCCACTTACCCGTGCTCTCACCGTATCCCTTAATTCCTTTATTGTTCAAAAATATATCTACCTTAGCTTTAAAAACGCTTACCGAAGTAGCGTCAACTACTTCACTGGGCAAGGAATTCCATAGATTTACAACCCTCTGGGTGAAGAAGTTCCTTCTCAATTCAGTCCTAAATCTGCTCCCTCTAATCTTGAGGCTGTGCCCTCTTGTCCTAGCTTCACCTGCCAGTGGAAACATCCTCTCTACTTGTATCTTATCTATTCCCTTCATAATTTTATATGTTTCTATAAGATCCCCCCTCATTCTTCTGAATTCCGATGAATATAATCCCAATCTACTCAGTCTCTCTTCATAAGCCAACCCCCTCAACTCCGGAATCAACCTGGTGAACCTCCTCTGCACCCCCTCCAGTGCCAGTACATCCTTTCTCAAGTAAGGAGACCAAAACTGCACACAGTACTCCAGGTGCGGCCTCACCAGTACCCTATACAGCTGCAACATAACCTCTCTGCTTTTAAACTCAATCCCTTTAGCAATGAAGGACAAAATTTCATTTGCCTTCCTAATTACTTGCTGTACCTGCAGACCAACCTTCTGCGATTCATGCACAAGGACACCCAGGTCCCTCTGCATAGCAGCATGCTGCAACTTTTTACCATTCAAGTAATAATCCTTTTTACTGTTACTCCTACCGAAATGAATGACTTCACATTTATTAACATTGTATTCCATCTGCCAGACCTTTGCCCACTCACTCAATGTATCTATGTTCCTCTGCAAAGTTTCACAGTCATCTGCACACTTTGCTCTGCCACTCATCTTAGTGTCATCTGCAAATTTTGACACCCTACACGTGGTCCCCAACTCCAAATCATCTATATAAATTGTAAATAATTGCAGTCCCAACACCGATCCCTGAGGCACACCACTAGTGACTGATTGCCAACCAGAATAGCACTCATTTATCCCCACACTCTGCTTCCTGTTAGTCAACCAATCCTCTATCCATGCTAATACTCTACCCTTAACGCCATGCATCCTTATCTTTTGCAGCAGCCTCTTGTGCGGCACCTTGTCGAAGGCCTTTTGGAAATCCAGGTACACCACATCCACTGGGTCCCCATTGTCCACCTTGCTCGTAATGTCTTCATAGAATTCCAAAAGATTTGTCAAGCATGACCTGCCCTTCATGAACCCATGCTGCGTCTGCCCAACGGGGCAATTTCTATCGAGATGCCCTGCTATTTCTTCCTTGAATGTCTCCCACTGATCTGGCACTGACTTGCCTTCAGTTAGCTGTTTCCAGTCCATTTTAGGTAAATCATAGCTTCGTAAAATTAGCTTTTCCTCAATTGAGAACTTTTATTCTTGCTCTTTTTCCTTTTCCATAACTACCCTAGATCTAACCGAATTAAGATCGCTTCCACCAAAGTGCTACCCAGCTGATGTCCCTTGCACTTTCTTGTTGGTCTTGCTACATGCTGACTTACGAGTTCTCCTGAAAGCATTTTAAGAATTCTGCACCCTCTGTCCCTTTCACACTAATTCTATCCCAGTTGTTATTAGGGTAATTGAAATCACCCAGTATTACTGCCCTATTGTTTTTGCGCTTCCCAGAGATTTGCCTACATGTATTTTATTCTATCTCCCTCTGACTGGGGGATCTATAGTACACTCCCAGTAGTGTGATTGTCCCTTTTTTGTTCTTCAGTTCAACCCATATGGCCTCATTTGATATCCTTCTACCATATCATCCCATCATGTGTTTCTTTAATAAGTATTGTGACACCCCCCCCCCCCTCCTCTTTATCCCTCCTTCTATCTCATCTGAAAACCCTATAACCAGGAATGTTGCATTGCCATTCCTGCCCTCCTTTCAGCCATGTTTAAGTAATAGCTATAATATACTCCTACTGTCAGTTTGTGCTCTCAGCTCATCTCCCTTATTCCCTAGACTTTTTGCATTGAAGTATATACCATTCAGTGCTGCCAAACTCCCTTGTCTGTTTTCTAGGCTTTGTTTCCCAGCCTTCCATATGCTTACTAATTTTCTGCCCTCCATTTCCAACTTTTCTTCTCTCCCTTTTGAATCTACTCTCAGATTTCCATCCCCCTGCCAAGCTAGTTTGAACCCTCCCCAACAGTACTAGCAAAATCCCCTGTGAGGATATTGATCCCGGTCCTGTTGAGGTGTAACCCATCTGGCTGGTACCAGAAGTGGTCCCAATGCCTCAGGAATCTAAAGCCCTCCCTCCTGTGCCATCTCTCCAGCCACTTATTCATCAGCTGTATCTTTCCTATTTCTGTAATCAGTTATTCTGATTATCTTGCTCTAGTGCTTGCTGTGACTCTTTCTGTTACTGACCTCAAAATAAACAAAAATTTTTAAACAATATTTTCCATTTCTTTACATTCATAACGTTCACATAAGTGGACTTCTGTGAATTGTTATTTGGTCTGCCCTTGCAGACAACATGTGATGCTGAGGATTAATAATCACCTTAATTGAAGCATTCTACATTATGGATTAATGCTACCATTCACTCTGACATTGATAACGTATCAGTTGTAGGGCCAGAAAGAACAGCAGTAATTTTTCACCTCCCCATCTCAAATTTAAGTGTCATACAAGAATGTATGAGATGTTTTATCTGGAAGAGAAAAGTACTGATGACTATAAATCTGCTCCATCGTAGAGTGAAAAGAAGGTGAAGACTACGGTATTGACTGCTGCCCTGCTTCTGTCTGGAATCCCTGCTGAGGTCATCAATCGCTCTATGGATACGTATGGCAAAATGGGAGATGTGTTTGCAGACCTCTGTGTCTATTTTTTCACCTTTATCTTTTCTCATGAAGTCATTGTTTTTATTGGTGTTGATTTACCTTGACGTCATTGGGTATGGGAGGAGATAGGCACAAGCTTTGATTCATCTAACTTCACAGTTTCCACTATCTGTGCCATTCTTCAATCTTAACAGACATTGGGTCTTTCAGGCTGTTGCAGGCTCTCAAATTCTTTTCTGAATCACTCTGCCCAGAAATACCTCTGGAGGGGTGGGGGTGTTAGGAATTTGAAAAGACAAAAATAAATTGTTATAAGCTTAGAAAAACAATTATGCAGGACTTTCAACTCTTCAAATTGGTGTTTCTTACCAAGAACTTCAAGAAACGTTTATCCTTAACTTTAATTCAGCAAACAGAGTTTGGCATCAAATGGCATGAGTACAGTCTTGAGAAAGCTGTGTTCAAAATGTACAAAAAAATCTCATGTTTGTGTCTGTATATACATGACATGCATATAAATCTGTGTGTGCTTATAAGCCATCTATAGTACAAAAAGTACTGTAACTTGAATTACAGAGGTGCAACAAAAACAGCCTTTCGCATAGAAATGTATCTTTTATTTTGAAAAGTTAACATTACTATCAATTTAATACTGTTATAGCTTACTTGTCTGACATCTAGCTGCACTGGTTTGAGACCATGCTTTACTAGAAAGAATCCACTGGCCAGTGTGTTTGTTATTTTTCTTTATTTGTGACATACTGTGATTAAGTTATTTGACCCATGTTTCGTATTTATATTAGATTATCTTATTTGTAGACACTTGTTGGATACTATGTGTTTTCTGTAAGCAGTTGAAGAGCAGAATGATCATTTTCATTGTACAATTCAAAATTCATTAAAAGTTAGATGCGTAACATTTTAGATATTCTAATTATTTCTGCAAATCTATCCAAAAAATATGCCACTGTTATAAAAGGTCATTTGATAGCTGAAAGGTCACTTCCTGGTTTCATCTTTATCCAACTATGCAATGTTGGAAATTAATGAAATTTTTATCTATGCAATCCGCTCTTCCCTTCTCAAGCAAAGGGACAGGATGAATCCACGAGTTAGGTCTATGTAAGGACACTGTTGAATTTTATTCCATGCAATGTGTGCTTGTGTAGTATGGGAAGGACAATATGTCCATTTTTCTTCTGTTTTAGTGGCTGCAAAACATGCCGCCTTATGTTTATAATATCAAATATTGGGATCTTAAATAAAATCCCATGACATATAAATCAAATTTGTTGGAAATTTACTCTGGCTGTCCATTGTTGTTTCCAAAGTGGTGTCTCCTGTTGATATATAATGCCAGAAGACACTTTATAGAGTTTATTTGATTGTGAGGCATCACATCAAAACTAGTCTTATCCTCACTTGGTATTCACACATACGCTTCCAGCAGAGGTCATTAGATAATTTAGGGACTGTTTCCCTAATGAGGTTGAGGGTTAATAATGAGGGAAAAGACAAGGGAACATATACACACAGCCAAAAAAATGGTATATACTCACAGATAGTCACTCTAAAATGTCCTGTACAAGGTGAAGGGTAGAACTTTGGTAGACCCAGTTTTGCCAAAACTGAGTGATGGAGGTGGTGGGTAGTGGTAAACCGTCTCAGCTGGCATCTCACAAGGAACGTTCTACCATATTGTCTGAAGCATGTTGCGGTGCTAGAGGCACCCAAGAGAGGGCCTGACAAAAGGGAGGACCCTTTGACCGTCCTGTCAAGACGACATTCAGGAAAGCTAATCAAGTGGGGAAGCGTCACATCAAGTTGGCAGTATGCCCAGGAAAGGTGAGCATGGCTATTAGAATTTTTTTTTTCAACACCTTCTATCCTGCGGTCAATGAATCCAACTGTAGTTACTGCAGCTGTTGATTTCTCTAAAATTGGCTGACTCAACAGAGTGTATGAACCTTTCTGTTGTGCCTAGCATAGTATCCCACCACATTGTAATTTCCCATTACTCTAACAACCTGTTATAGGGTGCTTGATACTCCATCACTCCTAAAATGAAACTGCATTTTTTTTGTCTTTTTTTTTTCCCTTTTCCTATTCTGAAACTGCTACGATACAGTTCTATGGGTGTATAGTGGAAATGACTGTTCATTTCAGGTTTTTAAGTGTGATGGGTTGATTGCATCCTTGCCATATTTCTAAATGCAGATAATTTCCAGCAGGGAACAACACCAGAAATTCTGACCTTTTCCCCCCTCCAACACCTTTTCTGGCCGAGAGACAAGGTAAATTGTAGTGATTTTATTTTTCTGATGTGGTTCAGATCAGCTAATTCAGGTGGGGGTGGGTGGCTGATATTGTGACCTGCACACTGACTTTACCAGCTGAGCCATAAAATTGGAAGAGGCTGCCCTAATAGTTCAGCTCAGATTGATTAGCTGATCAATATAGAATGTGTTGATTTATATTTTTGCATACATTTATATTGGTATGCATTATTTAAGGAGTCAATTAAAAAATAGTCTAATGGAAGTTATGAAGTTAAAATGTTAATATTAATTAAGTAACTTGGGTGGTAGAAGTTCCAATATTTGTTTCTTGCTCATTATTGCCTGCATTTTTCTCTCTTCAGTCACCAAATTATTCTGTTCAGACAGTTGAAGAATGCTTATGCTCAGAATGAGTTAAGGTCATATAATTGCAGTTTCCAGTTTTGTTAAGTACAGTGTGCTCACTGAGAACACGCAGATTCTGCACATTAATCAGAATCTACATCTGTCAAATTAAGTTTAGGTATTAAGCTGTTGAATCACTTAAAGGATTAGTGCCTGAGTACTATTTATGTAAGCATTTAATATGTTTAGTTTTAAAATTGTTCCACCTTTCACATTTCATGCCTTTCTTGCACAGCTCTCACCCTTCGCCTTTGTCTAACATTGATCTGAATGATAGCTCTCCATGAATTGTAGATTTACTGGTTCCAGACTGGAAAGTGCACTTGAAAACCCTGGGTGCAACCAGATTGATTACAATATCCTAATCTATACTTCCTCACTGCTTTCTCTTTTCCTGTCTAGAAGATAGTGCTTAGATACACTTCCAGAGCTGCCAACAACCCTCCAGTGTCTCACCTCAGCCTCTATTCTTAGTGTTTCAGCTGAACAGTGTTTTATCATAATCATTATCATAACTGAATTCCTGCCTTGCCTAACAGCCTTGCACCATTCCAGCAGGGCTTATGGTCCCGTTGCCATCTGGAAAGGAAACCCTTTCCTCCAAAGCCAATTGTAGTGCCCACCAGCTGTGATTAAACACAACATAGATCAATGTTTGAACCTGCGACCTTCCTTGTCTGTATGCCTAAATATCTTTACTGCTAAACCATTGGGAGAGTTTTTTTTAAAAAGGTGGGCAATTATTTTTCAAAGTAATTTCACATTCCCTCTTTTTTTTTTTTTAGCCAGTGCTCTGTCAATATACCTGCCAAAATCTGACTCTACAGCCATATGACGTGAGATTTAATCAGGTCTTGCCTCGTAGTTATTTCATTGTGTGTGTAATATTAACTATGTTAGTACTAGCCAAGGCCTCTGGAGCAGACAGAATCCCTGCTGAAATCCTAAAACATGGTGGAGGTACAGTCCTGGCGCAATTGCACAACCTCATCTCTCTGGTGGGAAGAGGAGCACGTGCTGGGGGGTCTCGGGGACGCTGTAATCGTGACCATCTTCAAGAAAGGAAACCAGTCCGATCGCAGTAATTACAGGGGAGTTTCCCTCCGGTCTGTCTCAGGGAAGATCATTGCAAGAATCCTCCTGTGCTGCCTCCTCCCAGTGGCCAAAGAGTTCCTCCAAGAGTCGCAATGTGGATTTCGCCCAGAGAGTCACTTCAGATAATGCTCTTCATGGCGAATCTGGGAAAAATGCAGGCAGCAGCACCAACCACTCTGCATAGCCTTTTTCGACCTCGCAAAAGCTTTTGACTCCATCAATTGCGAGGGTTTATGGAGAAATTTGTCACCATCTTTTGCCTATTACATGAAGTGCAAGCTGTGGTCCTTGCTAATGGGACCACCACAGATCCTATCTCAGTGAAGACTAGGGTTAAACAAGACTGTGTCATCCCACCAACTCTTCTCTCTTTCTTGCCACAATGCTGCACCTCACCTCCAAGTTCCCCACAGGAGTGGAGATAATTTACAGGAAGGACAGGAAATTATTCAACCTTCGTTGCCTTCAGTGAAACCAAGTTCACTCTAACCTTAGTTATGGAGCTTCAGTACGCAGATAATGCTTGCATTTGTGCTCACTCAGACTGAGCGCTGAGTCCTTGCTTGTTCTTTCACCGAAGCATATAAAAGGATGGGCCTTACTTTAAACACCCAGAAAGCTAAGGCTGTCTTCCAACTAGCTCCTGCAGTGCATTATCACTTCCCATCGATCAAAATCCATACTGAGACCCTGGAAAACATGGACCACTTTCCATATCTTGGGAGTCTCCCCTCAACAAAGGCAGACATAGATGATGAAGTCCACCACTGCCTTCAGTGTACCAGCTCAGCCTTTGGCCAACTAAGGAAAAGAGTAAGCAAGGACTGGGACTAAGGTCATGGTTTACCGGGAAGCAGTGATCCCCGTACTCCCATATACTTCAGCAACTTTGACAATCTATAGCAGGCACTGCAAGGCACCAGAGAAATATCACCAATGCTGTGTCTGCAGAATCCTTCAAATTTGTTGGCAGGGTAGGCAGTCTAATGTCAGCATCCTCTCCTAAGCCAACAATCCCAGCATCAAGACACTGAACACCCAAAACCAGCTTTGCTGGGCAGGTCACATTGTTCGCATGCTTGATAGCTTGCTCCTGAAACAACTGCTCTACTCTGAACTTTGTCGTGGCAAGACACACCCAGGAGGGGTGAGAAAACGCTTTAGAGATATTCTCAAAGCATCTCTGAAAAAAATCAACATCCCCACCGATTCATGAGAATCCCTGGCACCTGACTGCTCAAAATGGAGGAAGAGCATTCAGGAAGGCACTGAGAACCTTGAAAGACTTCAGGAGCATGCAAAGGCCAAGTCCAGGCAGCAGAAGGAGCGCACAGGCCCAAAGTAACTCTCTTCCCCGTCCCTTCAAACGCCACCTCCCGCAGATGTGGTAGAGTCTGTGAATCATGCATTGGACTTGTTAGTCGTACTAAAATGCCTAGAACTGGAGCAAAAGCAAGTCATCCTCGATCCTGAGGGACTGCCTAGGAAGACAACTAACCATGTTTCTGAGAATAAATTGAGTGGAGGCTCACTGTCCTTTTGTATTGATGTGATGTTGGCAAAGGGAGCTCTGAATATGTCTTAATCTTAGAAATTGAATGGTGGGAAAGGGTTTTTAAACAAGTTTAAAAAGCAGCTTTTGCACTTGCAGCTGGTACAAAATTAACTAAGTACGGCAATCTCGTATAGATGATCTTACTTGCAAGGGTAGTTTGCATCTACAGCATTATACTATCCTGGCCCTAATTTAAGTATAATTAAAGTTGTGGTTAAAATTCTCCATATTTTAATTTTAGTTTATTGGCACAACTGTTTTAAAACCACTGAGTATTCTTGTAATAAATGTTTCCTTGTAACAATGGTTAGTGGTATGTAACTGTAACAGATATTTTATTGTGAGTTTGTGCCATAAGTCCATTTCTTTGACCAACGATGATAGTCTTCTGTAAATTGTGGTTGCCACAGGAAAATTATATCTGTTTCTTCGATACTGAAACCTGCAGCCCAACCAGAATTATAATTGTTTTTGTTTTTAAAAAATCAGGTGTGGTATGTTATAAACATTGCTACCAGTGAGAAACATGGCTGAATACACAGTAGCACAGTCGTTATGTTATTGGACTAGTAATCCAGAGGCCTGGATTAATGATCAGATTTACTAATGTCCTGTAGGAAAGGAAAGATGCTGTTCTTACTCATATCATTCAGGCCCCCACCTGCCAAGAATGAGGCACATTAATTTTACTACATGGACATTAAATTTTAAAATTGTTGCTGGGAAGGAAAGAAGGTCTATTACAAGGGGTTGCCAAGCCCCTGGCTGGAAGGACATCATTGCATATTATTAACAGACAGTACTTGGAAAGGACGAAGGGGCTACTCCCGGCTCCAGTTTAATCCACAATCGACTTTTGATTACTAAACGTTGAGGGTGGTGGAGCTCGCATTCCAGGTTGACTGCTAAAATGGCAGAATACACAAACAGATGTGGTCACACCTACTAGTCCCATGACTAACCTGGGCAAACTGAGTTTTTTGAATTTGAACTGGCCACAGAGTTTTGAACTGGCAGAAAGCTGTTTGCTCCTGGACTGAAAAGATCTCTCTCCTGTCTGCTCCCATCTCTTTCTCACAGAACTGAAGACCCATTGAAGACACATATAAACCCCAAGAAAGAAAAGTCTCCTACAATGAACAAGGTTTAAGAAGAATATTGGGTCCCAACGAAAAGCAAGAATTACCTACAAGCAAGAACTACCTACAAAAGGACTACAGTGAGCTTGAAGCACAGTAATAAGAAACTCTTCTGATATTGCCTCAAACCTCCTCCCTTTATTTTTCTTCTCTTTTCTATCTCTATTTGCATATGCATATCCCGTATGCATGCTAGCATGGGACGCGGTGTGTATCCGTAAGTATTAACCGAATTGTAGTTTAAGTTTTAATAAATTTCACTTTTCTTCTTTAAACCTAAGAAGGCCTGTTGGTGCTAATTTCTTTGCCTTATAATTGGAAAGCAGTGAACAAGGATTCACCAAGGGGGAGCTAAAACAGTGTGTTCAAAAACAAAACCCTGTTACAATAAGACCAGGTGAAGGCTAAGAAAGACCCCTAGACACCTTTCTCACCTGGTCATAACACTAGTGTGTGACTCTAGATCCATAGAAATGTAATTGACTCTTAACTACCTTCTGAAATGGCCTAGCAAGCCACTCAGTTGTATTCAAGAAGGCAGCTCACCACCAACTTCTCAAGCGTAATGAGGGATGGGCAATAAATGCAATGCACACATCCCATGAATGAATTAAAAAAAATTTAAATTTAGCTGATGCCAATAAACCTCATTATTTGAACCTTTCCATTAAATTGCAGCCTGTTGCTCACTTAAGATAATCATTCTACAGTACCAGCATCTACAGATGAATACAAGTAGCATGTCAGTGTCATGTAACATTGCTTCTAGATGGTATTTTTATTGCATTTACTTTGTCATTAGACTAGTAACAACCTACCAACAAACACTGAAGAAATGTAACATTTTACAGTTAAAAATGTGATTTTTAAAATTAGAGAAGCAAATAACAAAAATACAGAATGAGCCTACATTTTACACGTATTTCAAGTCAATACAATTTGATTTTGTATGTAACCCAGTCTAAAGCATAAAAAGTATTCCTCTCCAGGTCAAGTCACACTACTGCTTTTGCAATCTTGCCATTAAGCTGGTCTCTTTCCATTTGAATTTCCAGGTTCTCTTTCCTTTTTGTATGCTTCATGCACTTTTTTATATACAACATTCGCATTTCTTTTGTGTTGCTAGCGTTACATTTATCCAGTAAAACTCATTTGGGGCATCAAATTATGTTCATCCAGGAACCAGGACAACTTGTTGGGTTTAATTTAAATGTTACATCACTGAAGTAGCTATAAGAAAACAAAAAAAATCAATCAAAGATAGTCATGGCTAAATAGAAGATTTGATAAGAACATAAGAAGTAGGAACAGGAATCGGCCATATGGCCCCTTGAGCCTGCTGTGCCATTCAATAAGATCATGGATGATCATCTGTCTCAACTCTACTTTCCTGCTCTATTCCCATATACCTTGATTACCCACATGTTGAAAAATTTATCGATCGCCATCTTGAATATACTCAATAGACTGCGCATCTGCAGCCATTTGGCGTAGAAAATTTCAAAGATTCATAATGCTCTGACTGGGATTTCTCCTTATTTCAGTCCTAAATGGCCAACCCCTTATCCTGAGATTATGCCCATAGTTCTAGATTCCAGCCAGGGGAATCAGTCTCTCAGCATCTACCCTGTCATGTCCTTTTAAAAATTGAATATGTTTCAATGAGATCATCTTTCATTCTTTGAAATGAGAATCTAGACAGGATAAATCAAATCGGCAAAAGTAGATTGGAGGATGAGTTCATGGAATGCATTTGTGACAGTTTCCTAGAGCAATACATTGTGTAACCAGGGAAGAGGCTATTTTAGATCTTGTTTTGTATAATAAGGCAGGTTACTTTGTAATCTCATTGTAAGGGATCCTCTGGGAAAGAGTGATCATAATATAATAAAAGTTCACATTGAGTTTGAGAGTGACTTACATAAGGTTGAAACTAGAGTATTGAACTTAAATAAAGTCATTTACATAGGTATGCATGGTGAGTGTGAGAGAATGTGACATTGTTCACTTTGGTAGGAAGAATAGAATCGTAGAAAGTTTAAGGCACAGAAAGAGGCCACTTGGCCCATCGTGTCTGTGCCGCTGTAAAACGATCCACCAATTCTAATCCCACCTTCCAGCATTTGGATGGTAGCCCTGCAGAAAAACAGAATATTTCTTAAGTGATGAGATATTATTAAATAGTTGGTTTCAGACGGTTTTGGAAAGAAGGAAGGATGTCCTTGTACATGAAACACAAAGTTAACATGCAGGTACAGCATACAATTAGAAAGCCAAGTGGTATGTTGGCTTTAATAGCAAGGTGGTTGGAGTATAAGAGTAAAGAGATCTGCTGCAATTGTGCAGGGCTTCAGTGAGATCACACCTTGAGTACAGTCTTGGTCCCCATACTGAAGGAAGGATATACTTGCCTTGGAGGGGGTGTAACAAAGGTTCAAAAGATTGATTCTGGGAATGAGAGGGTTGACCTATGAAGAGAGATTAGGTAGAATGGGCCTATACTCTTGGGTTTAGAAGAATGAGAGTGGTCTCATTGAAACATAAGATTGAGAGGCTTGACGGTGGATGCTGCGAGGTTGTTTCCCCTGGCTGGGGAATCTAGAACATGGGGGCACAGTCTCAGGATAAGGGGTCAGCCATTTAAGATTGAGATGAGAAATTTCTTCACTCAGTGGGTTGTGAATCTATGGAATTCTCCACTTCAGAGGGCTGTGAATGTTCAGTCATTGAGTATATTCAGGGTTGAGATCGATCAAATGTTTGGACTCTAAGGGATATGAGGATCGGACAGGAAAGTGGAGTTGAGGTCAAGGATCAGCCGTGATCCTATTAAATGCTGGAGCAAGCTGGAGGGACCATATGGTCTACTTCTGTTCCTATTGCTTATGTATTTATGTAGCCCCATGATGTGAAAGCTGAGACAGACTAACTAGTAGATTGTTGTTTTATTCCCTGTGAAAATTTAGATTTGAGTCTACTTTTAATGGGTGAATTTATCTCTAAGAAAAAGTTAGGGGACTGAAGGACCCAATAGCTTCTAATTGACTCAATTGCCTGCAAGCGCCCTACATGAAATTGCCTTGGAGCAGTCTCAACCCAGTATCTAATGGCCTTTGGAAAACTGCCTATTTAGGGACTCGAGCAATCTCACTCAGACAAGCTGTAAGGTTGACTGATGGGTGACATGGAAGTGTCAAACTGGTGAATGACGAGCAAGAGGAGTGTTATCCTCTATCTAACCCATGATGTACAACCAATTAAAGGCTACTGAACTGAGCCTCAAACCCCACATTCTAGCCACCATCAAGGCTGGCTTTCTCCACTGATGGAATATTACCCACACCAACTGATACCCCTACCTGACCTGAACTACTGCTTAGCTCTTATCCAGACTTCCTGTAACTTCCAGATTCAATTACTGCAAAACTATCTTCCCACTTTTCCAAGTTTCATCCTTCACAACTTGCACTTATATAGCACCTTTAACATTGAAATCATCCTAAGGCACTTGACAGAGGTGAGAAAATAAACTAGATAAAAGGAATAAAGGAATGGAAACTGAACTCTGGTGATGGTTAGATGTGATAAGAAAAAACCTGGTGAACAAGGTTTGTAAAGGCAGAGAGAAAAGTGGAGATGGAGTTAGGGAGGAATTCCAAAGAAAGAATATATAGCATATTTCAGATCCTCAGATCATCCCAAAGCATTTCAAAGCCCATGAATTACTTTGAAGTGTTGGCACTGTTATGTAGACAAATGTGGCAGCCAATTTGTGAACATGTTCCCACATACAACAGTTGAGGGATAAACTTTGGCCAGGACACTAGGAGAACTCTGAATTTCTTTTAATTGTGCCCTAGGATTTTTTTATGTTTGAACAGGTGGATGGGACCTCATTAACTTCTCATCTGATAGACATATTTTGAACAATGCAATATTTCTTAAATACTGCACTGAAGTTTCAGCCTAGATTATGTGTTCAGGTCCTGATGTGGAACTTGAACCAAATAACCTTCTGACTTAACTGTGAGAGTGCAACTACTAGGTTTGAGGTGACTGAACAGTGCTCCTAATAGTGGGGTACAGTAAGGGACCATGCACAAAAGAACCTGATAGAGTTCTTTTAAGGAGGCGACTGAAGTGGTAGATAGGGAAAATTAAGTGGGGATATGGTGTACATGGACTTTCAATGAAACCTTTGACAAGGCGCCACATAGAAATATATTGAAGAAGATTTTGGGATATGGTATGAGAGGTAGAAAACTCAAACATATGGCCTTAACCTAATATTAAAAAATTCAAATAAAAAATATTTTATTTTCTTTGACCAGTGGCTTATTACATCTGTAACCAAGCTTAAGAGTGTCTAAATTAAGATACTGCAAAATCTACACAGATAGAGTCCCTGTTTAGCCAATATGGAATACACCACCTCTGACAATCCTTGTGCATGGAAATTTAGTTTTTGGCCCAATTTTGATAAATCAACTTATCTCTAAGGAAATAGTTGGGTACTGGAGGATGCAACAGGTTCCAATCCACTCCAGATTGATGGGATAATGGTCTCTAATACTCAGTGTAGAGGCATTAATGCCAGGTACAGAATTACTTTCCGGTTGAGGTAGATCCAAGAATGCATACCTGGCAATGCATATTGAAATCAAGTCAATTCCATGAAAAAACTGGTAATCTGAGCTAGGAAAGGATGAATAACCAACCCAGCCTGACTCATCAGTGGGAATTGTACGGTAAATAACAAAAATTTTTATTTATATAGTGCCTTTAACATAGTAAAATGACGCAAGCAACCTCACAGGAGAGTAATCAGACAAAAGTCGACAGTGAGCCACATAGGAGATATTAGGTATTGGGATAAAAAGCGTGATCAAAAAGGTATGGAGCGTCTTAAAGAAGAGTAGAGGTGGAGAGAATTAGGAAGGGAATTCCAGAGTTTGGGGCCTGGACAGCTGAAGGCATGTTTGCCAATGCTGGGGCGAAGGAAGTCATGGATACACAAGAGAACAGAATTGGAGGAACACAGAGATTTTGAGGCTTGTAGGGCAGGAGGAGGTTACAGACATGGGGAAGGGTGAGGCCATGGAGGGATTTGAATACATTAATGAGAATTTTAAATTTGAGATATTACTAGACCAGAAGCCAATTTAGGTCAGTGATTATAGGGGTGATGAGAGAATAGGACAGTGTGAGTTAGGATATGGGCAGCAGAGTTTTGAATGGGCTCATATGACAGTAAGGATCTCCTTCCACACAAAGCATAGCGTCATAAATCTTAGAATAATAGCAGGCCTATATGAATCACAGAGGTAAGATTGTTTTTCTAGTGTAGAGGGAATGCAGATTGCTGCACTTGAAGCAAAGTGGACAATTCTGACTTCTCAAAATGTGACATTTTTGCTTGTTCACACTGTGCCTCATCTACCATTATCATCATCAGAAGTTATAAATTCTCTGTGCTCAAGTACAATCAGTTCTGAGTGTAAATACCAAACAGATAGATTCTTTACCACTGAGCTCCACGCAACCTTTCAAGCTTGGTCAATGTGCTGAACAAACATGAAGAAGCGTATCAATAGTCTGTGCTGATAGGCTGTTTAGTTTTAATTGGTTAAAATCTAGTGGTCTCTCTCAAATAAGTTTAGCACATCTCTACTGTGAGGCTGACATCAACAAATAACCAATTAAAAATAAAAGACATAACTTGAAAAGAAAGTGAAAAGATTAAATGGGGAAGGAAAATAAATACAAAAATAGGAAAAAGTGTTCTTCAAATAATTACAAGGCAAAGTTATAGCATTTCAGGCCTTGTTACCAGTACATTGCAAGCCACAGATCCTGAAACAGTGCAACTAATAATAACCGTACATCCTCTGTTGAAACAGATCAAGGCAAAGAAAAAGAGAAACTAATAAACATGAGTTTATTTTCTAGTACAACTAATTTACATTTATGTGGCAAATATTGCTTGATTAATTAGTGCAATTTCTGTAAACATGGACCAGCTGTCACATAAAGAACATTATCAATTAAATGATGCTATAAATAACACAACATATTTACAGCTGCAAGGAGATATCTTGGCACCACAAATATTATTTTATTCTAAAACATCTCATTTCTATTCAACAGGCGGTCTTTGCGTGTAAGAGACGTTGTTTGGCTCTTATTAATGTTTCTGTTGACTAATTAGACTGACATGAATTCAAATTATGATTATAAATTCTTGAAATCTATTATGTTTTGAATACATCTGACTAAATTAGTGCTAGATTATTAATTCATGATCCAATATTTTGGTAATGAGTCAATCTGTCCTGTTATAGTTATAGTGCAAATGCAAAAAATAGTTGGTTAGATGTTGCAGTGTTCTTTAAGGAATTTAAGGTTAGAATCTGCAATAGACTGAGACAGTGGACTTCCAACCCATTTACCTGAGATAAATTCAAATAATTAGATTCAAGAGGTGAAAGGATAGTGCTTTAAATGACTGTATCATCCTGAAGTAAAGGATAATCAAAATCATAAGTTTCACCTCCTTCCGCACAAAGCAAAGTCATAAATCTTGGAATAATAGCAGGCCTGATGTGAATCACAGAGGTAAGATTGCTTTTCTAATGTAGAGGGAATGCAGATTGCTGCACTTGAAGCAAAGTGGACAATTCTGACTTCTCAAAATGTGACATTTTTGCATGTTCACACTGTGCCTCATCTGCCATTATCATCATCAGAAGTTAGAAATTCTCTGTGCTCAAGTACAATCAGTTTTTAGTGCGTAAATACCAAACAGATAGATTCTTTGTCACTGAGAGCTAAATTGTAACGAGAACAATGGTCGCTACAGTTGTGTTCAAAATATATCTTGCGATTTGTCCTGTACATGCCAGTGCTGAACTTCAGCTGTGGGAACTTGATTAGTAATAATTCAGCAGGATTGCCATCTTAGTGCCTTGATTTCTCTGTGGAATAGTGAGGTTATATTTTGGGAAAATCAGAATAGGGTAAACAGAAAACAGTTTTGATGATAATGCCCCATCTCTGGTGTCCTAGTCCCAAATAGTTCTAAAAGGAATTTAAGTTGTTTATTTGTAACTGAGATCATTTGCCATATTAAACATAACATGAATACCAGCTTAATATTTGCACACTGAGTATCATTTGAGATAGAGTGGCGTAACCATTCATTTTTTTTTAAATTCTATGTTAATTATTGGTATACTTCCATTTAAACATAGTCATAGAGTTATACAGCATAGAAACAGGCCCTTCGGCCCACCGTGCCCATGCCAGCCATCAACCTATCGATTCTAATCCCATTTTCCAGCACTTGGCCTGTAGCCTTGTATGCTATGGCATTTCAAGTGCTCATCTAAATACTTCTTAAATGTTGTGAGGGTGCCTTCCTCTCCCACCCCTTCAGGCAGTGTGCCCCAGATTCCAACCACCCTCTGAGTAAAAAAAAATTTCCTCAACTCCCCTCTAAACCTCCTGCCCCTTCCCTTAAATCTATGCCCCCTGCTTATTGACACCTCTGCTAAGGGAAAATGTTTCTTCCTAGCTATGTCCCTCATAATTTTGTATACCTCAATCAGGTCCCCCCTCAGCCTTCTCTGCTCGAAGGAAAACACCCTAGCCTATCCAGTCTCTCTTCATAGCTGAAATGCTCCAGCCCAGGCAACATCCTGGTGAATCTCCTTTGCACCCTCTCCAGTGCAATCACATATTTCCTATAGTGTGGCGACCAGAACTGTACACAGTACTCTAGCTGTGGCCTAACTAGCGTTTTATGCAGCTCCATCATAACCTCCCTGCTGTTATATTCTATGCCTCAGCTAATCAAGGCAAGTATCCCATATGCCTTCCTAACCACCTTATCTATCTGTGCTGCTGCCTTCAGTGATCTATGGACAAGTACACCAAGGTCCCTCTGACCCGCTGTACTTCCTATGGACCTACCATCCACTGTATATTCCTTTGCCTTGTTAGTCCTTCTAAAATGCATCACCTCACACTTCTCAAGATTAAATTCCATTTGCCACTGCTCTGCCCATCTTACCAGCCCATCTATATCGTCCTGTAATCTAAAGCTTTCCTCCTCACTATGTATGACACCACCAATTTTCGTATCCTTTGCAAATTTACTGATCATACCTCCTATATTCATGTCTAAATCATTAATGTACACTACAAACCGTGAGCAGAGAAGGACTTAATGACATTTCTAAACTAGACAGTACAAAGAAGCTGATTTACAAAGAATTACATAGAAATTACAACATAGAAAATACAGGCCGTTTGCTTCAATCTGTCTGTGTTGGTGCTCATTCTCTAGATAAGGAATAATCCTAATCTCATGTGCCCATTGTGTCACTATACCCCATTATCCCATTTTGCTTCAAGCACCCATCTAACCCATTCTCGAATGTTGACATGGTGTCTGCTTCAGTCACTGATAGGGCATTACACAGCCTCAGAACTTTCTGCTAACTGTTCTAAATCTCTTGCATTTAATCATTTATCTGTATCCCCTTCAATGCATAAATGTTTGAAATGATCACTTCTCAATACACAAGGTCACTGATCATTTTGTTCAGCTCCTTTACGTTGTGAAGATGAGCAGCCGCTCCCTCCCACCCAATTCCGTTGATGTTGTCTGTGCAAACAATTTAAATTAAATATTTCAAAAGTGAAGTGTTTTGATGGCACATAATATTTCCAGGCTTAATTCTTCTTCCTGATGTCAAGTTTGTTGAGTGCAAAGAACCCAAACTGAAGAGTTATAAACATTGACTTTTCCTTTAATAAGTGTACAGTGTGGTGCAAATGGCCACCGAAGATCAAACTTTATATTAAAACTGTCTTACTGTCTGGTAAGGGCAAAAGAATACATTCCAAGCTAGGAAGTGTCAATTACATCCACCCTGAACCCATCAAGAGACATTTTTGAATTGAATGGGTTCTTCTGAAACAAGGAAGGTATGAAGTAGCTACATCCTGAGCCATTGTCGGTCACCACAGGGAGGGGGAATCTACATCTCCCAACAGAGGCAAGGTTTTTGACCTTAAAAAGTAGCTCTCTGGAAAGAGAGGATGAGAACTAGAAAAAACATCATGAAAGCCTGTCCAGCTGAGAGCTGGGAGAAATCCAGCAAAAGCCAAAGAAGGTGCCCTGCTGTGAATTCTATACTTCAATTTGTGCAGCAGAGAACTGAAAGTGATCCACTGTCTCTAGATTGAAGACTCAGCTACCAGAAAAATCTATAAACGAGCCAGGCCTGCAACTTTTAAAGAGAAATTGACCTCCGAGAAGATTCAACAGGTTTACCATGAACCCCGAAAACCTACCTCACTTCGAACCACTTACCCCTTTTCTTCTGTATCTATCTCTTGTGTGTGTGTTTGTGTGTATGTGCACGAGTGGATGCGTGTGTGGGTGCGGTTGAGACTATTTCAGGAATGAATATTGCTCAATAAACAGTTAATCTTCTGTTTTAAACCTACAAGAAAACATGTCATTGCCTGTTTATTTGACAAGTAAAACACAAAGGGTTTAAAACCCTAGTAACAAAATCACTTGCTGCAGTCAGTTGGGAGGTGAACAGTGGGAACTAACCACATCCCTTACCACTTGGTCGTAACACTGGGTTTCTCAGCTTTGACAGTGTCATAGAAATGGCAGCAGATTGTTTCTAAGCTGCAGAAATGACTAAATCAATTTAATATTCCTTAAAAAAACTTTTATTTTAAAAGTTATTTATTAAAGGTTAGCTTCGTTCTTAGAGTTGTAACCTTTCACTATTGTGTCCACTGCAGTTAAGTGTAAGGTTGTAAATATATAACCATATTATGTGACTGTTTCGATGTGTTAACCTGTAAAATAAATTTATTTACTGTTTTAAACTTAAAATAAAGCCTAATGTGATGCCCTACTGCTTTTGGAGATTGGAACAACATTTAATGAAGGCAGACCACTGCTTAAAAGCAATTACCAGATAGCATTTGTTGTTTGAAACATAGAAACATAGAAAATAGGAGCAGGAGTAGGCCATACAGCCCTTCGGGCCTGTTCTGCTATTCAAAAAAGATCATGGTTGATCGTCTAATTCAGTACCCTATTCCCGCTTTCTCCCCATATCCCTTGATCCCTTTGGCTTTAAGAAATATATCTCTCTCCTTCTTAAATACATTTACTGACTTGACCTCCACTGCTTTCTGCGGTAGAGAATTCCACAGGTTCACCACTCTCTGAGTGAAGACATTTCTCCTCATCTCGGTTCTAAATGGCATACCCCGTATCCTGAGACTATGACCCCTGGTTCTGGACTCCCCAGCAATCGGGAACATCCTCCCTGCATCTAGCCTGTCTAGTCCTGTTAGAATTTTATAGGTTTCTATGAGATATCCTCTCATTCTTCTAAACTCTAGTGAATATAGGCCTAGTCGACCCAATCTCTCCTCATATGCCAATCCTGCCATCCCAGGAATCAGCCTAGTAAATCTTCTTTGCACTCCCTCCATGGCAAGAACATCCTTCCTCAGATAAGGAGACATGATATCAAAAGTTCACTGAAATCTCGAAGCAAGAATAGACACTATTATAGGTATGAGAGCTGGCATTCCCATGAAAATGATCTAAATCTGCAGCCAAAATAATCTAGGGCAAGAAATTTAGAAAAAAACACAAAAGTTAACAACTGGTCAGATGAGCTTTGGAAAAGGCGCAGAGAAAACAACAATGATCCCATGTGTAAAGGTGATGATCAAACAAACAGATGGCATGGCCATGTATGGGTGAAACAGGTGGCTCTAAGATCTGGATCTGTAAGATGATAGTATGATATTGCCTCTTCAAAATCCATCATAGTTAAGTGAAAGTGTTAATGTTAAGATTGCCTTCTATCAATCCTATTTTAATCATATAATCTTAGAATTATATAGCACAGAAAGAGCCCATTCAGCCCAACATGCCGATGCGGCTTTTTGAGAGAGCTATCTAATTAGTCCTTCTCCCCTATCTTTCCCCATAGCCATTCAAATATTTCCTCTTCAGGTATTTACCCAATTCTATTTTGAAAGTTACTATTGAATCTGCTTCACCATCCTTTCAGGCAGTTATTCCAGATCACAACAACTCATTGTAAACAAATGTGAAGGTGGCAGGACAAGGTGAGGAGGCTGTTAAGAAGGCATACAGGACCCCTGGCTTTATAAATAGAGACATAGGGCTGAATTTTAACTCCCAAAAATTAGTCAGCAGTTAAAATGCAACAAAATCTGAACCAGGAACCCAACTCACCTCAAAGCTGCCCCCTCCTGTTTTAATAGAGGCAGGACAAGGGGTGGACAACCAACCCACTCATGGGAAGTGGGTTGACCATTTAAGTATTATAATGAAGCTGCGTGCTTTCATTTTAACAGCCATTCTATTTTTAACCACAGGGTTTGCTGGGCCTCGCAAAACTGCGCAGGTTAAGACAGATTGCGGGACTGAATTCATGAGGTGTGGGACAGGAGGAGCAAGAGTGCTTCCTCCAGGCCCAGCATGCTACCCAGTAAACAAACCACCGCCACCACGCCCCCCCCGAATCAGTCTGCCTCACCCATACCATCGCACTCACCCCAACCCTGACCACCATCGGACCACCAACTGCTCTCTCCCCAACCATTAGCTGTTAACTCCCACATAATTGGATTACCTTGACCAACAACTGCTCCCCCTAACCACTATTGGATACCTCACCAACACCAACGTCTGCCCACTGATCACCATCGGACCACCCCTGCCCCCCTGCAATGGGATCCTATGGACCAGCATCCAACCCCCACCCCGCCCCCTAAACAATGATGGATTTTCCGGACATTCCAAGATCCGCAACACCCCCCCCCCCCCCCGCATTCCTACTACCCCCTGCCAATCCAAGTCCTTCCCCTCAGGATCCGGAAACCCCCCCACTGCGATCTATACATACCTGCCACGATCTTTCACTTCCCCATTACACCTACCTGCTCTCGTAGGCTTTGGCCCTGTAAAGTAGCCTTTTAGCCTGAAAGGCCTCCAACCTGTCAATCAAGCTGCATTAGGGTGGGACCCCACTTAAAGGAGCCTGCAGTTAAGTTCTGCAGGACACTCAGGAAAAATCTTCTTGCATTTCCAGACGGCACAACAGAAACCCCCACCCCACTCCCACCCTGCACAGAACTTGCCTCCTGGTTAAAATCCAAGCCATTGAGTGTCACAGCAGGGAAGTTTAGCTTAAACTTTATAAAACACTGGTTAGGAGTATTCTTGCCAATTATGTGCACCTCAATTTAGAATGGATGTCAAGCCCTTGGAGACTGTGCAGGGGAGATTTATTAGAATAGTACCAGGAATGAAAAACTTCAGTTAAGTGAAGCAACTAGACAAACTGGGATTGTTCGAGAGTCATAGAGCAGAGTAGGTTATGGGGAAATTTGATAGAGGTGTCCAAAATCGTTAAGTGTTTTGATAAAGTAAACAAGGAGAAACTGTTTCCTGTGGCAGAAGGGTCGATCACGAGAGGACACAGAATTAGGGTAATTGGTAAAAGAACTGGAGACTAAAACATTTTTATTTAGCGAGTTGTTATGATCTGGAATGAATGGCCTGAAAGGTTGGTGAAAGCAGATTAAATATTAATTTTCAAAACGAATTTAGATAAATACTTGAAGGGAAATGTTTTCTGGGCAATGGGAAAAGAGCAGGAGAGTGGGACTAATTAGATAGCTTTTTCAAAGAGCCGGAACAGACATGATGGACTGAATGGTCCCCTGTGCTGTATCAGTCTATGCTTCTCCTCATCTCGCCTCTGGTTCTTTTACCAATTAATGTCAATTTATGTCCTCTGGTTACTGACCCTGCTGGCTAGTGGAAGCAGTTCCCCTATTTACTCTATTCAAATCCTTCATAATTCTGAGCACCTCTGTCAAATCTCCCATGAACCTTCTCTGCTCTAAGGAGAACAATCCCAGCCTCTCTTGTCTTTCCACATAAAGTAAGTTCCTCATCCCTGGTACCATTCTAGTAAATCTCCTCTGCACCCTTTCCAAGCCTTGACATTCTTCTTAAAGTGTGGTGCTCAGAATTGGGCACAACACTCCATCTGAGGCCAAACGGTTGATTTATAAAGGTTTACCATAAATTCCTTGCTTTTGTACTCTATGTCTCTACTTATAAAGCCAAGGATCCTATATGCCTTTTTATCAGCCTTCTCAACGTCTCCTGCCACCTTCAAAGATTTGTGTACATAACCCTGCAGGTCTCTCTGTTCCTGCACCCTCTTTAAAATTGTACGATTTAATTTATATTCCCTCTCCTCACTCTTCCTTCCAAAACACATCACTTTTCATCTGCTGTGTGTCTGTCCATTTTACCAGTCTGTCTATGTCCTCCTGAAGTCTGCCACTATCCTCTGAACTGTTCACTACATTTCCAAGTGTTGAGTCATTTTCAGACTTTGAAATTATGCTGTATGTAACCAACTCTAGGTCTTAAGTATTTATCAGAAAGAGCACTGATCCTAATACCAACCCTAGAGATACCACTATATTCTTGTCTCCAGACTGAAAAACAACACTCACCATGACTCTCTGCTTTCTGTCACTTAGCCAGTGTTGTATCCATGCTGTCACTGACCCTTTATTCCCATGAGCTTCAATTTTGCTAACGGGTCTCTCTGTTACTTCATCAAAGAACTCAATTAGTTTTGTTTTTATAAAATTTATATTTTCACATTTCTGTCAAGTTATGTTTAAAATGTGCATTTAGCATGACAGCATAATGTGTTTATTTTCCCATTACCATTGACATTCAGAAGTGATGTGTATGAATTAGTTTGAAGTTCCCCACACAGTGAGCTCAGGCATACTATCAGGGAGAGATACTAAGCAGGGTGTCCCTACATGGAGAGAGGAAACCTTCAAGGCTCAGTCAACTCAGCCTGCATTCATGTATGTCAGAGTGGCATTGGCAGATACCTGGGAATGGGTTAGCTGCCTGCCCTCTCAAGGAATGATGAGTGGTCCAGAATGAGCTAAAGAATTTTTTTAAAAAGGCAGAGGGTAATAAATAAAAACACGATGTCATGAAAACCCTACATGTCAAATGGGAAATATTAATTTCATCAATTGGAACCTTGCCTGACATTTTTACTGGAAATTCTTACAAAAAACTTTTTTTAAAGAGTAACCCGACAGCCAAGGTGGCCACTGAAATTTACATTTGAAACACCAAAGGATTAAACTGGAGACAACATGACTGATTCACCCTAGCCAGAACTAGCCAGGGTGCTCTGTGATTAAATTATCTGAAATGGCTTTATCAACATGGTCTTCAACAGCCCATCGACACCCATTGACCTTGAAAGAGCCAACCCCCTCCATGTGTGACTGAACAGCTTGAGCAGTAAAGCCTTGAGTATCAGAGAAGCTACCAGAAGGACCTCATTAAAAACACAAAGAGGTTTGGGAATATAAGAGAGACTAAACTTTGTTACTCGGAAAGAAGAAAACAGTAACTGAGAAGCCATCCACAAAGCAGCTCTCCCGTAAAGATCAGAGAAGCCCCGGCTGCAACTTGCATAACCTCCAGCCTACAGATCACCATCACCTTCAATCTTAAGTTCAGAAGTGGAAATGTTTGCTGATGATTGCACAATGTTCAACACCATTCGCGACTCCTCAGATACTGAAGCAGTCCATGTAGAAATGCAGCCAGACCTGGACAATATCCAGGCTTGGGCTGATAAGTGGCAAGTAATATTCACGCCACACAAGTGCCAGGCAATGACCATGTCCAACAAGAGAGAATCTAACCATCTCCCCTTGACATTCAATGGCATTACGATTGCTGAATTCCCCACTATCAACATCCTGTGGGTTACCATTAACCAGAAACTGAACTGGAGTAGCCATATAAATACTGTGGCTACAGGACCAAGTCAGAGGCTAGGAATCATGCAGCCCGTATCTCACCTTCTGACTCATAGAACATAGAACATAGAACAGTACAGCACAGTACAGGCCCTTCGGCCCACGATGTTGTGCTGAACCTTTAACCTACTCCCCAAAGCCTGTCCAATATCTACAAGGCACAAGTCAGGAGTGTAATGGAATACTCTCCATTTGCCTGGACGGGTGCAGCTCCAAAAACACTCAAGAAACTTGACACCATCCAGTACAAAGCCATCCGCTTCATTGGCACCCCATCCACAAACATTCACTCCCTCCACCACCGACGCACAGTGGCAGTAGTGTGTACCATCTACAAGATGCACTGCAGCAACACACCAAGGTTCCTTAGATAGCGCTTTCCAAACCCGCGGCCTCTACCACCTAGAAAGACAAGGGCAGCAGATGCATGGGAACACCATCACTTGCAAGTTCCCCTCCAAGCCACACACCATCCGACTTGGAAGTAAATCGGCGTTCCTTCACAGTCACTGGGTCAAAATCCTGGAACTTCCTTCCTAATAGCACTGTGGGTGTACCTACCCCACATGGACTGCAGCAGTTCAAGAAGGCAGCTCACCACCACTTCTCGAACATCTGAGCATATGAATTAGGAACAGGAATAGGTCACTCGGCCCCTCGAGCCTGCTCTGCCACTCGGCCCCTCGAGCCTGCTCTGCCGTTGGATAAGTTTATGGCTGAACTGATTACTCCACATCTCCACCTACCCCCGAGGACATGTTCCCATAAAAGTGAAGTGTAGGACCAACAAGTCCAGGGAACCCTGAATGTTAAGGGATATAGAGGATTGGATCAGGAAAAAAGGAGGCTTATGGCAGATTCAGAGGCCCAAGAGGAGTATAGGAAGTGTAGGGGGGTACTTAAAAAAGTAATTAGGAGAACGAAGAGGGGGCATGAAAAACACAGGCAGGCAAGATAAAGGAAAATCCCAAGGTGTTTTATAAGTATATTAAGGGAAAGAGGATAACCAGGGAAAGAGTAGGGCCCATGAGGAACCAAAGTGGCAATCTGTGTGTGGAGTCGGAGGATGTAGGTGAGGTTTTGAATGATTACTTTTCATCTGTGTTCACTATGGAGAAGGACGATGTACGTGTAGAGATCAGGGAGGGGGATTGTGATATACTTGAACAAATTAGCATTGAAAGGGAGCAGGTATTAGCGGTTTTAGCGGGCTTAAAAGTTGATATGTTCTCAGGCCCATATGAGATGTGTGCCAGGCTGTTATGTGAGGCAAGGGAGGAGGTAGCAGGGGCTCTGTCACAAATTTTCAAATCCTTTCTGGCCACAGAAGAGGTGCCAGAGGATTGGAGGACAGCGAATGTGGTACCATTATTCAAGAAGGGTAGTAGGGATAAACCAGGTTATTACAGGGGCTGCATTTGCTGACAACACAACCAGTAGGTGGCACAGTGCTTTCGCATGTGCAAATGCAGGCTGTTCAGCTGGAACGTCAGTGTCTGCGACGTTCAGGGAGCTGCCAGGATTAAAGATTTTTTTTCCCAAAAATAGACTTTATTCATAAAAATCTGTAAAAAAAATGCATTACAAAACAGTTCAAAAAAGCACCAAGTTGACAATCCAAAAAGTGGAAAGGAAATCAGTTTTCTTCAATATGGGAGTGAGTTGCCTCACAATCCTTTCATTCCATTTTACATGCTATGTACATTTTACAGCAAACGCATATTTGGTGTATACAGCCCGAGGGGTTTCCCATGGGTTCTGCCTCTCAGTTCACTTTGGTGGGAGAACCTTACACAGTGGTCTTTCCCCATTTAGCCTTTGCAGCAGCTGCCCCGAACTTTAGTGTGTCTCTCAGCACGTAGTTCTGGACTTTGGAATGTGCCAGTCTGCAACTCTTGGTCGTGGACAACTCTTTGCGCTGGAAGACCAGCAAGTTTCGGGCAGACCAAAGAGCGTCTTTCACCGCATTGATGGTCCTCCAGCAGCAGTTGATGTTTATCTTGGTGTGCGTCCCTGGGAACAGCCCGTAGAGCACAGACTCCTGTGTTACAGAGCTGCTTGCGATGAACCTTGACAAAAACTACTGCACCTCTTTTCACACCTGCTTTGCAAAGACACATTCCAGAAGGAGGTTGGCAACTGTCTCTTCCACAGGAGAGGTGCCAGAGGATTGGAGGACACTGAATTGGTACCATTATTCAAGAAGGGTATTAGGATAAACCAGGTTATTACAGCGGCTGAGTTTGCTGACAACGCAACCACTAGGCGCTGTTCAACTTATCACAGGAAATGCTCATGGCTAGACATTCTAGCAAACTAACCTGACATTAATTTGGATGGAAGCCCAGTAATATGCTACTATGTAGTTATAGGATACTAACTGTAATCCTCAGATCCATTTAATATTCCAGTAATCCTATTAAATACAAAAAGAATTTTATGATTGAATTTCCATTGGAAA
The DNA here is from genome assembly GCF_036365525.1 of Heterodontus francisci. Lineage (NCBI taxonomy): Eukaryota > Metazoa > Chordata > Chondrichthyes > Heterodontiformes > Heterodontidae > Heterodontus > Heterodontus francisci. The sequence continues at coordinate 78,922,753 of NC_090382.1, read as the reverse complement.
ATAGTGAATTGGCACCCTGATCGATGGAAAGGAAAATCGCGCAGGGTATAAAATGTGCTGCCAATTCATTATCGTGATTCGTTTATATGACTGACCAGGACTGATTTCACCCGAACGCAGCTACTAGCTCCCACCCCATTGGCCGCTATCCCCCCTCAGCAACTTACTTTCTCCCCCTCCTCCCTACCAGCCACTTCCACCCCCCTTCACCGCTGACTGGCCGCTTCCCCTCCCTACCCCACTGACCACTTCCCCCCCCACCCCCCCCCACCAGTTGCTCGCTCAAGACCTCGCTGCTCCCCCCCCCCCACTTCCCTGGCCAATTATTCCCAGCTTGCGCCACCCCGCTCTCCGGTTGGCCGCTCGCTCCCCCGTTTCTCCCCCCCACAGCTGCAAGCACTGGGCTGCGCTGCTTCCCTCCTCTCACTCCCAGATTTCATCAGTCTCCTCGGCTAGTGTGAGCGGCCGGAGAGCAGGGTGGCGCAAAGTGAGGAACGATCAGCCAGATGAATGGAGGGGAGCAGCGAGGTCTGGAGCGAGCAGCTGAGGGGAGGAAGCGTTGAGGCCTGGAGCGAGCAGCTGAGGGGAGGAAGCGTCGAGGCCTGGAACGAGGGAGGAGAGTGCCAGCCTCAAAGTCTCCCATTCAGCCGCTTCCTCCAGCCGAGTGAGGGTCTGGATACCCAATGATGCTTTATCGCGCATGCGCGAAGATGGACCTGGCACAGATATGTGATGATGTCATCGCTGTATGATGATGTCATCCCGCGCCACTAAGTCCTGGCAAGATGTAACTGCACATGTGCACAGCTTGGCACACTCTGATGACGGCAGCGGGCCGCTGCATTGTTAGGAATCACTTTGTATTACAGGCCAGTGAGTCTAACATCAGTGGTAGGAAAACTATCGGAAAAAATTCTGAGGGACAAAACTAATCTCCACTTGGAGAGGCAGGGATTAATCAAGGATAGTCAGCATAGCTTTGTCAGGGGGAGATCGTGTCTAACAAATTTGATTGACATTTTCGAGGGGGTGACAAGGTGTGTAGATGAGGGTAAAGCAGTTGATGTAATCTACATGGACTTCTGTAAGGCTTTTGATAAGGTCCCACATGGGAGATTGATCAAGAAGGTAAGAGCCCATAGGGTCCAGGGCAATTTGGCAAATTGGATCCAAAACTGGCTTAGTGGCAGGAGGCAGAGGGTGATGGTCGAGGATTGTTTCTGCGATTGGAAGCCTGTGGCCAGTGGTGTACCGCAGGGATCGGTGCTGGGACCCTTGCTGTTTGTAGTGTACATTAATGATTGAGACATAAATATAAGAGATATGATCAGTAAGTTCGCAGAAGACACGAAAATTGGTGGTGTCGTAAACAGTGAGAAGGAAAGCTTTAGATTACAGGACGATATAGATGGGCTGGTAAAATGGGCAGAGCAGTGCCAGATGGAATTTAATCTGGAGAAATGTGAGGTGATGCATTTTGGGAGGACTAACAAAGCAAGGGAATATACAATGGATATAGGACCCTAGGAAGTACAGAGAGTCAGAGGGACCTTGGTGTATTTGTTCACAGATCACTGAAGACAGCAGCACAGGTAGATAAGGTGGTTAGGAAGACATATGGAATATTTGCCTTTATTATTCGAGGCATAGAATATAAAAGCAGGGAGGTTATGATGGAGCTGCATAAAACGTTAGCTAGGCCACAGCTGGAGTACTGTGTATAGTTCTGGGCACCACACTATAGGAAGGATGTGATTGCACTGGAGAGGGTGCAGAGGAGATTCACCAGGATGTTGCCTGGGCTGGAGCATTTCAGCCAAGAAGGGAGACTGGATAGGCTAGAGTTGTTTTCCTTAGAGCAGAGAAGGCTGAGGGGGGACCTAATTGAGGTGTACAAAATTATGAGAGGTATAGATAGGTTAAATAGGAAGAAATGTTTTCCCTTAGCAGAGGTGTCAATAACCAGGGGGCATAGATTTAAGGTAAGGGGCAGAAGGTTTAGAGTGGATTCCAGTGAAAACAATCAGAGTTTTTCCAAAGCCTCCACGTCCTTCTGGTAGTGTGGCGACCTGAATTGCACTAAGGTTCTGTACAGCTGCAACATGACTTGCCAATTTTTATACTCTATGCCCCGACCAATGTGGGCGGCACAGTGATGCAGTGGTTAGCACCGCAGCCTCACAGCTCCAGCGACCCGGGTTCAATTCTGGGTCCTGCCTGTGTGGAGTTTGCAAGTTCTCCCTGTGTCTGCGTGGGTTTTCTCCGGGTGCTCCGGTTTCCTCCCACAAGCCAAAAAGACTTGCAGGTTGATAGGTAAATTGGCCATTATAAATTGTCACTAGTATAGGTCGGTGATAGGGAAATATAGGGACAGGTGGGGATGTTTGGTGGGAATATGGGATTAGTGTAGGATTAGTCTCAATGGGTGGTTGACGGTCGGCACAGACTCGGTGGGCCGAAGGGCCTGTTTCAGTGCTGTATCTCTAATCTAATCTAATCTAAAAAACTTTTCACCCAGAGGGTGGTTGGAATCTGGAACACACTGCCTGAAGGGGTGGGACAGGCAGGTACCCTCACAACATTTAAGAAGTATTTAGATGAGCACTTGAAATGCCATAGCATACAAGACTACGGGCCAAGTGCTGGAAAATTGGATTAGAATAGATAGGTGCTTGATGGCCGGCATAGACATGATGGGGGAAAGGGCCTGTTTCCGTGCTTTATAACTATGACTCTATGATTCTATGACTGCCCTTTCACCCCTTTGCTTACCAAGAATCTATCTACCTCTGCCTTAAAAATATTCAAAGACTCTGCTTCCAGCACTTTTCGAGGAAGAGAATCCCCAAGACTCACAACCCTCTGAGAGAAAAAATTTCTCCTCAACTCTGTCTTAAATGGGTGACCCCTTATTTTTGAACAATGACCCATAGTTCTAGATTCTCCCGCAAGGGGAAACATCCTTTCCACTTCCACCCTGTTAAGACCTCTCAGGATCTTATATGTTTCAATCAAGTTGTCTCTTGCTCGTCTAAATTCCAGTAGATACAAGCTTAGCCTGTCCAATCTGTCTTCGTAACACAGCCCGCCCATTCCAGGTATTAGTCTAGTTAACCCTCTCTGCATTGCCTTCAATGTATTTACATCCTTCCTTAAATAAGGAGACCAGTACTGTACACAGTACTCCAGATGTGGTCTCACCAATGCCCTGTATAGCTGAAGCATAACCTCCCTACTTTTGTATTCAATTCCCCTCACGACAAACGATAACATTCTATTAGCTTTCCTAATTACGTGCTGAACCTGCTTACTAACCTTTTGCGATTCATGTACTAGGACACCCAGATCCCCCTGCATCTCAGAGCTCTGCAATCTCTCACCATTTAGATAATATGCTTAGAATTAGAATTAGAATTAGAACATTACAGCGCAGTACAGGCCCTTCGGCCCTCGATGTTGCGCCGATCATCTGACCTACACTATTCCATTTTCATCCATATGTCTATCCAATGACCACTTAAATGCCCTTAAAGTTGGTGAGTCTACTACTGTTGCAGGCAGGGTGTTCCATGCCCCTACTACTCTCTGCGTAAAGAAACTACCTCTGACATCTGTCCTATATCTTTCACCCCTCAACTTAAAGCTATGTCCCCTCGTGTTTGCCATCATCATCCGAGGAAAAAGACTCTCACTATCCACCCTATCTAACCCTCTGATTATCTTGTATGTCTCTATTAAGTCACCTCTCCTCCTCCTTCTCTCTAACGAAAACAACCCCAAGTCCCTCAGCCTTTCCTCGTAAGACCTTCCTTCCATACCAGGCAACATCCTGGTAAATCTCCTCTGCACCCTTTCCAAAGCTTCCACATCCTTCCGATAATGCGGTGACCAGAACTGCACACAATACTCAAGGTGCGGCCTCACCAGAGTTTTGTACAGCTGCATCATGACCTCGTGGCTCCGAAACTCGATCCCCCTACTAATAAAAGCTAACACACCATATGCCTTCTTAACAGCCCTATTAACCTGGGTAGCAACTTTCAGGGATTTATGTACCTGGACACCAAGATCTCTCTGCTCATCTACACTACCAAGAATCTTCCCATTAGCCCAGTACTCTGCATTGCTGTTACTCCTTCCAAAGTGAATCACCTCACACTTTTCCGCATTAAACTCCATTTGCCATCTCTCAGCCCAGCTCTGCAGCCTATCTATGTCCCTCTGTACCCTACAACACCCTTCGACACTACCCACAACTCCACCGACCTTCGTGTCATCCGCAAATTTACTAACCCACCCTTCTACACCCTCATCCAGGTCATTTATAAAAATGACAAACAGCAGTGGCCCCAAAACAGAACCTTGCGGTACACCACTAGTAACTAAACTCCAGGATGAACATTTGCCATCAACCACCACCCTCTGTCTTCTTTCAGCTAGCCAATTTCTGATCCAAAGCTCTAAATCACCTTCAACCCCATACTTCCGTATTTTCTGCAATAGCCTACCGTGGGGAACCTTATCAAACGCCTTACTGAAATCCATATACACCACATCCACGGCTTTACCCTCATCCACCTGTTTGGTCACCTTCTCGAAAAACTCAATAAGGTTTGTGAGGCACGACCTACCTTTCACAAAACCGTGCTGACTATCGCAAATGAACTTATTCTTTTCAAGATAATTATAAATCCTATCTCTTATAACCCTTTCCAACATTTTACCCACAACCGAAGTAAGGCTCACAGGTCTATAATTACCAGGGCTGTCTCTACTCCCCCTCTTGAACAAGGGGACAACATTTGCTATCCTCCAGTCCTCCGGCACTACTCCTGTCGACAATGACGACATAAAGATCAACAACAACGGCTCTGCAATCTCCTCCCTGGCTTCCCAGAGAATCCTAGGATAAATCCCATCTGGACCAGGGGACTTATCTATTTTCACTCTTTCCAAAATTGCTAACACCTCCTCCTTGTGAATCTCAATCCCATCTAGCCTAGTAGGCTGTATCTCAGTAATCTCCTCGGCAACATTTTCTTTCTCTACTGTAAATACTGACGAAAAATATTCATTTAACGCTTCCCCTATCTCCTCTGATTCCGCACACAACTTCCCACTACTATCCTTGATTGGCCCTGTTCTAACTCTTATCATTCTTTTATTCCTGATATACCTATAGAAAGCCTTAGGGTTTTCTTTGATCCTATCCGCCAATGACTTCTCGTGTCCTCTCCTTGCTCTTCTTAGCCCTCCCTTTAGATCCTTCCTGGCTAGCTTGTAACTCTCAAGCGCCCTAACTGAGCCTTCACGTCTCATCCTAACATAAGCCGCCCTCTTCCTCTTGACAAGCGCTTCAACTTCTTGAGTAAACCACGGCTCCCTCGCTCGACAACTTCCTCCCTGCCTGACAGGTACATACTTATCAAGGACACGCATTAGCTGCTCCTTGAATAAGCTCCACATTTCGTTTGTGCCCATCCCCTGCAGTTTCCTTCCCCATCCTACACATCCTAAATCTTGCCTAATCGCGTCATAATTTCCTTTCCCCCAGCTATAATTCTTGCCCTGCGGTATATACATGTCCCTGCCCATCGCTAAGGTAAACCTAACCGAATTGTGATCACTATCGCCAAAGTGCTCACCTACATCTAAATCGAACACCTGGCCGGGTTCATTACCCAGTACCAAATCCAATGTGGCATCGCCCCTGGTTGGCCTGTCCACATACTGTGTCAGAAAACCCTCCTGCACACACTGGACAAAAACAGACCCATCTAAAGTACTCGAACTATAGTATTTCCAGTCAATATTTGGAAAGTTAAAGTCCCCCATAACCACTACCCTGTTACTCTCGCTCCTGTCGAGAATCATCTTCGCTATCCTTTCCTCTACATCTCTGGAACTATTCGGAGGTCTATAGAAAACTCCCAACAGGGTGACCTCTCCTCTCCTGTTTCTAACCTCGGCCCATACTACCTCAGTAGACGAGTCCTCAAACGTCCTTTCTGCCGCTGTAATACTTTCCTTGATTAACAATGCCACCCCCCCCCCCCCCCCCCTCTTTTACCCTCTTCTCTGTTCTTACTGAAACATCTAAATCCCGGAACCTGCAACATCCATTCCTGTCCCTGCTCTACCCATGTCTCTGAAATGGCCACAACATCAGGATCCCAGGTACCAACCCATGCTGCAAGCTCACCCACCTTATTCCGGATGCTCCTGGCGTTGAAGTAGACACACTTTAAACCAAGTTCTTGCTTGCCAGTGCCCTCTTGCGTCCCTGTAACCTTATCCCCTACCTCACTACTCTCAACAGCCTGTACACTGGAACTACAATTTAGGTTCCCATTCCCCTGCTGATTTAGTTTAAACCCCCCCGAAGAGCACTAACAAATCTCCCCCCCAGGATATTGGTACCCCTCTGGTTCAGGTGAAGACCATCCTGTTTGTAGAGGTCCCACCTACCCCAGAAAGAGCCCCAATTATCCAGGAAACCAAAACCCTCCCTGCTACACCATCCCTGCAGCCACGTGTTCAACTCCTCTCTCTCCCTATTCCTCTCTTCGCTAGCACGTGGCACGGGCAATAACCCAGAGATAACAACTCTGGTTGTTCTCGCTCTAAGCTTCCACCCTAGCTCCCTGAATTTCTGCCTTAAATCCCCATCTCTCTTCCTACCTATGTCGTTGGTGCCTATGTGGTCCATGACTTGGGGGTGCTCCCCCTCCCCCTTAAGGATCCCAAAAACACGATCAGAGACATCACGTACCCTGGCACCTGGGAGGCAACACACCAACCGTGAGTCTCTCTCGTTCCCACAGAACCTCCTATCTGTTCCCCTAACTATGGAGTCCCCAATGACTAATGCTCTGCTCCTCTTCCCCTTTCCCTTCTGAGCAACAGGGACAGACTCTGTGCCAGAGACCTGCACCCCATTGCTTACCCCTGGTAAGTCGTCCCCCCCAACAGTATCCAAAGCGGTATACCTTCAGAAGCGGTATGCTTCTTTTTTTCTCAAGGGCAATTAGGGATGGGCAATAATAGCTGGCCTAGCCAGTGATGCCAACATCCCATAAACGAATAAAATAAAAGAAAAACTAGGGGAAAAGGATCAAACCCCCTCTTCTGCGTTCTGGAACCTGAGAAGCAAGGCTGCAACATTCATGTCGCCCAGCGAGGACTTCAGGACTGCATTCCATTTAATGTGGACTCTACTGCAACCACCCAAATCTGGTGTGTGTGTGTGTGTGTGTGTGTGTGTGTGTGTGTGTGTGTGTGTGTGTGTGTGTGTGTGTGTGTGTGTGTGTGTGTGTGTGTGTGTGTGTGTGTGTGTGTGTGAATGCATCGCGTATTTTCAGTAATTTTAACCAGTTTAGAGTGTTAAGAATACAAAACTTTTATCTTATTTAAACTCAAGAAAACCTGTATGATTGCCAGTGATTGGCAATTATATTAGAGGTTCGGGAGCAAGTGTTCACTGAGGTGGTAAGTTCAATCCCTGTTAAAAAAGGATAAACCCTATTGCGGTCAAACCAGAGATGGGACGAAAGGGGAGTCTGGGATAAAGGTTTGCTACCCGACCCGAACCCGATGGGACCCGACGACATGTCAGGGTCAGGACGGGTTGGATTTCACTTCCGGGTCTGGCTTTCGGGCTCGGGTCGGGCCGGATTGGGCACGCTCTCTCACAACCTCAGGTTAAGTGACTGTAATGTTAATTTACTTTTTGGACTTTACAGGTGGTTTCGTTACAGTTATTTTAAGCTTGTGCAGGTACGGAACAAAGTGAAAAACGGAAGGTAAGTTAACTGATGGTCGTGTCATGTCGGTTTGGGCGCAGGAAAAAAAATGGAAGGACTCGGGCCGGGTCGGGCTCGGGGTCGGATGGGATTCTGTCGAGCTCAAGTCGGGTCTCATTTGCAGACCCGAGCAGGCCTTTAGCCTGGGACCCCTTCCTCACCTGGCTGTAACAAAGAGGTCAAGAAATTAATGCAATGTAATAAATGAAACAATTGAAGAGGAAACGTAACTAAACAATTGTTGAAATCTCATTTGGTTGGACAAGTTTTATGCCCATCAGGATGAAGGACATTAGTGTTGGGTAATAGAACACTTTTCTATCTTTCCCAGCCCAAGTACAGCTGTAACAGCTTTTTGGCAGAGTAAACTAAAATAATTTGACCTTCTGCCTCAGGCAAAAGTTCAACAACTGAGCTAAAATTAACACCTTTTACTTTTCATAGGCTTATAAAAATCCAAACTGTTTCCTTTTATACTGTCTGCTTGTCTTTGCTTAAACTTCATTTTAATATTTCGAATCTAATTTTTCACCTTCCAACTACATTTTCTGTACTCTGCATGATAATCTTTAGTATTCTTAATTGTAACTTTTTAAATATGTCTCACTTTTAAGTTTCACTTTAGTTTTAATCTCTCTATTGATCCACAGAACTCTTCTTTAATGCACCCCTTTTACCCTATGGGGATTATTTATTTTATGCTCCATCCAGCTTATATTTGAAGATTTTCTACAACTGCTTTGTTAATCTGTTTGGTAAATTTTTTTGCCCAGTTAATTTCAGCCTTTGTTTTTCAGTTTGGAGCCCTTATCTTCATTATCCTTTTCTACTCTTTTATTGAACCTAACTATGTTGTGATCACTATTTCCCAATCCTACACTCACATCTATTATTTTCTCTATTAATTTCTCAGAATTAAAGAAACGTTTCTTTCTTTCTTTGTTGGACTAGAAACATAGTGATTTAGGAAGTAATCCTGGATGCATTCTAAATTGTATTTCCCCACCCCCCACACCCCAACCTTTGACAAATCAAACTTCAAAGTTATTCCAACACACAGGATAAAATGTTTCTTTTTGGATCACTTACCATAGATTTGGACTGTTCGGGGAGTGACGACAACAGATTGTTTCCTGGAGACAAGGGATCTACAGCTTTCCATTGAACTCAAACGCACACTGATGGTGTTCTCTTTTCTAAAGATGTCAGAGTCACTGTGGGTTGAGAGGTTATCTCCATACATGTGAGGGCAGCACCGGGATGGATTGAAACGAATACACAATCGTTGCAGGTCAGCCTGTGAACAAAGAGAATTCCACAGTTATATTAGACCCTGTATATAAGATAGAGAAATAACAGACCCTGTATATGTTATCTGGACTGAAAATTTCTACTTCTGCTAAATTGGAGACCTGGCCCTGAAATTTTAGCAAGAAGTGAGGGTGGAAATTGGGCTGATTGCTCATTGGGGTGAAGTCCAAATCTAGCAAGTTTCTACCCCAAGCACCCTGCAATCAAAATTCCAATTGGGGAGAGGAGTCAGGTGAATCTGCCCATTCTGCTCTCCTCCTGTGTCTGTTGCCTCCTTGCCCCTCAAACTTCTCCACTGTGGCCCAACCTAGTCCACAGTTCTCTTCCTTCATCTCTCCCCTTCCCATATGACGCTGCCGAGTCTTGGTCCTCTCTTTCTCTTTTCTTCATTATAGAACTGCAATCTGCTCCAACTCTTAACCCATTGCGATTCTGGTTGCTCCCTACTTCTTCATAATGGTGGCTACCTGCCTTCTCTGCCTCTCTTTCCCCAACCATAACCTTAACCTAGCCAGACTGTAATGTAGATTGTCAAACACGGGCAAATATGGAAACAGACATTAAAAAAAACTTGCACATTTCTTTAACGTCACCACAGGAAACAGTTATAAACTGAAACTCAATCAGGTCAATTCTCCTGGGCAATCTGGGTACACAGTGTCTGCAGGGCATTGGGCGTTTACGTTGCTCCAGGTGTACTGGGATATTTGGATTTCGTGCTTGACCTCATTACAATGAAGATGGTGAATTTCTGGAGGAACTCTAGTCAGTTCAGATAAGGCAGATTGCGAGAAATACTGGCTTTAATGGCAGCCGCAGCATGAAAGGGGCAAGTAAAACAAAAACTTGCATTTATAAAGTGACTTTCATGACCTCAGGATATCCCAATGCACTTTATAGTCAACCCTTTAACCTTCTCTACCCTAAGGAGAATATCTTCCCCCTCTTACTTCCTCAGCTCTTGCACTGAGCATCCATCTCACAGCTCGAGGAACAGCACTTCATCTTTCAATGAGGGACTTTAACACCATCCAAACTCAACATTGAGTTCAACAATTTCAGATCATAACCACTGCTTTGATATTTTTTGACAGTGGGTGCTGATAATGATTCTGCTATTTCCATTTATAACTCCTCTTGATCCATCTTTTGTTACTTTACCTGTGCCATTACTATCCCCTTCTGCCTTTCGCTATCATCTATTTCATCACTTAGGGCTGGATTTTATGCTCTCCCCCATGGCAAGCTTGAAGGCAAGAGAGCATTTAATCAGGCAGGATGGTGACAGGTGGGGACCCTGCCGCCTTTCCACCTCCACCCCAATTAAGGGCCTCACTCCGCTGCCGCCAGTATTAGTCCAGCTGCGGGCGGGCCTGTCGCCACACGGGTTGCTTGCCGCTTCCAGAGGAGGGTGTCCCTTGTTCAAAGACATTTACTGCCTGATTGAGGGACCCAGCATTGGGAAGGGGAGGCCATTGAGAGCCACCCCCCTGTTCTGGCTGCTGACCCCCCTATAACCCCTCCCCTGTGACCCCCCCCCCCAAACACGTTGAAACCCCTCCCTCCATTCACCTGTGGCCTGGGTGCGTGGTGATCCTGGGCATCGGGTGTGTGTTTTACCGGCAGCAGCCTCTGCCTCCGGGTAGCACTGCAAGTAAAAGAGCTGCCGGCCTCTGATTTGCCGGCTGCTCTCAGCGGGTGGGACTTCCATCACTGGTGTCCTTAATCCAGGGAAAGGCCCGCTGCTGCCCAGTTAAGTGCCTAATTGGCATGTGATGAGGTGGGTCTTCCCATAAAGAGGCGATGTGGGGCTCTCGCTGGCTCTTCAGCCGGTGGCTGAGACCCCCGTCACCTCCATTAATTACCACCCTTATTCTCTCCTGCCTTGCACTCTATCACAGATTTTCCCTTTTGTTCTTTCCTTCCCTCCTCTCTTTCCCTGTCTCTACTTAATTAAAACCTGTTATATCTCTAACGTTTTCGGTTCCCATAAAAGGTGATTGACCTGAAACACTAACTCTGGTTCTCTCAGCACAGCCACTGCTTGACCTGCTGAGTATTTCCAGAATTTTCTGTTTATATTTCAAATATCCAACATTGCAGTATTTTGCCTTTGAACTCCTCATCCATAATGATTTCAATAATCCTTCTGTCATCCTATAACCGAACTCTCCTACCTATAATCATGGCTACCCCTCGACCTTGCCATCTCACGTGGCCTCTCTACTCCCATCATCTTGATCACAGACAAGGCCATTTCCAACCACTTTTTTGTATCCCTCAACACGCACACCCCCCTACCTCCTTCCAAACCCATTTCTTTCTGTATCTGCCCTGGAAAATAATCTTCCTCAAGTCAGTCTTTCAAACTTTCCTGTATAGTCTTTGGCCCTTCATTCACCACATTACTTCTGTAGATATTAATCTGCCCTTGTGTCCATTGTTGATGTCCATATCCCAATAAAACTTTTGCTTTCTCCCAGCCTAGTTGTCTGCAGATTACAGCCCCCATTTTTACTCCATTCCAAAGAGCATAGACTTCAGCATATTTTTTTTACAACTGTTTGAACCATCAATCATCAGATCTGGCTGGACAACATCAAGCACTATCGGGCCTTGCTCTCCTCTATCTCCTGTTACTCCCAAGTATGCTGCATTTAGCATATCACATGTCTCAAATTGCTAATATTCTGCAACCCAAAATATTATCTTCTGAAAGATGTCTAGCTTGCATTTGAAAAAAAAACACTTTCTGCTTCCACCATTTCCTTAGTGAGCCTGATCTTTGATTTAGCTCACTGAAGTAATGCTTCTGCATATTAGTTAAGGATTAGTAGCCACTTTTCCTGTGCATAACATCTGTTTTTCAGGTGCTATTTGGTGCTAAACCCAGGTAAATTATATAAAATTACTTAGGGTGTACAGCACAAAAACAGGCCATTTGGCTCATCCAGTCCATGCCAGCGTTCATGATCCACTTGATCCTCCACCCACCTTTCCTCATCTAACTCTAGCAGCATAACCCTTTAGAACCCTCTATCCCATTCTCCCTCATATGTTTATCTTATGCTTATGCATATGCTTATTATCTCGAATGTCAACATACCCTGAAATTGTCATTGTAGAATCCATAAATAAGCGGGTTCCAGAAGCTATGTGACATGGCCAGGTAGTGGGAGAAGAAGTAAAGGGCAGTGATGTCCATAGGATCACTTGGCAGCACAGCTGGATTGAACTCATATGTAACACTGAAGATGTGAAATGGCAGCCAGCAAAGAGCGAAAACAGCCACAATGATAAACAACATCTTGATTACCTGGAAGAAGTTATATAGATTTTAATAGATTTTTAAAATCCTATTTTACTTGCCTTTAATAGCAAAACAATCAGGTCAATGTCTTCATATTAATTATAACCCTTTAAGGAAATTCTGGGTTGAAGAAGAATGGTATTAAAATAAACATAATGTGGAGTTGCTCCCACTTTGCCGTTGTAATTTCAGTATCAGTGTGGTGGAAACCTCACTTACGCATATAAACAAGGGTTCTGCTGCACCACTATCAAAGTTATAGTGGTAAAGTGGGAGCAGCTCTGAGCAAATTCCCAGGCTTAGTTTCCTAACTGCAGTTAGAACTTATGTCTGGTGGCTGCAGCAGATTTCTTTCAGCTGGTGGACAATTTTACTGTTTCACTAAGTATCATCAGTGGGAACCTATGCCCAGGGTACACAATATTTCAGAAAGACAGACAGAATAGCAAAGGAGTAGGGGTAGCATTGATGGTAGAGGATGACATAAGGGTATTAGTGGGAAAGGATCTGGCCTCAGAAGATCATGAAGTAGAATCAGTATGGGTGGAAATAAGGAGTAGCAAGAATCAAATCACTGGTGGGAGTAGCTTATAGGCCCCCTAACAGTAGTTATACCAATGGACAGAGCATTAAATAAGAGATTATTGGAGCTTATAACAAAGACAACGTTATAAATTGTGGGGGACTTTAATCGTCATATAGACTGGGACAGTGAAATTGGCTGGAGTGGTCTAGAAGATGAGGTTGTAGAATGATTTTGGGACAGTTTCTTGGAGCAATGCGTTGTGGAGCCAACTAGGGATAAAGCTATCTTAGATCTAGTATTGTGTAATGAATCAGGGTTAATAAGCAATGTCATAGTAAAAGATCAACTGGGAAACAGTGATCATAATGCCAAGAATTCCATGTTAAGTTTGAAAGTGACATGCTCCAATCACAAATAAGAAACTTAAACAAAGCCAATTACATAGCCATGAGGGGAGAACTGGCTAAGGTGAATTGGGTAAATAGACTAAAAGGTATGGCAGTAATTGAACAGTGGGAAACCTTTAAAGAAACAATTCAAAATGTTCAACAAAAATACATTCCTTTGAAAAACAAAAACTCAGCCAGAAAGACCCAGTCTCGCCTTCACATTGAGGATACCCTCCATCGTGTTGTCTGGCACTACCATAGTGCTAAATGGGATAGATTTCGAACAGATTTGGCAATGCAAAGCTGGGCATCCATGAGGCGCTGTGGGCCATCAGCAGCAGCAGAATTGCACTCAACCACAATCTGTAACCTCAAGGCCCAGCATATCCCCTACTCTACCATTACCATCAAGCCAGGAGACCAACCCTGGTTCAATGAAGAGTGCAGGAGGGCATGCCAGGAGCAGCACCAGGCATACCTCAAAATGAGGTGTCAACCTGGTGAAGCTACAACACAGGACTATCTGCGTGCCAAACTGCGTAAGCAGCATGCGATAGACAGAGCTAAGCGATCCCATAACCAACGGATCAGATCAAAGCTCTGCAGTCCTGCCACATCCGGCCGTGAATGGTGGTGGACAATTAAACAATTAACTGGAGGAGGTGGCTCCACAAATATCCCCATCCTCAATGATGGGGGAGCCCAGCATATCAGTGCGAAAGATAAGGCTGAAGCATTTGCAACAATCTTCAGCCAGAAGTGCTGAGTTGATGATCCATCTCAGCCCCCTCCTGAAGTCCCAGCATCACAGACTTCAGTCAATTTGATTCACTCCGCGTGATATTAAGAAACGACTGAAGGTACTGGATACTGCAAAGGCTATGGATCCTGACAATATTCCGGCAATAGTACACAAGACCTGGGCTCCAGAAGTTGTCGTGTCCATAGCCAAGCTGTTCCAATGCAGCTAAAACACTGGCATCTACCCTGCAATGTGGAAAATTGCCCAGGTATGTCCTGTACTTAAAAAGCAGGTCAACTCCAACCTGGCCAATTACCACCCATCAGCCTACTCTCAATCATCAGTAAAGTGATGGAAGGGGTCATCAACAGTGCCATCAAGCGGCAGCTGCTTAGCAATAACCTGCTCAGTGACGCTCAGTTTGGGTTCCGCCTGGGCCACTCAACTCCTGACCTCATTACAGCCTTGGTTCAAACATGGACAAAAGAGCTGAACTCAAGGGGTGAGGTGAGAGTGACTGCCCTTGGCATCAAGGCAGCATTTGACAGAGTATGGCATCAAGTAGCCCTAGCAAAACTGAAGTCAATGGACTCAGGGAATACACACCACTGGTTGGAGTCATACCTAGCACAAAGGAAGATGGTTGTAGTTTTTGGAGGTCAATCATCTGAGCTCCAGGACATAAATGACCTTCCTTCAATCATAAGGTCAGAAGTGGGGATGTTCGCTGATGATTGCACAATGTTCAGCACCATTTGCGACTCCTCAGATACTAAACCAGTCCATGTAAAAATGCAGCAAGACCTGGACAATGTCCAGGCTTGGGCTGATAAGTGGCAAGTAACATTCGCACCACACAAGTGCCAGGCAATGACCATCTCCAACAAGAGAGAGTCTAACCATCTCCCCTTGACATTCAATGGCATTACCATCGCTGAATCCCCTACTATCAACTTCCTAGCAGAAACTGAACTGGAGTAGCCATATAAATACTGTGGCTACAAGAGCAGTTCAGAGGCTAGGAATCCTGCGGCGAGTAACTCACTTCCTGACTCCCCAAAGTCTGACCACCATCTACAAGGCACAAGTCAGCAGTGTGATGGAATACTCTCCACTTGCCTGGATGGGTGCAGCTCCAACTTCACTCAAGAAGCTCGACACCATCCAGGACAAAGCAGCGCACTTGATTGGCACCCCACCTTAAACATTCACTCCCTCCACCAACGACGCACAGTGGCAGCATTGTGTACCATCTACAAGATGCACTGCAGCAACCATCAAGGCTCCTTAAACAGCACTTTCCAAACCCGCGACCACTACCAACTAGAAAGACAAGGGCAGCAAATGCATGGGAACACCACCACTTGCAAGTTCCCCTCCAAGTCACACACCATCCTGACTTGGAACTATATCGCCGTTCCTTCACTGTCGCTGGGTCAAAATCCTGGAACTCCCTTCCTAACAGCACTGTGGGTGTACCTACCCCACATGGACTGCAGCGGTTCAAGAAGGCAGCTCACCACCACCTTCTCAAGGGCAATTAGAGATGGGCAATAAATGCTGACCTAGCCAGCGACGCCCACATCCCATGAATGATTTAAAAAAAAGACTAGCAAGTCTGAGGATTGGGAGTGTTTTAGAAACCAGCAAAGGGCCACCAAAAAGTTGATTAAAAAAGGAAAAAATAGTGGGCTGGATTTTACATCGGGCAGATGGGAGCTGGCCACCATCGTAAAAGTTGGTGGCGAACCCGCGTCCGCCCAGCCCGGAGATCAGTCCCGCATATTATGGGTCCCCGGGCTTTAATTGGTCCGAGGCGGGACTTCCACCCGCTTGAGGAAGGAAGTCCAGCCTCATTGAGCTGCCGGCCAATCATCAGGCCGGCAGCTCTAAGTTCCAGCAGCGCCATTGGGAACGGTGGCCACTGCTGGGACCACAGCCCAGCCGAGGACATGGAGCCAGGAGTCCAGGTAAGTTTGGTTTGCCTCGTTGGTGTGTTCGCAATTGTGTGGGGGGAAGGGGGGCATCTTGCGTCCTGGGGGTGGTTGGGGCCAGCTTTCACTGGGAGGCCTTTCACGTCTTCAGGACGCCCGCTTGCCACGGGTAAAATCCCCATGGAGGTGGGCAAAGGCCCTTAAGTGGCCACTTAATGGCCACTTAAGCGCCTTGATTGGACTGGGGCCGGCAGCCTGTTTCTCGTACCCCCCCCCCAGCCCACGTAATGTGGGGTGGAGGAGGGAGCGGGTCGGGAAGGCCTCCCGGAGCATCTCGCTCAATTTTACGCGCCCCCCCCCCCCCCCCCGCCACTATCTGGCCAGAGTGAGGGTAGGGCCGATCATGGATAGTGGAGGGAACTTGGAGTCGGAGGAGGTAGGGGAGATCCTAAATGAATACTTTGCTTCAGTATTCACTAGTGAGAGGGACCTGGTCGTTTGTGAGGACAGCGTGGAACAGGCTGATATGCTCGAACAGGTTGAGGTTAAGAGGCAGGATGTGCTGGAAATTTTGAATGATATGAGGACAGATAAGTCCCCGCGGCCAGACGGGATATACCCAAGGATATTACGGGAAGCGAGGGAAGAGATTGCTGCGCCTTTGGCGATGATCTTTGCGTCTTCACTGTCCACTGGAGTAGTACCGGATGATTGGAGGGTGGCAAATCTTGTTCCCTTGTTCGAGAAAGGGAATAGGGATAACCCTGGGAATTATAGACCAATCATTCTTACGTTGGTAGTGGGCAATTTATTGGAGAGGATTCTGAGAGACAGGATTTATGATTATTTGGAAAAGCATGGTTTGATTAGAGACAGTCAGCATGGCTTTGTGAGGGGCAGGTCATGCCTCACAAGCCTTATTGAATTCTTTGAAGATGTGACAAAACACATTGATGAAGGAAGAGCAGTGGATGTGGTGTATATGGATTTTAGCAAGGCTAAAATAAGGTTCCCCATGGTAGGCTCATTCAGAAAGTAAGGAGGTATGGGATTCAGGGAAAGTTGGCTGTCTGGATACAGAATTGGCTGGCCCATAGAAGTCAGAGGGTGGTAGTAGATGGAAAGTATTCAGCATGGAGCTCGGTGACCAGTGGTGTTCCACAAGGATCTGTTCTGGGACCTCAGCTCTTTGTGATTTTTATAAATGACTTGGATGAGGAAGTGGAAGGCTGGGTTAGCAAGTCTGCCGATGACACTAAGGTTGCTGGAGTTGTGGATAGTGTGGAAGGCTGTTGTAGGTTGCAACGGGACATTGACAGGATGCAGAGCTGGGCTGAGAAGTGGCAGATGGAGTTCAACCTGAAAAAGTGTGAAGTGATTCATTTAGGAAGGTTGAATTTGAATGCGGAATACAGGCTTAAAGACAGGATTCTTGGTGGTGTGGAGGAACAGAGGGATCTTGGGGTCCATGTCCATAGATCGCTCAAAGTTGCCACCCAAGTTGATAGGGTTGTTAAGAAGGCATATGGTGTGTTGGCTTTCATTAACAGGGGGATTGAGTTTAAGAGCCGCGAGGTTATGCTGCAGCTCCATAAGGCCCTGGTTCGACCACATTTGGAATATTATGTTCCGTTCTGGTCGCCTCATTATAGGAAGGATGTGGAAGCTTTAGAGAGGGTGCAGAGGAGATTTACCAGGATGCTGCCTGGACTGGAGGGCATGTCCTACGAAGAAAGATTGAGGGAGCTAGGGCTTTTCTCATTGGAGCGAAGAAGGATGAGAGGTGACTTGATAGAGGGGTACAAAATGATGAGAGGCATAGATAGAGTGGATAGTCAGAGACTTTTTCCCAGGGTGGAAAGGGCTATCACCAGGGGGCATAATTTTAAGGTGATTGGAGGAAGGTTTCGGGGAGATGTCAGAGGTAGGTTCTTTACACAGAGAGTGGTGGGTGCGTGGAATGCGCTGCCAGCGGTGGTAGTAGAAGAAGATACATTAGGGGCATTTAAGCGACTCTTGGATAGGTACATGGATGATAGTAGAATGAAGGGTAGGTAGTTAGTTTGATCTTAAAGTAGGTTAAAGGTTCGGCACAACATCGTGGGCTGAAGGGCCTGTACTGTGCTGTACTGTTCTATGTTCTATGTTCTAAAACTCCGGCCAGAATATGAGAATAAACTAGCCAGTAACCTAAAAACAGATTGTAAGAGTTTTTATAGGTATACCATAAGGAAGAGAGCAGCTGGAGTAACTGTTCGTCCCTTGTAAGCAGAGACAGGAGAAATTATCATGGGGAATGAGGAAATGGCAAAGGCACTGAACAAATATTTTGTGTCTGTCTTCACAGTAGAAGACACAAGTTACATACCAGAAATAGACAGTAACCTAAGGGCTAAAAAGAGTGAGGAAATTAAGGAAATTCATATGAGCAGAGAAGAATTATTGGGGAAACTTAAGGGACTAAAATCTGACAAATATCCAGGACCTGATGGCCTACATCTTGGGGTTCTAGAAGAGATAGCTGCAGATATAGTGGATGCGCTAGCTATGATTTTCCAAAATTCCTTAGATTCGGGAATGGTCCCATCAGATTGGAAGTTGGCAAATGTTACACCACTTTTCATGAAATGTGGGAGAGAGAAAACAGGCAACTACAGGCCAGTTAGCCTAACATCAGTTGTTGGGAAAATGCTGGAATCTATTCCTAAGGAAGTCTTAACATTGCATTTAGGAAAAAAAGGCACTGTATGATTAGAACAAGTCAACATGGTTTTACTGAAAGGAAATCCTGTTTGACAAATTTAGTGGAGTTTTTTGAGGATGTAACTAGTAAGGTAGATAAAGGGGAACCAGTAGATGTAGTATACCTGGATTCCCAAAAGGCACTTGATAAGGTGCCACACAAAAGGTTAATTGGCAAGATAAGGGCTCATGGAGTTGGGTGTAATATATTAGCATGGATAGCTGATTGGTTATCAGACAGAAGCAACGAGCGGGTGTAAACGGGGCATTTTCAAGTTGGCAGGCAGTAAATAGTGGAGTGCCGCAAGGATCAGTACTGGGGCCTCAGCTATTTACAAACTATATCAATGACTTAGATGAAGAGACAGTGAGTAGTGTATCTAAGTTTGCTGGTGATACAAAAGTAGGTGGAAAGGTAAGCTTTGAGGAGGACACAGAGATGCTGCAAACAGATATAGACAGGTTAAGTGAGTGGGCAACAAGATGGCAGATGGAGTATAATGTAGGGAAGTGTGAAGTTATGCATTTCGGTTGTGATAGGAGAAAAGTAGAATACTTTTTAAAAGGTGTGCAATTTGTAAGTGTCGATGTTCAAAGAGACTTGAGTGTGCTTGTACAAGGAATGCAGAAAGTTAACATGCAGGGACAGCAAGCAATTAAGAAGGCAAATGGCATGTTGGCCTTTATTGCAAGGGGTTTGAAGTACAGGAATAAGGAATTATTACTACAATTGTACAGGGTTTTGGTGAGACCACATCTGGAGTACAGTGTGCAGTTTTGGTCTCCACATTTGAGAAAGAATATACTTGCATTGGAGGTAGTGCGGTGAAGGTTCTCTAGATTGGACCCTGGGGTGAGGGGGTGGTCCGATGATGAGACACTAAGTAAATTGGGCCTGTATTCTCTGGAGTTTAGAAGAATGAGAGGTGATCTCATTGAAAGATATCAGATTCTAAAGGGGCTGGATAGAGTAGACACTGAGAGATTATTTCCGCTGGTTGGGGAATCTAAAACACGGGGGCACAGCCTCAAGATAAGGGGCCGATCATTTCGGACTGAGATGAGAAGAAATTACTTCACTCAAAGAATCTTTGGCATTCTTTACATCAGAGGATTGTGAATGCTCCATCGTTGAATACATTTCAGGCTGGGATAAACAGATTTTAGGTCTCTCAGGGAATCAATGGGTATGACAAGCAGGCGGGAGTTGAATCCTAAGATCAGCCATGATCGTTTTGAATGGCGGAGCAGACTTGATGGGCCATATGGTCTACTCCTGCTTCTATTTCTTGTGTTCTTGTGCTCTTGTGGGCTTGGGATGGAGTGCAGTGGCGCTGATGGGAGTTATTAAACTGTCAGACCAGGGTGAGCAAGACCATTTATTACATCCAGCTTTATTGGATATTGGCTAAAATCACTGAAAACAGGAGCACTCACAGATTGTCCCGCTCCCCAGCACATACCCAGAGGCCAAGATAGGACCCACTGCTGCCCCAGCTGAAAACAGGACAATTAGCAGGGACTGAATCCGGGACCTTTCTAGTCTGTATGACTTAGGACCACACCTTGCAATATATTTATTCACCCACTGGGCAAAGGGCAATATCCATTCTTTATCCAACCACCAAGGCTGAGTGCTGCAAGGGTATGAATACCATCATATCAAATACAACTTTTCATCTATTTTTGCATATTTCAGTGATGGGAATATCAAAACAGGGAAAGTTCTTCTACATGAATAATGCCAGCTGCTAGACAACTGCAGTACAAGGTTAACAGCAGTGCAGAGATGCATTCTTGTTTTACAAAACCAAAGTATCTAAATGTGCATTCAGACATGCTAAGTGATTGGACATCATCCTTCTCCCTGGGTTATTCCTTCTATGTCTTTACCTTCCGTTTTGATTTGTCTTGCTGAGCTTCTCTGTTTTTGTCCATGTTTCCTGGTGGTCTCCGACCCCACAGCCTCATACCTACATTCCAGTAGGTTATAGTGAGGATGAATAAGGGCAGCATGTAAGTGAAAAGCAGTAGGAAGAGCGTGTAGACCTTTCGGTAAGTATTATTAGGCCAACCAGTTTCCAAACAGATCATTTCAGATTCGCTGTCCAGATTCATGTACTTGACCTGGCTCACAAAACATAACACATTTCAAAACTTACTTCAGGCAATATTTGATAACAAAAAAACAATTTTTTCAATGTCAAATCCCAAGCTTATACTGTGCAATTAAGTAATTTACACCCATAACTTCTGAACTTGTCCATAGAATAACCAGGCAGTCTGGCAACGGAGATGCTGATCTCCTGCAATTTATGTCACAATGTCTTCCAGTGGCTGGGGAAAATTAGGGACAATGTAGCGGTCTACAGAAAGACTCAGTAATAAAATTACCTAAAACTTGTGGGATGAAGATCAATGGAAGCATCACAGGAACAGTTATCATTCTTGACAAAATTATTACCAAATGGAAACAGCATCTTGTTTTTAACTTATGGTACGTTCATACTACAGGGCTGATTTTCCTGACCTTTGCCCCTGGGCAACCGGACAGAGATCTGTAATAGTCGGTCCCTACCCCTTTACATCGCCTGGTGATTTCCAGGACTTTCCCCAAGGGGCAGAGTAGGGTCTGAGCTTACAATAGGCACAGGCCCAGCCTGGCAATGCAAATGACGTAGGAGGAGATGTTTCTAAGCAGTCTTCTCAATTTCTTTGCATTGCAGCCCACAGGAACCTACACAGGAAACCAGCAAGGGCTTGTGCTGAGATCCTACTGAGATTGGAGGTTCTGGGATGTCCTGGTAATAGACCAAACATAGGGCTGAAAGTAGGTGGCCTTTTACTCACAGGTTGATTTTCAGGCTCTGGGGCCAGTGACCAGTCCCAAACCATTTCTTAGTGGAAGGCCCTGCCATGGGAGAAGGGGTCAAGGAAAACTGGTTCCTACAAATTTAGCTTTGATGTTTCTGCTTCACACCAAAACTAATCTTACCGAGTGTAAATTAGGTACGAAAACCCAAACTGACTCTGAAGCCAAACAGAATTAGACATCCTCCACCAGAGAGTCTCACTTCTCCTCTATCCGGTGTCACTTTAGGCCCTGACTTCACATTCAAGCATTTAGCAACTCTACAGTGATAGTCTTCATTCAAATCATTTTTTGATACTAAATGACAGAATTTTTGATGTGTTGATGCACCCTGAAATTGTTGCTTGCCTGTAACATTATCATAATTAAAATGTATAATAGTTTCTGCTGGTCTCCCCTCGATATCAAAGATTTTGGCCTCGATTTTGCAGTCAGTGGGGAAGAAATGGCGCTCACCATTCATCTTGCTGGCAGCTGCCAACAAAGCTTTCATGGGCTTCTGAGTGGATACTTGCTCGAATCTGGCATCTGGGTGGGCATGGCACAATGTACATGGGATGTGTGAACAGGACAAGAAACATCAAGGCTCTTCAACCTGTGGGGAACCTGTGGATGTTCTATACTTAGATTTCCAGAAGGCATTTGACAAAGTGCCAACATCAAAAGTTATTAAGCAAAATAAAAGCTCATGGTGTTGGGAGTAACATATTGGCATGGATAGAGGATTGGTTAGCTAACAGGAAACAGAGTAGGCATAAATGGGTCATTTTCTATTTGGCAAGAAGTAACGAGTGGAGCACCAGAGGGATCAGTGCTAGGACCTCAACTATCAATGACTTAGATGAAGGGACCGAAGGTATGGTTGCTAAATTTGCTGGTGACACAAAGATGGGTAGGAAAGTAAGTTGCAAAGAGGACGTTAGGAGTCTGCAAAGGAATATAGATAGGTGAGTTGGCAAAAATTTGGCAAATGGAGTATAATGTGGGAAAATGTGAACTTATCCACTTTGGCAGGAAGATTAAAAAAGCAGCATATTATTTAAATGGTGAGAGATTGCAGAACTCTGAGGTACAGAGGAATCTAGGTGTCCTGGTACATGAATCACAAAAGGTTGGTATGCAGATACAGCAAGTGATTAGGAAGGCAAATGGAATGTTGCTGTTTATTGCAAGGAGAATGGAATATTCTTTTACTACAGTTGTATAGGGTATTGGTGAGACCACATCTGGAGTACTGTGTACAGTTTTCGTCTCCTTACTTATTTAAGAAAGGATATAAATTCTTTAGAGGCAGTTCAGAGAAGGTTCACTCGACTGGTACTTGGTATGGGGTGGGGGGTGGGGTTATCTTATGAAGAAAGGTTGGACAGGTTAGGTCGGTATTCACTGAAGTTTAAAAGAATGAGAGGTGAGCTCATTGAAACATATAAGATCTGAGGGGACTTGACAGGGTGGATGCTGATAGGATGTTTCCCCTGTGGGAGAGACTAGAACTAGGGGACACAGTTTAAAAATAAGGGGCCACCCATTTAAGATGGAGATGAGGAGACATTTTTTCTCTAAGAGGGTTTTGAGTCTTTGGAACTTTCTTCCCCAGAAAGCGGTGGAGGCAGGGGCATTGAATATTTTTAACGCAGAGGTTGATAAATTCTTGACTAACAAGGGAGACAAAGGGTTTCAGGGTAGGCAGGAAAGGGGAGTCGAGGCCACAATCAGATCAGCCATGATCTTATTAAATGGTGAAGCAGGCTCGAAGAGGCCGAATGACCTACTCCTGCTCCTAATTCATATGTTCATATGTTTGTAACCAATCAGATTGAAGAATCCTCACTGAGACACACAGGGCTGGATTTTAACTTGTTGACACCCTGGCAGCGGGGGAGCTTGGTAGCGTGTGGGGTACATGCAAGTTTCAGCAGTGTGTTTGTCCGTGGCTTTTTAACCCAACCACTGCGTTAGCATCTGACTTCCAGGTTTCATGACTAATTAGCGCGAGCAGATGTGATGACGACGTACATGAGTGTATTTCAGCTGAAGGATTTACAGGAATCCTGCTAAGATGAAAGTTGAAGAATTGTCCAGGTGTTTGAAGAGAAGAAGAACCTACAGCAATGGATTCCCAACATTGCAAGCCTGCACCAAGGGCTGATACTGCGGTCTGTAAGGGCCCGCAGGGAGATTCTCTTTCCTCCTGAAGGGAAGAAGAAACCTGCCTCACAGAACAAGAAGGTGTGGCTGGAGATTGCTGAGGAGGTTAGCAGCAGGAGTGTGATGCCACACTCTTGGATACAGTGCCGGAAGAGGTCTAACGACCTAATCACATCAGGAAAAGTGAGTGCAATGGCACATTCAAGTATATACTGATGTGGGTCTAACTCCAATCCCCCTCACTCTGCCTTCCCAAGCCTACTCCTGAATATCACTCCTCACACCAACTTACCTTGCAGGTGCACCCATCCCTTTTTTGTCTGTGCTCTTGCTCACATCCCCATCTGACCATCCACCACTGACATTCAACCTCATCTTAATACAATGTCACATCTATTCCTCACAGTGACTCTCAACAAATGTTGTCAATCTATCCACACAACATGTTCCATTTTTCACACTCATAAGTCTCTTCTTTCCCTCCTTGCATGATAAGACAGCACAGAACACCAGAGAGAGGCAGAGAACCGGAGGTGGCCCTGCAGCCATCTCCATAGTAACAGCTGTGGAGGAGAAGGAGGCGCTGGAGATAAGCCAAGTCTTGGCATGCCTGACCATTGAAGATGGAGAGATGGGGGCCACCCCATGTCCCCGATGATAGAATTAAATTTTGCGCAACCACATAGCATGCAACACTCAATCATGTTGTCGATGCCAATGGCCAGTGAATTATGATTATGTGCACAATGACTTAACACCTTTCCAATTCTAAATCATGTCTTTTATCTCCCACAGGCAGAGCAAGTATACCAAAGGCAATGGTGTAGGAGGCCCAAGACTCCTCAGAGGAGGTCACTCACTCTGAGGATGCACTATCGCATGACTGATGCAGAACATGCATCAGCTCAGATACATATACCTCGGTGGGACCAAGGAAGTTAGGTTGTCACATGGTGAGGCTCGCCTTACAAGTGAGCAGGAGCAGGAGTTGGAGACAGTTACAGTAGTGAAGAGTCTCTGTCAGAGGGTGAAGGATTCTCCAAGCTCTGCTGGATAAAGGGGTGAGACTTGGTGGCCATCGACGAAGAGGATAATTCTGCAGCAGCAGCATAAAATGTGTGAGCTGCTGGCTGCCTTTGGAGAGATTGGAGGAGTCAGTCTCTCGTGTGAGTGCAATGATGTCGCAGGCCTTTGCACTGTTGTCTACAAACATATGAATTAGGAGCAGGAGTAGGCCATTTGGCCCCTTGAGCTGCTCTGCCATTCAGTAAGATCAAGGCTGATCTGATTGAAACCTTGACTCTACATTCCCGCCAACCCCCGATAACCTTTCACCCCCTTGCTTATCAAGAATCTATCTACCTCTGCCTTAAAATGGCGGCACAGTGGCGCAGTGGTTAGCACTGCAGCCTCACAGCTCCAGTGACCCGGGTTCGATTCTGGGTTCTGCCTGTGTGGAGTTTGCAAGTTCTCCCTGTGTCTGCGTGGGTTTCCTCCGGGTGCTCCGGTTTCCTCCCACCTCCAAAAGACTTGCAGGTTGATAGGTAAATTGGCCATTGTAAATTGCCCCTAGTGTAGGTAGGTGGTAGGAGAATAGTGGGGATGTGGTAGAGAATATGGGGTTAGTGTAGGGTTAGTATAAATAGGTGGTTGTTGGTCGGCACAGACTCAGTGGGCCGAAGGGCCTGTTTCAGTGCTGTATCTCTAAATAAAAAAAAATAAAGACTGTTTTCATTGCCTTTTGAGGTAGAGAGTTCCAAAGACTAATGACCCTCAGAGAGAAAAGATTTCTCCTCATCTCTGTCTTAAATGGGCGACCCCTTATTTTTAAATAGTGACTCCTAGTTCTAGATTCTCCCACAAGGGGAAACATCCTTTGCACATCCACCCTGTCAAGACCATTCAAGATCTTATATGTTTCAATCAAGTTGCCTCTTTCTCTTCTAAACTCCAGCCGATACAAGCCTAACCTGTCCAACCTTTCTTCATAAGACAATCCTCTCATTCCAGGTATTAGTCTAGTAAACCTTCTCTGAATTGCTTCCAATGCATTTGCATCCTTCCTTAAATAAGGAAACCAATACTGTACGCAGTACTCCAAATGTGGTCCCACTAATGTCCTGTATAACTGAAGCATAACCTCCCTACTTTTGTATTCAATTCCCCTTGCAATAAATGGTAACATTCTATTAGCTTTCCTAATTACTTGCTGAACCTGCTTACTAACCTTTTGCAATTCATGCGCTAGGACACCCAGTTTCCTCTGCATCTTAGAGCTCTGCAATCTCTCACTGTTTAGAAAATAAGCTTTTTTTATTGTTCCTGCCAAAATGGACAATTTCACATTTTCCCACATTTTACTCCATTTGCCAGATCTTTGCCCACTCACTTAACCTATCTATATCCCTTTGTAGCCTCCTTATGTCCTCTTCACAACTTACTTTCTTACCTATCTTTGTGTCATCAGCAAATTTAGCAACCATACCTTCAGTCCCTTCATCCAAGTAATTGATATAAATTGTAAATAGTTGAGGCCCCAGCACTGATCCCTGTGGCACACTACTCCTTACATCTTGCCAACCAGAAAATGACTCATTTATGCCTACTCTCTGTTTCCTGTTAGCTAGCCAATCTTCTGTCCATGCCAATATGTTAGCCCTTTTACCATGAGCTTTTATTTTCTGCAATAACCTTTGATGTGGCACCTTATCAAATGCCTTCTGGAAATCTAAGTACAGTACATCCACTGGTTCCCCATTATCCACAGTACATCAATGGAAAAAGTGACCACCTGCATGGAGCATCAAATGCAGCAGTCAAACGAGTGTATGCTGGCCCTCACCAATGGCTTACATACTGTGAATGCCACCTTAAACAGGATTGATGAAAACCTAGCCTTGGCCCTTCTGCACGACACTGATCTGCAGTTCTCCAGCTCATTGTTAGTAGGGAAATGCGGATGGGCCACTAGAGGGAAAATGGAGAAAGGGACATGGAAGTGCTGCTCAAAGTGTTTCCACTTCTCACCTGTTGCCTGCCCAGCCCCCCATCTCAGTCAAAGCCCTGAAGTGCTGCCTCCTGCCCCAGTTGCCGAGTTTGCCCCCGCACAGGTGCAGGTGAGGCAGTCTTTGTCATGTAGGGGTAGTAGATAAAGTATGAGTAAAGATTTGTAGTTGCACAAGGGTAAGCACATGGGCGTTAGATTATTACATTTGTTATATTTTTCTGTAAGTTTAAAATTATTTGTTTGCACCATGTTATTTTTTTGCCCATTATTGCCCACTGCCTGCCAAGTGGCCTTCTCACTTGTGATGAATAGTAACACTAGTGTTACAGACCAGAAATGGGTATCTGTGACAGGGATGCTTTGTTGATTTTAGGACTACTTTATGTTGGGGGCTGGGGGGTCACCAAGTGGGTTCAGAATGTGACAGGCAGATGGGTGTATTGCTTCACTCTAACTGAACCGTGCCAGAACTAAGCCATCCACACATCCCAGGCAGATTTGTGTGCTGCTGCTGGTGCATTCATCACATCATACTCCTTCTCCTCCTCGTGTTCCTCATATTGCTCTTCCTCTGAAGACACACTCAGCACCTTCTTTCTTCTGCAGCTCCAATCCTTGCTGCTACACTATGTTGTGCAAAGTGCACCACACCACTGTCATTCTCAATACACTGGCTGATGCATACTGAAAGGTGCCCCCACGATCGATCCAGGCACCTAAAATGCATCTTCAACACTCCAAATGCTTGCTTGATGAAAGCTGTCATTTTTTTTTTCGTTCCAGGGATGTGGGCGTCGCTGGCTAGGCCAGCATTTATTGCCCATCCCTAATTGCTCTTGAGAAGGTGGTGGTGATCTGCCTTCTTGAACTGCTGCAGTCCATGTGAGGTAGGTACACCCACAGTGCTGTTAGGAAGGGAGTTCCAGGATTTTGACCCAGCGACAGTGAAGGAACGGCAATATAGTTCCAAGTCAGAATGGTGTGTAGCTTGGAGGGGAACTTGCAGGTGATGGTGTTCCCATGCATCTGCTGCCCTTGTCCTTCTCGGTGGTAGAGGTCGTGGGTTTGGAAGGTGCTGACTTAGGAGCCTTGATGCATTGCTGCAATACATCTTGTAGATGGTACACACTGCTGCCACTGTGCGTTGGTGGTTGAGGGGGTGAGTGTTTGTGGATGGCATGCCAATCAAGTGGGCTGCTTTGTCCTGGATGGTGTCGAGCTTCTTGAGTGTTGTTGGAGTTGCACCCATCCAGGCAAGTGGAGAATATTCCATCACACTCCTGACTTGTGCCTTGTAGATGGTAGACAGGCTTTGGCGAGTCAGGAGGTGAGTTACTCGCCACAGGATTCCTAGGCTCTGACCTGCTCTTGTAGTCATGGTATTTATATGGCTACTCCAGTTCAGTTTCTGGTCAATGGTAACCCCCAGGATGTTCATAGTGGGGGATTCAGCGATGGTAATGCCATTGAATGTCAAAGGGAGATGGTTTGATTCTTGTTGAAGATGGTCATTGCCTGGCACTTGTGTGGCGCAAATGTTACTTGCCACTTATCATCCCAAGCCTGGATATTATCCAGGTCTTGCTGCATTTCTACACGGACTGCTTCAGTATCTGAGGAGTCGTGAATGCTGCTGAGCATGGTACAATCATCAACGAACAACCCCACCTGATCTTATGATTGAAGGAAGGTCATTGATGAAGCATCTGAAGATGGTTGGGCCTAGAACATGACCCTGAGGAACTCCTGTAGTGATGTCCTGGGAGCTGAGATGATTGACCTCCAACAACCACAACCATCTTCCAGCGGAGTCCATTGAC
This sequence comes from Heterodontus francisci, assembly GCF_036365525.1. NCBI lineage: Eukaryota > Metazoa > Chordata > Chondrichthyes > Heterodontiformes > Heterodontidae > Heterodontus > Heterodontus francisci. The sequence continues at coordinate 78,894,150 of NC_090382.1, read as the reverse complement.
TCCAGTTTTGCTAGGGCTCCTTGATGCCATACTCTGTCAAATGCTGCCTTGATGTCAAGGGCAATGACTTTCAGCTCACCTCTGGAGTTCAGCTCTTTTGTCCATGTTTGAACCAAGGCTATAGTGAGGTCTGGAGCTGAGTGGCCCTGGAGGAACCCAAACTGAGCGTCAGTGAGCAGGCTATTGCTAAGCAAGTGCCGCTTGATAGCACTGTTGACGACACCTTCCATCACTTTACTGATATTGAGAGTAGGCTGATGGGGCAGTAATTGGCCAGGTTCGACTTGTCCCGATTTTTGTGTACAGGACATACTTGGGCAATTTTTCACATAGCCGGGTAGATGCCAGTATTTTAGCTGTACTGGAACGGCTTGGCTAGGGGCATGGCAAGTTCTGGAGCACATATTGCTGGAATGTTGTCAGGGCCCATAGCCTTTGCAGTATCTAGTGCCTTCAGTCATTTCTTGATATCACGTGAAGTCAATCCGATTGGCTGAAGACTGGCATCTGTGAAACTGGGGTCCTCAGGAGGGGGCCAAGATGGATCATCTACTCGGCACTTCTGGCTGAAGATTATTGCAAATGCTTCAGCCTTATCTTTTGCACTGATGTGCTGGGCTTCCCCAACATTTAGGATGGAGATATTTGTGGAGCCACCTCCTCCAGATAGTTGTTTAATTGTCCACCACCATTCATGGCTGGACCTGGCAAGACTGCAGAGCTTAGATCTGATCCATTGTTTATGGGATCGTTTAGCTTTATCTATCACATGCTGCTTAAGCTGTTTGGCACGCAAGTAGGTATGCCTGGTGCTGCTCCTGGCATGCCCTCCTACACTCTTGATTTTCAGGTGGATTCCACTGTATCACTGTCAACATTGTATCTTTCTTGGGCATCATTTTCTCAGCTCCTAGTGGTGTCATCACCCAGGTCTTCAGCGAGTAGCCCTTGTCTTCAAGGATCCAGTTGCTAACTCTGCTTCGAGATCCAAAGAGCTCATGGAGGGTTGACTGGTGCAGGACAAATGCATCATTGCTGGCTCCTTGGGATTTTGCACAAACATGCATGATGATCTTTTTGTGGGTGCACATGAGTTGCACAATGATGGAGGGAGAGCCCTTGTGGTTGACAAAGATTCCAGCGTGATCTGGAGGTGCTGTGATTGCCACATGTATGCAGTTGATAACTCCCGGGACCAGTGGAAAGCCAGCCAGAGCTGCAAAGCCAAGCGCCTGCTCATTCTGAATGGCCTCATTGGTTGCAGGGTGCATAGAATTCCCGTCCCTGGCAAACATGGCATCAGTCACCTGTGGGATGTATTTGTGGGCAGTAGGTTGCAAGATACTGCAAATATCTCCTGAAGATCCCTGGAAGGAGCCAGAGGCAAAGAAATTAAGGATGGTGATGACTTTGACAGCCACTGGCATTGCCTGCCACTGGGTCCACATGGCAGGAGTTCTTCTTCCAAGAGGCTGCAAATGTCAGTGATCACCTGACATGATACCCTGAGCCTCCTGAGGCACTGCTGCTCAGTCATGTCCGGGAAGCTAATCCCCTGCCTATGTATCCTTTATTAGTGATATCATATGAACATAGGAGCAGGAGTAGGGTATTCGGCCCTTTGAGCCTGCTCCGCCAATCGATAAGATCATGGCTGTATTGGTTGTGGTCTCAACTCCAATTTCCTCTCTGTCCCCATATCCCTTGAGTCTCTTCTCTATCAAAAATCTATCGAACTCAGCCTTGAATAAATTCAATGTCGCAGCCTCCACTGCTTTCTGGGGAAGAGAATTCCACAGACTAACAACCCTTTGAGAAAACAAAATTCTCTCTCTGTCTTAAAAGGGAGACCTCTTATTCTTAAACTGTGTCCCCTAGTTCTAGTCTCCTCCACAAGAGGAAACATCCTCCCAGTATCTACTCTGTCAAGTCCCCTCAGGATCTTATATGTTTCAATAAGATCACCTCTCATTCTTCTAAACTCCATGGGTATAGGCCCAACCTGTTCAACCTTTCTTCATAAGACAAGCCCTTCATCCCTGGAATTAGTTGAGTGAACTTTCTCTGAACTGCTTCTAACACAATTATATCCTTTTTCAAATAAGGAGAACAAAAATGTACGCAGTACTCCAGATGTGGTCTCACCAAGGTCCTGAGCAGCTGCAGTAAAACCTGCCTATTTTTATACTCGATTCCCCTTGCAATAAATGCCAACATTCCATTTGCCTTCCTAATCACTTGCTGTACCTGCATACTAACCTTTTGTGATTCATGTACCAGGATACCCAGATCCATCTGTACCACCAAATTCTGCAATCTCTTTCCATTTAAATAATATACAGCTTTTCTATTCTTCCTGCTCAAGGGACAAGTTCACATTTTCCCACATTAGACTCCATTTGCCAAATTTTTGCCATTCACTTAACCTATCTATATCCTTTTGTAGACTTTTTACTTCCGCTTGACAACTTACTTTCCTTCCGATCTTGGTGTCATTGGCAAATTTAGCTGCCGTACATTCAGTCTTTTCATTCAAGTCATCGATATAACTTGTGAATAATTGAGGCCCTAGCACTGATCCCTGTGGCACTCCACTAGTTACAACATGCCAACCGAAAAAATAATTAGAGACAAAATCAATGGTCACATGGACAAATGTGAGTTAATTAAGGAAAGCCAGCATGGATTTCTGAAGGGAAAATCATGTTTAACTAACTTGCTGGAGTGTTTTGAAGAGGTAACAAAGAGAGTTGATGAGGGTAATGATGTTGATGCGGTGCACATGGACTTTCAAAAGGTGTTTGATACAGTGCCACACAACAGACTTGTGAGCAAACTTGTAGCTCATGCAATAAAAGGGATACAAAATTGGCTGAGTGACAGGAAACAAAGAGTAGTGGCTAATGGATGTTTTTCGGGCTGGAGAAAGGTTTGTAGTGGAGTTCCCCAGGGATCAGTGTTGGGATCCTTGCTTTTCCTGATATATATTAATGACCTAGACCTTGGTGTACAGGGCACAATTTCGAAGTTTGCAGATGACACGAAACTTGGAAGCATTGTGAACTGTGAGGAGGATAGTGTAGAATATCAAATGGACATCGACAAGTTGGTGGAATGGGCAGACAGGTGGCAGATGAAGTTCAATGCAGAGAAATGTGAAGTGATTCATTTTGGTAGGAAGAACATGGAGAGACAATATGGAATAAAGGGTACAATTCTAAAGGGGGTGCAGGAGCAGTGGGACCATATGTGCATAAGTCATTAAAGATTGCAGGATGGTTTGAGAGAGCAGTTAATAAAGCATTTTGTATCCCGAGCTTTATTAATAGGGGCATAGAGTACAAGAGCAAGGAAGTTATGTTGAACTTGTATAAGATACTAGTTCAGCCTCAGCTGGAGTATTGCATTCCATTCTGTGTGCCACACTTGAGGAAAGATGTGAGGGCATTGGAGAAAGTACAGAAAAGATTTACGAGGATGGTTTCAGGGGTGAGGAATTTCAGTTATGGAGATAGATTGGAGAAGTTGGGACTGTTTCCCTTGGAGAAGAGAAGGCTGAGAGGTGATTTGATAAAGGTATTCAAAATCATGAGGGGTCTGGACATAGTAAATAGAGAGAAAGTGTTCCCACTCATGAAAGGATCAAGAATGCGAGGGCAAAAGTTTAAAGTATTTGGTAAGTCAAGCAAAAGTGACATGAGGAAAGCTTTTTCAAGCAGTGAGTGGTTAAGGTCTGGAATGCGCTACCTGAGAACGTGGTGGAGGCAGGTTCAACTGAAGCATTCAAAAGGGAATATAGACAGTTATATGAAAAGGAAGAATGTGCAGGGTTATGTGGAGAAGGCAGGGAAATGGAACTTGGGAGTTGCTCTTTTAGAGAACCATGCGGACATGATGGCTGAATGGCCTCCTTCTGTGCTGTAACAATTCTGTGATTCTGTGAAAAGACCCATTTATCCCTATTCTCTGCTTCCTGTTAGCTAAGTAGTCCTTTATCCGTGCTAATGCGTTACCCTTTTCACCATGTGTGCTTATCTTGTGTAGTAATCTTTGTTGTGGCACCTTATCAAATGCTTTTTGGAAATCTAAGTACACCACATCTACAGGTAGCCTTTATCCACCTTGCTTGTTACTTCCATGAAGAACTCTAATAAATTAGTTAAACATGATTTCCCTTTGACAAAGCCATGTTGTCTCTGTCTGATCCAATTATGATTTTCTAAGTATCCTGCTATAACCTCCTTAATAATGGATTCTAGTAATTTTCCTATAACAGATGTTAGGCCAACTGTCCTATAGTTTCCTGCTTTTTGTTTCCCTCCTTTCTTGAATAAAGGTGTTACATTTGCTATTTTCTAATCCCCTGGGACCCTTCCAGAATCTAAGGAATTTTGGAAGATTATAACCAAAGTCTCCACTATCTCTGCAGCCACTTATTTTAAGACCCATCTGGTCCAGGGGACTTGTCAGCCTTTAGGTCCAATGGCTTTCCTGGCACCTTTTCCCTGGTGATGGTGATTGTCTTAAGTTCCACCCTCTCTTTCACCTCTTGATTTTCAAGTATCTTTGGCAGGTTTTCTAAGTCTTCTACAGTGACAGCAGACACACAATACCAGTTGAACACCTCTGCCATTTCCTTGTTTTCCATTATCAATTCCCCAGACTCACTCTCTGGCAGACCAACATTAGCTATAATTACTCTTTTCCTGTTTACATACTTGTACAAACTCTTGCTATCTGTTTTTATATTGCGAGCTAGTTTTCTCTCATATTCTACTTTCTCCATCTTAATTAATTTTATTGTCATTCTTTGCTGGTTCTTAAAATCTGTCCAATCTTCTGACCTACCACTAATCTTTACAGATTTGTACAGTGTTTCTTTCAATTGATACTATCCTTAACTTCCTTATTTAGCCTCCTTCTCAAAGAATCTTTCTCACTGGAATAAATCTTTGCTGAGAGTTATTTAAAATCTCCTTAAAGGTCTTCCACTGCATCTCTACTGTCCTGGCTTTTAACCTCATTTCCCAGTTCACTTTAGCTCTGCCTTCATACCCTTGTAATTATTTTTATTTAGGTTTAAAACACTAGTCTTAGACACACCCTTCTCCTCTTCAAACTGAACGTGAAATTCAATCATGTTATGATCGTTGTCGGCTAGAGGCTCCTTCACCATGAGGTTATTGATTAATCCTGTCTCATTGCACATTACCAAGTCTAGAATAGCTGGCTCTAGAACGTACTGCTCTAAAAAATTGCTCCGAATACACTCTGTGAACTCATTTTCCAGGCTACCTTTGCCAATCTGATTCACCCAATCCACATGTAGATGAAAGTCACCCATGACGATTGCAGTACCTTTCTTACACACCCCATTTATTTCTTCCTGTATACTCTGTCCTACAGTGTAACAATTTTTAGTGGGCCTATAAACTAATCAATAAGTGTCCTCTTACCTTTCCTATTTCTTATCTCTACCCAAACTGATTCTACATCTTGCTCTTCCGAGCTAAGGTCATCTCTCACTACTGTACTAATGACATCCTTAATTAACAAAGCTATCCCACAACCTTTTCCTAGCTTCCTGTCTTTGCAAAATGTCGAATACCCTTCAATATTCAGTTCCCAGCCTTGGTCACCTTGCAACCATGTCTCTGTAATGGCTATCAGGTCATACATAATTATTTCTATCTGTGTTAATAATTCATCCATTTTGTTATGAATGCTGCACACAGATACAGAGCCTTTAACTGTCTTTTTTACTATTTCTGCAATCTTTGGCCTTATCTGCTGGTACAGTCTTACATTTATACGCTCTGTCCCTGCCACACTCTGGTTATCATTACCCAAACCGCTACCCTGCTCTATTACCTCGTTGTTTCCCTTTGATTTACCACATCTCCTCTCACATGATCCTTTCCCCCCCACTTTTTAGTTTAGAGCCCTCTCACCTGCCCTAGCTATATGACTTGCCAGAACACTGATCCCAGTACGGTTGAGGTGAAGACATGGTACATCTCCCACTTTCCCCAGTGCTGATGCCAGTGCCCCATGTATCGAAACCCATTTCTACCACACCAGTCTTTGAACCACACATTCACCTCTCTAATCTTATTTACCCTATGCCAATTCGCTCATGGCTCAGGTAATAATCCAGAGATTATTACCTTTGAGGTTCTGCTTTTTTATGTAGCCCCTAGCTGCTCATACTCTCTAAGCAGAAACTCTTTCCTAGTTCTACCTATATTGTTGGTACCTACGTTGACCATGACAATTGGATCCTCCCCCTCCCACTGCAAGTTCCTCTCCAGCCCCGAGCAGATGTCCTGAACCCTGGCACCGGGCAGGCAACACAGCCTTCTGGACTCTCACTCAGGGCCACAGAGAACTGTGTCTATCCCCCTGACTATACTATCTCCTACTACCACTACATTCCTATTTACTCCCCCCCTCCCACTTAAATGGCTTCCTGTACCATGGTCAGTTTGCTCATCCACGGTGCAGCCTTCGCTCTCATCCATACAAGCTGATCCATATTGCTTCCTGTGTGCTCATCCCCTCTCTCCTGTGGAGCAGTATGTCGATGAGGAGAAGGCTGGTGGTGCTGCTGCTGCTGGTGCAGCTGCTGCTCATACCAACAAATTAGGAGTAGAAGTAGGCCATTCAGCCCCTCTAGCCTGCTCCGCCATTCGATAAGATCATGGCTGATCTGTTTGTGTCTTGAATTCCACACTCCCATCTACCCCCGATAGCCTTTGATTCCCTTGCCTAACAAGAATCTATCTACCTCCGCCTCAAAAATATTCATTGACCCCGCTTCCACCACTTTCTGAGGCAGAGAGTTCCAAAGTCGTACAACCCTCTGAGAGAAAAAATTTCTCCTCATCTCTGTCCTAAAAAGGGCAATCCCTAATTTTAAAACAGTGCCCCCTAATTCTGGACTCACCCACAAGAGGAAACATCATTTCTACATCCACCTTATCAAGACCATTCAGGATCTCTCTGTCCCTTCCTGCCATTCTCTGACCTTCATTTCCCATATTACTATTCTGCTCTAAAATAAAAGCAAAATACTGCGGATGCTGGAAATCTGAAACAAAAACAAGAAATGCTGGATTCACTCAGCAGGTCTGGCAGCATCTGTGGAAAGAGAAGCAGAGTTAACGTTTCGGGTCAGTGACCCTTCTTCGGAAGAAGGGTCACTGACCCGAAACGTTAACTCTGCTTCTCTTTCCACAGATGCTGCCAGACCTGCTGAGTGAATCCAGCATTTCTTGTTTTTGTTACTATTCTGCTCTCCTGCCTTGACTCTACCCCTTGGTTTATTACATCTACCCAGGCTTGATCCCTCACCCCACTTGTTTAGCTTAAAGCCCTCTCTACTTCCCTAGTTATATGGTTGCGAGAACACTGGTCCCAGCATGGTTCAGGTGCAGACTGTTTCAACCGTACAGCCCCCACTTTCCCCAATATTGGTGCCAGTGCCCCACGAACTGAAACCCACATCTCCCACACCAGTCTTAGAGCCACGTATTCATTTCACTAATCTTCTGTGCCTTCTGCCAATTGGTACGTGGCTCAGGTAATAATCCAGAGATTATTACCCTTGAGGTTCTGCTCTTCAATTTGGTGCCTAGCTCCTCATACTGTCTAAGCAGAACTTCTTTCCTAGTCCTACCTATGTCGTTGGTACCTACATGGACCACGACAACTGGATCCTCCCCCTCCCACTCCAGGTTCCTGTTCAGCCCTGAGCAGATGTCCTGAACCCTGGCAGGCAACACAGCCTTCTGGACTCATGCTCTCGGCTGCACAGAACAGTGTCAATCCACCTCACTATACTATCCCCTACTACCACTACATTCCTTTTTGCTCCCCCCACTTGAATGGCTTCCTGTACCACAGTGCCGTGGCCAGTCTGCTCATCCACCTTGCAGAACTCGCTTTCATCCACACATGTTGAGAGTATCTCAAACCTGTTTAACAATTGCAAAGTCTGAGGCTCCTCCACTACTGCCTTAGTCACGGTCACATTCTCCTGTCCCGCACTGCTGACCAAAACAGATGACCCTGTTCTAAGAGTTGTGACCGTCTTCCGGAACAAAATATCCAGGTATTTCTCCCCCTTCCTTATGTTGTGCAGTGTTTGCAGTTCGGCTTCCAGATCAATAATCCTGATCCTCAATTCCTCCAGCTGCTTACACTTTCTGCAGACGTGTTTGTCCTGGATCGCCTTGGTATCCAAAAGCTCCTACACACCACAGCTGCAACATAACACTTGCCCTGCCATTGTTACTTATGCTATTAGTTAATTTATTTTAATTACCTTACCTGTTTTCTGCCTCCCCTCCCTTCCTGAATAGAGGGGTTATATTTGCTACTTTCCAGTCTGATGGAGCCTTTCCAGAATCTAGCGAACCTTTCCATCTTTGTCCTCATCTGAGGTCTAAAGTAAATCTGCATAAGTGGCTCCCAAACTGAACTGATGTTTGACAGATGAGAATTATAGATCAGATGCTAAAAACTCCAAAGTAGCAGAAATGACCGCTACAGTAGTGAAATCATATTCTCAGAACAACTCCTGTGGTGCAAAAATGTTTCACTAAGGTGAGGAAGCAGATGTGCGGTTTGAGTACTAGTAAGACTCTTTGCTTGTTACTTTTTTCAGCCCACTCAATTCCCGCTGTCCACTTGCCTTGCTTTCACTGGTAAGTTCCAGGAAGTCTGGGAAACCTGTGTGCACTCAGAGGGCCAGATCTTACCAGTCCTTTGGAGACAGGCTGGGAGGTGGGAGGGCTGGTAAAATGGTGGTGGAAGGCATCGGGAGGGAAGCCCGACATCTTCCCTCTGCCATGGCATATTACCAGTGGTGCGAATGTCAATTAAGGGCCAACTTCCGCCACCACCAGTAGTTTACTGGTGTCAGGAGGGGCCACCATCATGTGTGGAGACCGCCAGGTAAACACTGGTGGCCTCCAAGTGGGTTCTCGGGGTGAGGGGGAGGGAAATTCTTTCTTTTATGGCCTCTCCTAGGCCCACAGAGGGGCCCCCTGGCGGCAATGGCTGCCCCGTGATTACAGCCACATTAGTGGAAGGTGTCCCCCCTCCCCGATCACCGGGGCCTTCCTGCCTGGCTCTGCACAGTGTTTAAAAGGACTTACCTTGTCTCCGAGGGTGCCTCGGCATGGATGCACCCTCCCCTTTGTCCTGCAGCCTTAGCAGTGGCCACCTCTAATTGTGGCACTGCTGAGGCTGCAGTTCTGCCGGCCCTATGATTGGGCCAGCAGCTCTGGGAGGCGAGTTGCCATCCTCAATTGTTTGGTGGTCCTGGTGGCAGCCACTTAATTTGCTGCGGCCTGTAAAGTGCTGCACAGGGTCGAGCCAGCCACCAACATGGGCTCGGGTCCCGCTTTTGCTCCCGGCGGCAGGACCACTTACCTTCCCGAAATATTCAGCCCCGCGTTAATTTGAAAGACCAGTTAAAACAGCTGCTAATTGCCTTTTAACATATTTAAATTGGCAACCTGCCTCTCCTAAGGGATTTTCTTACACGCAGCTGAAAGCACTGCAGTTAAAAGCATAAGTGAATGGGTTGCAGTCAGTTTCCTGATACTCTCTCAATTTCAGCCCTTTCAACCAGTTGCCTGCTTGAACACTCACTCACTTTTTGAGGTTAAAGTTCCTCCACAGAGTCTAACCGGGAAGTACATAGCAAGAAGTATAAATTAGATTTAAATCATGTACTGAAAGCAAAATAAAGGTTGGGAAATGCAGACTGGATAAAAAAGATAGATTAAAGAAACAGAAAAAGTAAAACAAATAATTTTTATTTTTTTTAAATCTCCGACACTAATTAACTTCAGTAGGAATGCCACTCCACACTTGAAAAATTAAGTTTTCAGGACCAGAGAGGTTGTTTGGCGTAGTTATCACTTATCATGCTGTTAAAAATTCACTTAGCCCTGAATGCACAAGCTCTAATATTTTCTTGAGTCTTTAATGTGGAACTTTTTTTTATTTGTTCATGGGATGTGGGCATTGCTGGCAAGGGCAGCATTTATTTCTGATCCCTAATTGCCCTTGAGAAGGTGGTCTTCTTGAATCGCTTCAGTGCTTGTGGTGTTGACATACCCACAGTGTCTTAGGTAGGGCATTTCAGGATGGTGTGTGGCTTGGAGGGGAACTTCCAATGTTGGTGTTTCCATGCACCTGCTGTCCTTGTTCTTCTAGGTGATAGAAGTCACAGGTTTGAAGGTGCTGTCAAACGAGCCTTGGTGAATAGATGGTACACATTGCTGCCACTGTGTGCCGATGGTGGAGTGAGTAAATGTTTAAGGTGTGGATTAGGTGTAGATCAAGTGGGCTGCTTTGTCCTGGATGGTGTCGAGCTTCTAGCGTGTTGTTGTAGCTGTACTCATCCAGGCAAGTGGGAAGTATTCCATCACACTCCTGACTTGTGTCTCGTGGATGGTGGACAGACTTTGGGGAGTCAGGAGGTGAGTTACTTGCCAGAGAATACACAGCCTCTGACTTGCTCTTGTAGTCACAGTATTTATGTAGCTGATCCAGTTAAGTTTATGGTCAATGCTGAGCCCCCAGGATGTTGACAGTGGGGGATGCAACAATGTTAATGCCATTGGTTGTCAAGGGAAATTGTTAGATTCTCTCTTGTTGGAAATGTCATTGCCTGGCATGTGTGTGACATGAATGTTACTTGCCACTTATCAGCCCAAGCTTGAATATTGTCCAGGTCTTGCTGCATGCAGGCATGGACTACTTCATTATCTGAGGAACTGGTGGGCAAGTACCCCAATTTCACACCACTGCATTGACTTCAATGCTGAATCTATTCGTGTGGACTGCAACAGTGCACCCAATGGAGGAGCAGGGTATCTCTGACAGAACTTCGGGATTTCCGCATTTAACTGTGCATATGTGGGTGCCAGATATTGCTGTCTGATTTACCCCATATTAATGGTAAGCACTGATAGCTTCACCATTATTCTGATCGCAAAATCTGGGCCATTTACATTTTATTTTAAAGGTCCTTGTTTTCTGCCCTAACTTCTTTTCTTGTGAAGATTCTGATTCATACTTAAGTATAGTTCCACAAGCCCTAGCGGCCCTCGCTTACTTCTTCCAAGTGTGCACACAATTGAACAAGGGGGGAGTGGGTTATTCAACAGTGGAAAGTACCACGACTAAGCCTGATACTGCATCCATCAATATAAATACAGATGTGATTCTTGTACTGTGGTACACTATGCAAGTCATTTATAAAGCATCCTGCTTTTCCCAGCTCCACATTCAGGTAAGTATGGGGCCTTCTTAGCGCGTGAAGTGAAGTGCAGTGACATTCAAAAACTGAGAACAGGTCCTGCAAGAAGTGTAGGACTCTAATTTCAATAAGTTATTTCCCCCTTTAAAAAGTATTGCTTTTGTTCCTGCCATGAGCAGAACCCCTTTCCCGAATGGAAGTTTGCAGGTGCTTCCTGCCTGCCATATTTGGGGTTAAGTAGGTCGGATAGCTTCAGAAAAATGGACACTCCACAGCTGAATTTATAGTCCAATATCTTCAGGAGAGGAGGGAATAAAATTGGCTAAAAAGAGAAGTGATATAAATAAACTAATGGCACTGTTGCTAAGTTAATGTAATTATCAGCTCACGATGAGCAATATATTTTATATGTTGTGTTGCACATGATTATGCTTTGCTACTTGTTTATACATTTATATATACCACAATCAGTGCTGGAAACACCAATCTATATCATTGAGCCCGAGGATCGTGGCCTAGACACTTACCTTCTGGGAGCGGAGCGGAGAGCAGCGGACCTGTGGGGAAAACACCAAGAGCGGAGCTGATAAATTGAGCCCGAGGATCGAGGCCCACTCACTCACCTTCCGGGAGTGGAGAAGAGTCCAGGCACGCCAGAGTTTGAAAACTAAGTGAGCAATAATGTCACAGGAAAGCTGCAAGGTGATTGGTTGGTGAGTAACTGTGGTTAGGGAATAACTCTAAATAGCTGGGTAAGTAACTAAAAGTAGAGAAAGGTCTACAGTTTTTTTAATATAGTATGTAGTTTTTTTTTAGGGAATCAAGGTCCCTAGTGTAAATAATCTAATTTTTGGGTAACTTAAGGGGATAAATTAAGGGTAAGTCATGGCAGGATAGCTCGGCAATGTGGAGTGCTCCTCCTGTGCAATGTGTGAAGTCAGGGACACTTGCAGTGTCCAGGGCGAACACGTGTGCAGGAAATGTCTCTAGCTGCAGCTACTCGAAATCCGCGTTTCGGATTTGGAGTGGCGGCTGGAGACACTGTGTAGCATCCGCGAGGCTGAGATCATCGTGGATAGCACGTTCAGAGAGGTGGTCAAACCGCAGGTAAAGACTGCTCAGGCAAAAAGGGAATGTGTGAACACCAGGCAAAGTAGAAGAACTAGGCAGGTAATGCAGGAGTCCCCTGAGTCCATCTCCCTCTCGAGCAGATTTTCCACTTTGAATACTGTTGGGGAGATAGCTTCTCGGGGGAATGCAGCAAGAGCCAAGTCTGTGGCACCACAGGTGGCTCAGCTGCACAGGAGGGGAGGAAAAGGAGTGGAAGAGCAATAGTGATAGGGGATTCTATCGTAAGGGGTACAGATAGGTGTTTCTGTGGCCGCAAATGTGACTCCAGAATGGTATGTTGCCTCCCTGGTGCTAGGGTCAAGGATGTCACGGAGCGGCTGCAGGACATTCAGAAGGGGGAGGATGAACAGTCAGAGGTCATGGTACACATTGGTACCAACGACATAGGTAGAAAGAGGGATGAGGTCCTCTGTACATGCAACAAGAAGTTAGGGAGCTAGGTAGCAAATTAAAAAGCAGGACCTCAAAGGTTGTAATCTCTGGATTACTCCCAGTGCCCATGCTAGTGAGTATAGGAGGATAGAGCAGGTGAATGAGCTGAGGAGGTGGTGCAGGAGGGAGGACTTTAGTTTCCTGGATCACTGAGTCTGTTTCTGGCAAAGATGGGACCTGTACAAGCCGGGCGGGTTGCACCTGAACTGGAACGGGACCAACATCCTTGCTGGGAGGTTTGCTAGTGCTGTTGGGGAGGGGTTTAAACTAATTTGGCAGGGGGATGAGATACAGAGTGGAGTACAGTAAGGGGTGATGCACAGTCAAATATAAAAGAGAAACAAAGTCAGTCTGGAAGGCAGAGCAAATATAGACCTGTTAAGGCAAGGCTGGATTGCATCTATTTTAATGCAAGGAGTCTTACTAGTAAAGTAGATGAATCAAGAACACATGGGATTATGATATTATTGCTATCACAGAGACATGGTTGAGGGAGGGGCAGGACTGGCAGCTCAATATTCCAGCGTATAGAATCTACAGGCGAGACAGGGGAGGGGGTAAAAGAGGAGGTGGCATTGCACTGTTGATCAAGGAGTCAATTACTGCAGTAAGGAGGAATGATATCTTAGAAAGTTCCTCAAATGAGGCCATATGGGTAGAACTTAAAAACAAAAAGGGGGCAATCACCTGGCTGGGAGTGTACTACAAGCCTCCAAACAGCCAGGAAGTGATAGAGGAGCATATATGTAGGCAAATCTCAGAGAGGTGTAAAAATAATAGGGTAATAATAGTAGAGGATTTCAACTTCCTCATTATCAACTGGGATAGTCAGTGCAAAAGGCTTAAAGGGGCTGGAATTCTTAAAATGCATACAGGAGAGCTTTTTGAGCCAGTACGTAGAAAGTCCTGCAAGACAAGGGGCAGTACTGGGCCTAATCCTAAGGAACAAAGCCGGACAAGTAGTAGAAGTGTCAGCGGAGGACATAGGTGAGGTTTTAAATTATTATTTTTCATCTGTGTTCACTATGGAGACGGGCAATGTAGGTGTAGAGATCAGGGAGGGGAATTGTTATATACTTGAACATATTAGCATTGAAAGGGAGGAAGTATTAGCTGTTTTAGCGGGCTTAAAAGTGGATAAATACCCAGGCCCAGATGAGATGTATCCCAGGCTGTTATGTGAGGCAAGGGAGGAGATAGCAGGGGCTCTGACACAAATTTTCAAATCCTCTCTGGCCACAGGAGAGGTACCAGAGGATTGGAGGTCAGCAGATGTGGTACCTTTATTCAAGAAGGGTAGTAGGGATAAACCAGGTAATTACAGATGAGTCTAACAACAGTGGTTGGGAAACTACAGGAAACAATTCTGAGAGACAGGATCAATCTCCACTTGGAGAGGCAGGGATTAATCAGGGATAGTCCACATGGCTTTGACAGGGGGAGATCGTGTCTAACTAACCTGATTGAATTTTTCAAGGCGGTGACTAAATGTGTAGATGAGGGTAAAGCAGTTGATGTAGTCTACATGGATTTCAGTAAGGCTTTTGATAAGGTTCCACATGGGAGATTGGTTAAGAAGGTAAAAGCCTATGGGATCCAGTGCAATTTGGATCCAAAATTGGCTAAGTGGCAGGAGCAGAGGGTGACGATTGAGGATTGTTTTTGTGAGTGGAAACCTGTGGCCAGTGGTGTACCACAGGGATGGTTTAGTTTAGTTTAGAGTTACAGCACTGAAACAGGCCCTTCGGCCCACCGAGTCTGTGCCGACCATCAACCACCCATTTATACTAATCCTACACTAATCCCATATTCCTACCACATCCTCACCTGTTCCTATATTTCCCTACCACCTACCTCTACTAGGGGCAATTTATAATGGCCAATTTACCTACCAACCTGCAAGTCTTTTGGCTGTGGGAGGAAACCGGAGCACCCGGAGGAAACCCACGCAGACACAGGGAGAACTTGCAAACTCCACACAGGCAGTACCCAGAATTGAACCTGGGTCGCTGGAGCTGTGAGGCTGCGGTGCTAACCACTGCGCCACTGTGCCACCCTAGCCATTTGTAGTGTACATTAATGATTTAGACATGAGTGTAGGAGGTATGATCAGTAAGTTCGCAGATGACACGAAAATTGGTGGAAAGCCTTAGATTACAGGACGATATAGATGGGCTGGTAAAATGGGCAGAGCAGTGGCAAATGGAATTTAATCCTGAGAAGTGTGAGGTGATGCATTTTGGGAGGACTAACAAGGCAAGGGAATATACAATGGATGGTAGGACCCGAGGTAGTACAGAGGGTCAGAGGGACCTTGGTGTACTTGTCCATAGATCACTGAAGGCAGCAGCACAGGTAGATAAGGTGGTTAGGAAAACATATGGAATACTTGCCTTTATTAGCTGAGGCATAGAATTTAACAGCAGGGAGGTTATGATGGAGCTGTATAAAATGCTAGTTAGGCCACAGCTGGAGTACTGTGTACAGTTCTGGTCACCACACTATAGGAAGGATGTGATTGCACTGGAGAGGGTGCAGAGGAGATTCACCAGGATGTTGCCTGGGCTGGAGCATTTCAGCTATGAAGAGAGACTGAAAAGGCTAGGGTTGTTTTCCTTAGAACAGAGAAGGCGGAGGGGAGATATGATTCTTCTTCTTTGGCCTCCTTGTCTCGAGAGACAATGGGTAAGCGCCTGGAGGTGGTCAGTGGTTTGTGAAGCAGCGCCTGGAGTGGCTATAAAGGCCAATTCTAGAGTGACAGACTCTTCCACAGGTGCTACAGATATATGGTTGAGGTATACAATATTATGAGGGGCATTGATAGGTTAGATAGGAAGAAAGTTTTTTCCTTAGTGGAGGGGTCAATAACCAGGGGGTATAGGTTTAAGGTAAGGGGCAGGAGGTTTAGAGGGGCTTTGAGGAAAAAAAAATTCACTCAGAGGGTGGTTGGAATCTGGAATGCACTGCCTGAAGAGTTGGTAGAGGCAGGAACCCTCAAAATATTTAAGAAGCATTTAGATGAGCACTTGAAATGCCATAGCATACAAGGCTACTGGCCAAGTGCTGGAAAATTGGATTAGAATAGTTAGGTGCTTGATGGCCAGCACAGACACGATGGGTCGAAGGGCCTGTTTCTGTGCTGTATGACTCTATGAAGCACTTTCTGACATCCTGTCAGGTTTATTTCTTATGAGAGATCATCTTCATTCAATCACCCACCTCTGAACTTTGTTCTTGGAATTTGACATTTTGTAGATTAATGATGGGCCTGCAGATTTAAGGCCATCTCCTTCAACAATAATTTGACCTTTTGATTCACAAACCAGGCAAAGATTAAATTTTTCCAGTTGTAAGTCTATAGAGTCACTAAGATTGTAAGATAACATAGCAGGCTTATATATCCAAGATTTGTGTCTTTGTGTGTTATATAAGTGCGGGCTATTAAGCCTCAAGGGCTATATTTAAAGTTTAAATCCATAATTTACATGTCGCATTCATAGATTCATACTGACTACTCATCCCCGTCAAGTATTTATCAAATTCCCTCTTGAAAGTTACTATTGATTCTGTTTCTACAACCCTTTCAGGCAGAGCATTCCAGATCACAACCACTCACGGTGTAAAAAATGTTTCCTCATGTCGCCTCTGGTGCTTTTGCCATCTGTATCCTCTGATTACTAACCCTTCTGTCACAGGAAACAGTTTCTCCTTATTTACTCTATCAACACCATTCATGATTTTGAACAACTCTATGAAAACTCCTCGTAACCTTCTCAACTCGATGGAGAATAATGCCAGCTTTGCCCGTCTCTCCACATAGCCGAAGTCCCTCAAAAGTAAAGGGTAACAAAAGGAAGTTAAGGATTGTATAAGATTAAAAGAAAAGGCCTATAAATTTGCCAGAAATAGTAGTAAACCTGAGGATTGGGAGGATTTTAGAATACTGCAAAGGAGGACGGAGTAACTGATAAAGAAAGGAGAATAGAATATTCTCCCTAGCAAAAAATATAAAAACAGACTGTAAAAGCTTCTATAAAAGGAAACTTTTGGCTAAGACAATTGTGGATCCATTACATGCAGAGTAGGAGAATTTATAATGGGGAATAGAGAAATGGCAGAGAAGCTAAATGATTACTTTGTATCTGTCTTCACTGAGGAAGATACAAGAAACTTCCCAGAATTAGAGATCCAAGGGATTGGGGGAATGAGGAATTGAAGGAAATTAGTATCAGTAAGAAGGTTGTATTGGAGAAATGAATGGGGCTGAATGTTGATATGTCCCCAGGACCTGATATTCTACATCCCAGAGTGTTGAAAGAGGTAGCTATGGAGATAGTGGATGCATGATGATCATCTTCCAAAATTCTATAGATTCTGGAGTGGTTCCTGCAGGTTGGAAGGTTGCAAATGTCACCCTACCTATTTAAGAAGGGAGGGAGAGAGAAAATAGGGAATTACAGACCTATTAGCCTTATATCAGTCGTTGGGAAAATGCCAGAATCTATTCTAAAGGATGTGATAAATGGACACTTGGATGATAATGATCTGATTGGGCATAGTCAACATGGATTTATGAATGGGAAATCATGTTTGACAAACCTGTTGGAGTATTTGAGGATGTTACTAACAGAATTGATAAAGAGGTGGACATGGTATACTTGGATTTTCAGAAGGCTTTTGATAAAGACCCCACAGGAGGTTGGTTAGCGAAATTAAAGCACATGGGATAGGAGGTAATGTACTGGCATGGACTAAGGATTGGTTAACAGGCAGAAAACAGAGAGTAGGAATAAACAGGTCATTCTCGCATTGGCAGGCTGTGACTAGTGGGGTACCGCAGGGATCAGTGCTTGGGCCCCAACTGTTCACAATATATATCAATGATTTAGATGTGGCGACCAAATGTAATATTTCCAAGTTCACAGATGACACAAAACTAGGTGGGAATGTGTGTTGCGAGGAAGATGCAAAGTGACTTCAAGGGGATTTGGACAGACTTAGTGAATGGGCAAGACCATGGCAGATGGAATATAATGCGGAAAAATGTGAGGAATAGATGTGCAGAGTATTTCTTAAATGGAAAGAGATTAGAAAGTGTAGATGTACAAAGGGACCTGGGTGTCCTTGTCAATAAGTCACTGAAAGATAACATGCAGGTGCAGCAAGCAATTAAGAAGACTAATGGTATGTTAGCCTTTATCGCAAGAGGGTTTGAGTACAAGAGTAGTGAAGTCTTGCTTCAATTGTATGGAACCTTGGTTAGACTGCACCTGGAGTACTGTGTGCAGTTTTGGTCCCCCTACCTTGGGATGGATATTATTGCCATAGAGGGAGTGCAACGAAGGTTTATCAGACTTGTTCCCAGGATGGCGGTACTGTCTATGGGGAAACTGGGCCTGTATTCTCTAGAGTTTCGAAGAATGAGAGGTGATCTCACTGAAGCCTACAAAATACTTAAAGGTATAGACAGGGTAGATGCAGCTAAGATGTTTCCCCTGGTTGGGGAGTCTGGAACCAGGGGACACACTTTCAAAATAAGGGGAAAGCCATTTAGGACAGAGATGAGGAGAAATTTCTTTGCTCAGAAGCTTGTGAATCTTTGGAATTCTCTACCCCAGAGGGCTGTGGAAGCTCAGTCATTGAGTATGTTTAAAGCAGAGATTGACAGATTTCGAAATACAAATGACATAAAGGGGATATGAGGATAGTGTGGGAAAAAGGCATTGAAGTGGAAGATCAGCCATGATCATATTGGATGGTGGGGCAGGCTCGATGGGCTGAATAGCCCTAAGTTCCTATCTCTGACACCATTCCAGCAAATCTCTTCTGCACCCTCTTTAAGGCCTTGATATGCTTCCTAAAATGGCTGCCCAGAACGGAACAGAATACTCCAGCTGTGGCCTAACCCGTGATTTATAAAGGTTAGCATAACTTCCTTGATTTTTACTCTATGGCTGGGATTTTGTCTTGGTAAGGAGGGTGGGGGGGGGGTGGGGTGGGTGGGGTCTTGACCACCGGCAAAAGCGCCAGCAAGACCCCCAGGTCTTCTCCTCTGGGGACGGCCCGCTAGATCAAGTGCCATTTGAGCTCTTAATTGGACAGTGGCAGACCTTATCCAGAATCAAGGACCCCGACAGCGGAGATCCCTCCTGCTGAGAGCCACCAGCCAATCAGAGGCCACAGCTCTTTAAGTGAACAGTGCCACCATGAAGGCGGTGGCTGCTGCCAGTACTTGATTCATCTGAGGCCCTGGAACCAGGCCACAGGTAAGTCAGGGCGTGAGGGGGTTGCGGGGTGGGGGATCGCGGGGGAGAGGGGTGTAGGGAGGTCAACAACAAGGGCGGGGCTTGGCTCTCAGCAAGCCCGATGTCGGGCTCCTCATTCAGGCACTAAGTGCTATTTAACGCGGGACCCCACCCCCTGGAGCCGTCCAGCAACCCACATGGGTTTGCTTGGTGTGCTGCTGGTGCAGCGACAGGCCCGCCCTCTGCTGGGCTAATTCCGCCAGCTGTGGGATGAGGCCCTTAATTGGGCATTACTTGCCATTCACAGGCCTTCCTGCCCAGGACTTAATTTGGGTAGAGGCAGGAAGGTGGAAGGATCTGCCCGCCATCAAGCCCCCCTCGCCACCATCCTGCACGCTTATACGCTCTCCCTGCCTCCAAACCTGACGCGGGGGAGAGCATGAAATTCCCCCATATGTCTCTACTAATAAAGCCAAGGTTCTGTATGCTTTTTTAACAGCCTTCTCAACTTGTCCTGCCACCTTCAAAAATTTGTGTACGTACATCCCAGGTCGATCTGTTCCGGCACCCCCTTTAAAATTGTACCATTGAGTTTTTATTGCCTCATCCCATTCTTTCTACCAAATTGTATCACTTCACACTTATCTGCTTTAAATTTCATCTATGATGCTATTCTTTACCTCTATCCTTTGCTCTCTGACCTCTAGCCATTTCCCTGTTAATGTGGTGATTTTCTCTTCAATTCCACACAGCATTTTCTTTGCTATAAATCTCATACTTGTACCTTATCAAGTACTTTTGACAATTTATACGAGTCACAACGACAGCATTTTTGTTGCTGATCTCTCTCTTACTTCTTTAATGAATCTGGAAATTTGGCTAAGCGTAACCTGTCCTTTGAAATTACACCATTTATGAATTACATCATTGCACTGGTCTGTCTATGTCCTCCTGAAGTCTGTTACTGTCCACCTCATTGCTTATTATGCTGAGTTTCGAATTACCAGTAAACATTGCCCCAAGTCCAGGTCATTAATATATATGATAAACAGCAGTGGTCCTAATACTGATACTTGGAATACATCACTGTACACAGTTCTGATGAAAAGTCATTGACCTGAAAGGTAGGGCAGGAAACAGATGTCGGGACTGTTTCTGGTTCCTGAACCCGCTCCCAGGGGGCAAATAGCCACTCACTGGGACTTTGATGGGGGGCTCCCTTAATTGGCATGGAGACAGGTTCTCTGTTCAATTAAGTATGGCGGGCGGCCTCTCAAAACTGGAGGGCCAATCAGAGGCCTGCAGCTTGAGAGGAGCAGCAGGCTGCGAAGGCAGGTAAGTAAGGGAGAGGGGGCTTCCACATGGAGGCACCCTCTCACCAACTTTTCAAACTCTTTATTTAAAAAATAGATTCAGCAGCCTGGCCACCACTGTTTTGAGGTGGGGGGCGCGGATGGTGAGGAAATCCCTCTATAGGGCTAAACTGGCCGCTGTCCGTGCGTGAAACTGGAGGTTGACTGGAAATAAAACTAGTCGGCTTCCTTTAATTGGTCTTAGTTTTTTAAATTCGTTCATGGGCTGTGGGTGTCATTGGCTAGGACAGCATTTATTGCCCATTTCTAATTGCCCTTGAGAAGGTGGTGGTGAGCCACCATAAAGCACTGGGAGGCTAAACTCGGTGCTCAAGTGTCATCTTATTAATCAACCAGAGATGGAAGAGGCATCCCACTCTGCCTAATCTCTCCACACCCAGATATTTGTGCTTCCAGCTAGGGTCTCCAAATATCAATTAGGAACAAGAGCTCTGGGCTATTTTCTCTTACTGAATCCATCAGGCACTTGTGGCCAGTTGTCGCCTTTGTATGTCTTGGCTGAAATCAGCAAACTCAGCACAAATTGAACCTCCATGGCTCAACAGTTGACTCAATAAACATGTTCAGCCAGGCGGGGAAGGAGTTTCCAGCTGGGTAAACTGATTAAACCAATTACTGGCAAAGTTTCGATACATACAGTGTAATTTATTGTTAGTAGCAAATTACTATGATAACAGTTTGGTCGTAACATTGCAGTTAATTTTACAGGCCCTCCCCCACCTCACAGCTCTTCCCCAGAGAGCTAGTAAAATCCAACCCATTCATTACTATTAAATTAGTACTGTTGTATGGAAATAGCATGACTGCAGGCATATTCATTTACCATTTGAGAAATGCAAACCCTGAAATTCTTTGAAAGTTCTGTCAAAGTCCCATGGTAATTCCATTGGGAGTCTGATGGAACCCACTGAAAAATGGCAGAAAGCTTGTTGAGAAGTACCAGCAATTATCTGTATTCCTATATTTAGAAATGTATTCCCTATATTTAGGGAATGTTTAGAATGACTTTTGAAACACAGCCAGTCATTGATTTATGGATTCATCGCATTCACACTTACCCTAGATACAAGTAACTGCACAGACGCAATGCTGAAAGACACCATCCAAATCACAGCAATTAATATCTTACTTCGGGACCGACCCATGCGAGACTTCAGGGGATGGCAAACGGCATAATAACGGTCAACGCCAATGGTCATGAGGGTGTATATACTGACAGACACAGAGAGAATCTGATAAAGAAATGGATAAGTTAAAAGCTATTAAATTGAAGTTGCAGCTGAAAAGAGTTTGCAATTAATTATAACAATGAAATAACAGATTACGACATTTAACGGTAAATTTTGCAAGGCTTCACTCAACAGGAGTGAAGATTGTAGAATCAAGTGTGGAGGTCAGTGCAACAAATGGTGGTACTTCAAATCTTCTGGTCATTAAAATTAATGGCTAAAAAACTGGGACTGCTGTGAATTAGGTACACTCATCACTGTGCCAGTTTGGACTCTTGGCATGTGAGACTGCGTTGGGAACCTCTCCTTGCAAAATTTACCCTATAATATGTACAGGACTGCTTTTATATGATATAAAGAAACAATTTACTCCATTGATACGCAATGTACAATATTATAAAATACACATTCGCATTATGGCTTGGTAGCACACAATGTATTATTATTTAATACACACCAGCAAGTTGCACACCAGTGATCCTCAGTGTATTATGTTAGTAATAAATATCTGGTGGCCTTGCTCAGTGGTTGTCTAGAACCTGGAGTGTGATTTTTGATGCTTGCTGTAGTTTTGCTGTGGCAACGCTGCTTTGCACACTGTGGCAATACAACAAATTTAGTGAATCAATATATAACATGACCGACATGAGGTAAAAGGATTTCTGATATAATAGGAACTGGGTGAAAATGAGAACTCTTGTGAGGCCTCTCTCTCACACAAAATGGCCTGGAATTTGCAGGGTTTTTGACAGTGAACGCTTTACGCCTCTGAATCTGCCCGCGACTATTTCACGATTTAGTGCAAACGTAGATTAACATGGAAATCCTGAAGTTGCGGTTTGTCATTAACTGCTTCACCACACCCTGCACTGTGGACCCGGCCAGGCCTACCAAACCCCAGCCAGCAATCATTGAAATTAGTTGATTTGACGGGATCTCCCCCTTTTCCATTCCAATATCACTGTTAGAAACACCATAAAAAAATAAGCCTTGTTCAGTGAAGTGTAACTGGGTTTCTAATGGCAATCTAAGTAATAACTACTGATGAGCAGCCAATTTAGCCCTGAACAATAAATTTCTATTTGTGGAATGTTGTTCAATGTCTCCATTATGATTAATTACTAGCTTTTTAAAATTAGATTCTTTAAATAATTAAAAGTTTCTTTTTAAAAGTTTGTGCATGGTATTTCAAGTTCTACCTTAACTCCCTGTGTATGTTCCAATCTTTATTTCCTCTCTGTAAAATTTTTTAAAAGTGATTTGATTATTTGTGCTTTTCATTTCCTGGTTTGCTGCTTGTGAGAATTCTTTAATGTGTTAGGCAGAATGGATGGCTTGATTGCATCACTGCAATGCTGGAAATCACCATTAAATTTCACTACAATCCATTGTAACAACAGCAACAACTTTACATGAGCACTATAAAACAAAATATGACACCGAGCCACAAAAGGAGATATTAGGTCAGATGACCAAAAGTGAGACAGATTTAAAGGCTTGTCTTAAAGGAGAAAAGTGAGGGAGAGAGGGAATCCCAGAGCTTTGGGCCTAGGCAACTGAAGGCACAGCCACCGATGGTGGAACAATTTTTTTACTGTCCTTTCATGGGATGTGGGCATAGCTGGCAAGGCTAACATTTGTTGCCCATCCCTAATTGCCCTTGACAACTGAGTGGCTTGCTAGGCCATTTCAGAAGGCAGTTAAGAGTCAATCACATTGCTGTGGGCCACAGCATGTAGGCCAGACCAGGTAAGGATGGCAGATTTCCTTCCCTAAAGGACATTAGTGAACCAGATGGGTTTTTACAATAATTAGTGATAGTTTCCTGGCATCATTCCTGAGACTAATTGTCAATTCCAGATTGTAATTAATTTTATTGAATTGAATTTAAATTCCACCAGCTGTCATGGTGGGATTTGAACCATGGGCCCACCTGGCATTAGCCTGGGCCTCTGGATTACTAGCTCAGTGACATTGCCACTACACTACCGTCTACTCCTGATTAAAATCAAGGATTCTCAAGAGGCCAGAATTAGACCACAGATATATTGGAGGGTTATGGGACTGGAGGAGATTAAGGAGATAGGAAGGGATAAGGCCATGCAGAGATTTGAAAATAAGGTTCATAATTTTAAAATCAAGACGTTGCTTGGCCGGGAGCCAATGTAGGTCAGCGAGCACAGGGGTGATAGGTGAATGGGACTTGATGCGAGTTAAGACATGGGCAGCAGAGCTTTGGTTGACCTCAAGTTTACTGAGGGTAGAATGTGAGAGGCCAGCCAGAAGTGCATTGGAATAGTCAAGACTAGAGGTAACAGAGGCATGAATGAGGGTTTCAGCAGCAGATGAGCTGAGACAGGGGCAAAGTCGAGCAATGATATGGAGTTAGAAATAGACGGCCTTAGTGGTGGTGTGAATGTGTGGTTGGAAACTCATCGTGAGGTCAAATATGACACCGAGGTGAGGGGGGTTAAAGTTCTCACAATAGAGATTGCTAGATCTCTCAGTGAGGTTTTTCTTCAAGGTCAGCAGCTGACCACAAAATCTGAGCCAATATTTGTCACCCAAGGCCTTGTCTTTCTGAAATGGAACTCAAGCCCCAGTCCATAGAGAAAAAGGGTAGACCTGTGCAGGGAAAATTTCTTGCCGGCGTTTCTAAAGTCAAATGACTAATTGTATTGGTAAGTTTAATGTGTTGTTCCAGAATGTGCATTTTTATATCAATATTATAAATATTGCTTTAGCTGTATATATTGACTTGAATGAGGAAGGAAAATGGTGGCTGAAAGCAGTCTGATTGATTCATTTTGTGATTGTTGCTGATTCCAGATTGCTGGGTTAAAAACAATATGGAGTAATTTGATTGGGTGTTTTTTGTGAAACTTGTTGATTGTTGATTTATAGCCTTTCTAGCTGTCTAGTATCTGCAAGTAGATTTTGGTTGCTTCACCCCTTAGTCAATGGAGCATTTGTGAAATAACAGTAGTTGTTTGAATCAATGATTGTTTCTTGCCTCACATTTACTTTGAGCTGTGACATACACTTCGACCTATGACTCTCTATAGTTGCCTGTTACGTGCTTGAAATTGTTTTTGCTATGAAGCTTTACAATGCAACAATTATGTCATAGTGGCCAAGAATGCCAAGAGTGCAATATAGTGCTTATTTACTGCCTAGTCTTAAAATTCAGAAACTACTCAATGAAGAATGTTCAGTGAGAAGACTAATGTGCATCGATTTTTGTGTTAGGCAATTAAGCCAGCAGAGGAAACAGTCACTCAATGCAACTCATACAATGTGTTTATCTTACGCAAATTAAACAGACAACACTGGGGAGACAGTGGTGAGAAAGATGGAATCTTCAGGGCAGATTTTGTGGTGCTGTGTGTTGAGGGAGCAATTGCCCAATGGCTGCAAAAGGAGAGCATGTGTGTTTCCATGTCCTGCTGGACTGTAAATCAGTGCCTGCTGCATTTTGTGAACTGATGTGCTTGTGCCCATTTCATCACTTAACCACACTAAGGCCCCAGATTTGATACAATAAATATTTAAATGAACATATGGCTCAACACTCCATG
This sequence comes from Heterodontus francisci, assembly GCF_036365525.1. Lineage (NCBI taxonomy): Eukaryota > Metazoa > Chordata > Chondrichthyes > Heterodontiformes > Heterodontidae > Heterodontus > Heterodontus francisci. The sequence continues at coordinate 78,868,884 of NC_090382.1, read as the reverse complement.
TGTGAAGGAATTCTTAAAGATATTTTTTATTCATTTGTGATAAGTGGGCATCGCTGACAAGGCCAGACTAAATTACCCATCTATAGTTGCCCTGGCAAATGTGATGATGAGTCGTGTTCTTGAAATCATTCCGGCCCATGTGGTGAACATGCTTCCATATTGCTGTTAGTTAGGGAGTTCCAGGAATTTGGCCCTGTGACAATGAAGGAACAGTAATGTCTTGCCAAGTCAGAATAATGTCTGACTTTTTGGGGATCTTGAAGGTGGTGGCATTCCCATGTGCCTGCTGCCCTTATCTTTCTGGATGATGGGGTTGGTGGAACTGATAGGTGGTTCTGAAGAAACCTTGGCAAGTTGCTGCAGTCCATCCTGAAGATTGTACACACTGCAGCCATGTTCCGTGGGTGGTGGAAGGGATGGATGTTTAGGCTAGTGGATGAAGTGCAAAACAAGTGTTCTGTTTTGTCCTGGATGATATTGAGCTTCTAGAGTATTGTTGTAGCTGCTCTCATCCAGGCAAATGGAGAGTATGTCATCACTGGACTTGTGTTTTGCAGGTGATGGGGAGGCTTTGGGGTGTCAGGAGGTAGCCAGTCACTGCAGAACACTCAGCCTCTGATCTACTCTCGTAGTCATAGTATTTATGTGGCTGGTCCAGTGCATTTCTGGTCAATGGTGAATCCCCCTAGATGTTGGTGATGGGGAATTCAGCAATGGTAGTGCCAATGGATGTCAAGCACAGGTAGTAAGGCTCTCTCATGTTGGAGTTTGTCATTGTCTGGCATTTATGTGGCCTAAATGTTGCTTACCATGATCAGCATGAGCCTGGATGTTGTTTAGGTTTTGTTGCATTAGGGCATGGACACCTTCATTAACTGAGTGCTGTGAATGGACCTGAGCACTGTGTAATCATCAGTGAACAACCCCATTCTGACTGTGTGATGGCGGAAAGGCCATTTGTTGAAGCAACTGAAGATAATTGGGTTGAGGACTCTATCCTGAGCAACTCCTCCAGTGACGTCATGCAGCTGGGATGATTGGCCTCCACAGAACACAACCAACTTCTTTTGTGACAGGTACGATTTGACTTCAGTTTTCCTAGGGCTTCTTGGTGCCACACTCATTTCAATTGTGCCTTGAAGTCACAGGCACCTCAACACTAAAATTCAGCTCTTGTGTCCATGTTTGAACCAAGGCTATAATGTGGTGTGGAGCCAGGTGGACCTAGTGGAACCCAGACTCAACATTGATAAGCAGGTAAGTGCTGCTGATGATCTCGTCCATCACTATCCTGATGATAGAGGGTAGGCTGACAAGGTATTAGTTGATTAGGTTGGATTTGCCCTGATTTTTATGAACAAGACATACCTGGGCAATTTTCCACTTTGTTGGAGACATGCTAGTATTGTAAGTGCACTGGCACAGATTAGCTAGGACCTCAGCTAGCTCTGGAGCACATATCTTTAGTATTACAGCTGACAGGTTGTCAGGACCCATAGCTTTATCTGTGATGGGTCCAATCAGCTATTTCTTAAAGTCACGTGGCGTGAATTGAATGGGCATCTCTGATGTTGGGAACCTCAGAAGGACGCCGAGATAGGTGATCCACTCAGCACTTCTGGCTGAAGATGGTTGCAAATGCTTCTGTCGTGTGTTTTGCACTCACGTCCTGGGTTCTCCCATCATTGTGGATGGAGATGTTCATGAAACCTCCTGCTCCTGCAGTTGCTTATGATTGGATGAGGCAAAGCTGCAGAGCTTTGACCATTACCAGTTGGTTTTGGGATTGCTTAGCTCTATCGATTACATCTTGCCTCCATTGTTCAGCACACTTGTAGTTCTCTGTTGTACATTCACCAGGTTGGTACCTCATTTTCCGGTGTGCCTGAAGCTGCTGCCAGCATGCTCGTTTACACTCCTCATTGAAGTTGGGTTGGTTATCTCGTTTGATGATGATGGAGAAGTGAGGAATATGTCAGGCCAAGAGGTTACTGTGCTACAAACATTGTGGTTTTTTTGGGTTGCAACGTTTACAGAACATTTTTAACACTCTATTGTTTTATTCGAGTTTTTATCCACATTTCTGAAGGTTTTAATGCAACGTGTTGGCAGGTAATATTTTATGCCATCTTTCTCAGATCTTGCAGGTAGTGCTCATCATCTTGAGCTCAGATGCTTCCTAGCAACTCTCAGAACTTGTGTAAATCTTGCATTGACTATTCTCTTAACTTTGTTGCAAAGTTCAAAACGGGGTCGTGTGTGGAATTATAGCTTGAATTTTGAGGTTTACTTTGCTGCTGATGAGAATTTGTCAAATATCATTAAAAAAAAATAACTAATACATTCACATCAGGAGATGCAGAAGGAAGTGGCAGAAACATATTTTGAAAACTGTAAAACTGGTATTTAATTTGTATATTATAATTTTCTGAACAGCCCACTCAAAATCTAGACTGGTCCAAATTGTGACAAATACCATACCTACTTTTAGCTATTGTATTTACAGAAGGCTATTTCATTATTTTCACTTTCATTCTCTGAAGCGTGATTCCTTTCCTAGAGCTCAATGCAATCAACTGAGGATCTTTTAAAATGAACACCCCGATCCTATTATTGTAAAGGTACTTCTCGGCCCACGAGGGAGATGCTGTTCTTTATTAGCTAGAGCAGCTTGCCAGTCACTGGTGAACCACTTGGATGAATCATACTGGCACACCATATTGGGAAAGGAACAAAAATTGTTGTACAGTGCCCACACTTAAAGCAGGGATTATTTCCTTTGTATAGGCAGATAAGAGGCCTAAAGACTGTTTGAGGACCCCACTGCAAGACTGCTTAACCCTAAGGCAACCCTGAGCACTACCAGCTGCACTCAGGAAAACCAGACCTTGGAACTGCAAGGTAAGTTTCCAAAATATTTAGCTTAAAAATTCAAGTTGAACAGTTGTTATTATAAAATTTTCCTATTAGCCCTTCATAACAGGGCACGGAAACAGCTATGGCAGATTACTTGTTGCTAGCACTGTGCACCATGAGTTTAACAGGGTTCGTAATGGCAATGATCACTTTTGGCAAGCCTTGTTTTGTTCTTAAAAAAAAACAATACAATAACACATTCAGTGTAATAAAACAGAAATCGCTGGAAATACTCAGCAGGTCTGGAAGCACCTGTGGAGAGAGAAACAGAGTTGACGTTTCGTATTGCTGAGTATTTCCATCACTTTCTGTTTTTATTTCAGATTTTCAGCATCCGCAGTATTTTGCTTTTATTAACACATTCATTGTCCTACTCTATGTGATGACATCATGACAAACATGACACATGGGTCTTGTGGCTGTCTCACTTTCTGAAACAAAATGTTATTTATGATACTTTCCTGAAGACTTTAGATAATTATCAAAGGAGTTCCCGAAAGTAGTGTTTAATATTTTTAGGCGAATACTTACTTGAGCAAAACGCACCAAAGGGCAGAGCAGTTCCCCAAAAAGCCACCTCTGAAGGAGAACCTCTGTAAATGTGAGGGGTATACAAAAAATGGCCATTGTCAGGTCAGCCACAGCGAGGTTGATGAGAAATACTGTGATATCTGTTCTAGTTCTGCAGCCCATGGTCAGCACCCAAATAACCAGTATATTCCCACTCAATGACAGAAAAGTAGCTGAGGCATACATGATGATGATGACGTAATGGGCTGCATCTGGGATTATTAAATGTGTCTCATTTTTCATGGTTTGTGAGATGTTGTTCAGCTCCATGCTGGTGTTGGTGAGTTGGGTTTATTATGGGATCCCACCAAAGCAGTTTCTTCTTTTCTCTTCCTCAAGGTTTCTGAAATTAGATTGTCATCTGATTATCAGTATAGCATCTGTGATCTGTATAGCATAGAATATAAAACAAAACAAAAGCTTTCAGCCCAACATGCCTTGTCTCTACTCAGACTGTTTAAAATGTTCCCTATGATCGACCCTAGTTTGTCTACTCATGAAGGTGATCGACCAGTTAAACCTTCCAACAAAGTAAACTTCTTTGAAGTTTCTGCCTGACTCACTGAAAATGCAGTGAGCAATTGCTTTCCACAGCAGAACCATCCAAGGTCTAAGATTACATGATTCATCATGGTCCTTAGAGTATTTAATCGTCTCTGTCTATTCCCATCCTTATAACCTTCAAACCTGTTCTTAAGCAGATATTTATCTGCTCCCTACTGAAGGAGCTATTTGGTGCAGCACATCTCGAGTCTCACGTGAGCTTTGCTCGTTTTGTATCCTTTTGTACTCAGTCTATGTAAAATAGAACTGTTTCTGACCATTTTATCGAAACCAGTCCTTGCTTACAACAGCAAATTCCCATTGCTTCTGAATTACCCTTTCTCCTATGAAAGCAAGTTCAGTTCTTTGAGTCTCCTTCCATAACTTGCACTTCACTGGTCTGGAATGATCCAAATCAGTTTTCTCTGAACTCAATCCAAGGCATCAATTTATCGGCCTGTGCTTGTAGCAGGAGGTGCGTGGGATTTGCATTTTCCTGTTAACTTGTGTCAGTCTCGCTATAATTCTGTAACTAGGCATCCACTGTAAATAACTCCTCCAATTAGGAACCACTGTTTGAAAAATCAGGAAACCAAGACGTTGGGAGGAGTTTTATCTCCCGAGGACAGGGTGGGTTGGGGTGGTTGGGAAGGTAAAAATTTCAAAATTCTCAAACATAACCCAACCTACCTCCAAATGGTCCAATTCCAGTTTTAAAAGAGGTCAATCAGGGGTCAGCACCAACTAGCACTCAGGAGACCGGACAGTCAGTAAAATCTTTTAAGGAGGCTGTATGCTTCCATTTTAATTCTTTTTATTTTTATCGCATGCAGGCCAGAATTTATGGGCATCGGCAATCCCAGCAGGTAAAAGGTAAGAAGGCCTGGATCCATGAGGTTAGTGCCTTCATTGCACTGCTTGAGGCCAGGAGGAGAGTGTTTTCCCCAGACTCAACAAGCTTACCTCCACGAAATTGGACCCCCCTGCCCCAATGTCCAATTCCCCCCCCTGCAATGTCTGATTTGCCCCTATGATGTCTAATTTGCCTCTGTCTGCAATGTCTGATTCTCCCCCACTGTGATGTCTAATTCTCCCCTTGCGATGTCTGATTCACTTTCCCATGATGTCCGATTCTTCCCATGATGTCTGATTCACCTTCCTGCAATGTTCGATTCCTGCCATTGTTGGTTGGTTCTCCCCCATGATGTCCAATTCTCCCCCACATGGAACTGAATTTAGTGAGCTCGCCACTGGTCCCAACAGTGGGACTGGAAATGGGCGCTGTTCCCGATTGCCACGGGGACGGTTGCCTCAGCGCGATCACATGGCGGGCAGTCATCTTACTTACTGGAGATGTGGGGCAACTCCCCCCAATCGCGTGGTGGGGGCAGGAGGCAAGACATTGACTACAGCGTCAGATGATTCCAAAGCAGATGCTGGCGACATATTTAAAGGCCTGCTAGCCCTACATTCACTCCTGCTTGGTAAAAAGAGTGCCTGCAAGAGTGCTATTTTCTGCCCCAGGACCCCTTCTGCTACCTGAAAGCCAAGGAGCTGAACCCGAGCCTGCAGCGGTCATGGCTGAAGGAAGACACCAGGTGGCCGCATGTTTTAATGACGCTTCCCGAGATTTTCCTCCAGGCTGCAAGGGAAAAGCGGCAGGTCCTCTTCCCCAGCGAGGGCAAGAAGAAGTCCTCCCACCTGTCCAAGCAAGCCTGGACGGAGATCACAGAGGAGGTCAGCAGCTGAGGGTCACCCTCCCGGACATGGGTTCATTGCTGCAAGAGGGTCAACAATCTCCCTCGTTCCACCATTGTGATTGCTCCTTACCTCTCTGCTCTTTAGGAAAAGCATGAAGCTATGCAGGAGGAAGTGGGACATGGGGAAGAGGGACCTCAAAAGCTCGGGCAAATGGGTTAAGCATCACCTCATCATGACAGATGCTGGGCTGCATCTTGGCCACAGGCCACCCCCTTTCATAACTCACACCCATTAACTCCCCTGAGAGCCGACGGGAGAATGAGCTATATAGGATACCCAGTAGGGGATGAGAGGGCTGTCACTAGCAGAACTATCATATTGATCTCTCTGTGAAGTATGACTAGCCCCCTCTTTTCACTTGCAGGAAAAGAAGGCCCATAACAGCAGAAGGGATCCCAGATATCAGACCTCTCTCCATGGCTGATGAGAAGGCACTTGAATTAGTGGGGACTCAGACGACCAGTCAATAGTGGATGGTGAGACTGGAGTCTCCGCACAAGAGAATGAGGATTGTCTTCTATTGACATACAGTTCATTTCTGGAGACCACCATAATGCATGGTTGTCATGATGAGATCTACTAATCCTAACCCACACATGTTTGTGTTCTCTCATGCAGGTCACCATCCGCAAGAGACTCTAGTGGAAGGGGGACAAAATTCCACCTCTGAGCAGTTGGAGGACGCCCCGTCCCATGATTCCTCTGCATCTTCCACCAGCACAGAGACTTTCACCTCAGTGAAAGGGTCACAAGCTGGTGCGAGCACTGTACATGCGCCCGAGCAGCTGGCTAAAGCTGAGACATCCAAGGCCACTAACAGCCCCAGGCTGATGACAGGCCTCTGGTGTCAACAGCATAGGACATGCTGGAATTGCAGAGAAAGTTAAGGCCAGAGGTCATGCACAGCTATGAGTGGATGATGGAGGAGTCCATTCATTCCATGGGAGCTTCCATGTCCCAGGCATGTGAGCGCATAGCTTCCTCCATCGAGAGGTTGGTGACCCTCATGGAGAGCCAGATTCCACAGATGCATGCAGAACTACACATCATTGCCTTGGCCATGGGCTCATTGCAGCAGTGGAAAGGCAAGAGAAGGACAAGGCGCCTGGAGTCTTCTCCAGCTCCTCATCTTTCTCAAGTGAGAAGGGAGGTTCAAGCAAGCCTTGAAAGGGAGGAGGAGAGGCTTGCCACCACAGCTTGGGGCTTTCCTCAGGACACTCAGTGTGGACAGCAGCTCCTCAGCTGCTCTGCCAGTGAGCCCAGCTCCAGCATCCACAATGCCTGAAGAGAGTCCTGCATCTGTGCAGGAAACACTCAGGCAGCTGAGCCCCTCCAGGGCTCATACAGCCAGAGGACAGTTGCCGAAGTCATCACAGGCCAAGGGGCAGCCTGATCAGCAGCCTGCCTCCAGCCCAGCTGCTAGTGCAGGGGTCGCACCTCGTAGGAGCACCCGCAAATGTAAGAAAACCACCTTGAGACACTTGGGGATGTGGTACATGTGGGTAGCCCTTTCCCTGAGTATCCATCCCTGAAGGTGAGCGGGAGGCCTGAAAAGCTGTGGCATCTAGAACTGTTGAAGTATGTAGGCATTGTGGCTGCTTCCTGGGAAGCGGACACACACCTGCAGGAAAAGCTGTTGGTGGTCGCAAACCAATTGAATGTTGATTGAATGGAAGTCCTTCCTGTTGATGAAGGCAGCTGGCTGGTCCGTGGGAGCCTTGATGGCCACATGCTTGCAATCTATTACACTTTGCACCTGGGGGAATCCAGTGATGGCCCCAAACCTAATGGCCCTTTGGCATGACTGTAAGGGTCGGTCCGGTAACGTACATAGTTGTTGGCCTTCTTGAACAGGGCATTGGTCACCTCCTTGATGCAGTGGTCAGCCGCTGCCTGTGAGATCCTACACATGCCCCTGGTGGATCCTAGAAAAGATCCAGATGCATAAAAGCTTAGTGCCGCTGTGATCTTCCGGCCCACTGGCATAGAATGACCCCCCGAATCATCCTGCAGCAGGGCACATAAGTGGGTGACTGCCTCCCTGGAGAGCCATAGTCTTCACTGACAATGCTGTTCGGACATTTGGAGGTAGCTGATTCGAGTCCGGTACACACTTTGGTGCAGATGGGCCATTCTTGGCATGACCAGCTGTTGTTGCTCTCATTGTGGAGCTTCATGGGCAGGCACAGCTGCCTCCTGGTCCTCCCTCCATTGGAGATGCCGCATCACGCCATGGGGTTCCAAAAAGACGGAATGTATGAGACCCATGCCAGGTGATTAATGGGACTACAGACCACTGTCGATGCAGAGAAGGCCCTGTCTTGGCAACTGAGCTTTTGTCACTTCTCCTGGTGGACTCCCTGATGGCCCTCAGTGCCCACCCTTGCTGATAGCCGACCCTCTCATCCAGCAGTATGGATGACTAAGCATCTCATGCAACAGTTTGGTCACCTAATACAGCCTCCCAAAACCTGGAACTCACTGTCGGAGACCCTGAAGCCCGGAACCCACTATCGGAGACCCTGAGACCCAGACCCCGTCAGAGACCCGAGGCCTGTAACCCACTGTCAGAGACCCAGAGACCCGTAACCCCCTGTTAGAGACCCCGAGGCCCAGAAACCCTTGTTAGAGACCCTCAAACCTGGAACCCACTATCTGAGACCCTGAAACCCGGAATCCCCTTGCAGAGAACACAGCAATACAGTCTGACAATGACCTCCACACCCCTTCTTCCCCTATGCAGCACTGATCATGGCTGCCTCTCCGTTGCAGCACTGAAGCCTCTCGCTTCGGTGCTGCCAGCTCTTAAGGGCCATGAACCTGAAAGCACGTGAGTGCCGCCCACCATCCACTAAATCACAAGCCCACAATTAATTTAGGCGGATTAGATGCAAATGCATTGCAATCATTTGCTCAGCAATTTAAAATAGATTCCTGTCGCATTGGGGCGGCAATGCTGCCTTGGTGCTTTTCTGCCTCTGACATAATCTGGAATCGATGTCAAGATGCCGGATTTGCAGGCGGACGGTTCTGACATGATTCTTCATCCCCCCCACACCATCATTCCTACTTTAAACAGCCACATTAAATTCTGACCATGATGTCTGATTTCCCCTCTTCACGGTCCAACTTTCTCTCGCCACATGACATCCGAATTACCTGACATCCACTCTCCGGCTGCTTTCTTGCCCACCTGGCAACCAATCTGTCAGTCTGACCGGCTGTTCGGCTGGTAACCCGTTCAAAAGAATTAACAGGCAAAATCTGCCATCAAATTCAGCAGGACATGAGGGAAACCTTTCTGTGTTTCAGTCCAAAAATCCTCTCCCAATTTCTTCCTTGGTCCAAGTAAATATTGGGGCCTTTAACTTCTGCTGCAGTACTTTAAAGGAAAGGTGCACTTTTTCCTGACTTTTTAAGACCCAAATTTCTAATGGAAAATATTGGAAGAGAGAATTGTGCAGGATCAGAGAACCATTATTTTCTGATAGTCTAATTGAAATGTAGGGTGTGGCAGAGGGTGGGGAGGAAAGGACACCATTGACACCCCAGTGCACCATCCACACAGCCAACAGCTACAACAATTAATATTAAAATGTCTATGGAGTTGCTGTATGATCTATGCTGGTCTGCAATTTTGAAAATCTATCTGTCGGTACTGTACAGATGTTGATAATGGATCATTTACACCAGCTGCAGGTTGTCTGGGTGGGTCTTCAATGACTGCAACAAATTTCTGTGAAGTCCTGGACTTAGCAAATGAGGACAGACATGATCTGACCCTTTGGGTAGCATGTTCCTCACACTACCCCACCGTGCTTTGAAGGATTACCATGAATATGTCACAGGGTTCACTTTGCACCATCAGCTTGCACATATAAATGCTTCTTCAGTCACATCTTTAAAAAAAAGCTTAGTGTTCTGGGGATAGCACCAATTGTATCCCAGTGCACCATCAGCACAGACAAGCAACACATGCTGCTGAGGAGGAGGTGAAATCTGGTTGCAAGTCTGAACCTTACCAGATCATCCAAAGTAGGCCATATATTTATTTAGTATAGGCACCTGGACTCTACTATGGAATGAGATCTGAAGTTCTGCCGCCAGAAAATGAACATTATCTTGGCTAGTAGTGAAGAAATTTAGGATGGTGCCCAGTTACATCGAGACCTGGCACTGGGCAAATTCCTCATTGGGCAAGTCTAGGTAAGTCCACTGGCCTATATATTTGGTTTTGAAGATAATAATAACTGTCTCTGGGGCAAACTCATCTTGCATTCCTCCTTCGCTTATCCTTCTCTTCTTCCAAATAATACCTATGGTGATAATCCAAATTACATCAACTGAAAATGACAGTGCCAAAAGCTGTAGCACAAATGGTTAGAAAATATGAGTCTCAAAATAAATAGCCAAAAATAACAATTATATTCTCCTGCAGCCCCTGTAAATTGATTTGGAAAACAGCAGCTTCTTGTCAAAAATGCTGATTACCTGTAAAACATCAACCTAGCAACCCTGAATACCCATTTTATATGGGTGTGATGAATGAACATCACATTCTGGCATGAATGTCAGAAAGTTGTGTGTGCTTTTATTTAAATGCCTTTAAACTACACTACAAAATCTAAATGAAGCTCCTGCCTGTTCATTGTGACAGCTTCCTGGCCCCAAGTTCTTCTTGCCCAGAAGTTGCTGTACTTTATAAAGTGGGTATAGCTGATGAACAAGAGTTATAATCCCAATGCCTCTCCCCTTCACCTCCCAGTGGCCTAAATAATTGGAACATTTGCAACATTGAGCACATTGTCAAATTGTTTTCACTTTTGCTAATAGGCTTTAAGAGAGATGACATTTGTTTTAAAGAAATGATAATGGTAGCCTTGTCATAAGGGAAGCATTTTAATTACTTCTCTAAAATAATACCTGTTTATTATGTACCCATGTTTTTTATTCCAATGTACATCATGCCATGTTTATCCCCATTAAATATTATACAGGAGGTTTTTTGCTATATGAGTGCTGCACCATTTTTGTTAGCAAGACTTCACAATGCAACTTTATTGCTGACATCCAGTGGATACATATAAGCTGCCTATCATATGGAACATCTGCTTTTGTATGAAAAAACATGTCCTTTAAAAAGTGGTTTCCTGCAGAAGATGTAGTTACTTTAGTGTTCTCATGCACCAGTGCACAGTGCCATGATAGTAGGGATACAGATTAAACCACCATGCTGTTAACTTGACAATCTTAACTGCGCAACTATGGTAATGCACTTATTGACGGCTGGCACTTTCATACAATAGGGATGGAAAATTCTGAGTAAGTTTTCCTTGGCTGCTGTTGTACATCTCTTAGTACAGATCTTAATTTGATACTTAAGTCCATCATAGCAAAATAGGTCATTACTAAGCCCACTGTACAAAAGTGCACAGACAATAATGTACATACCACAATCTTAGCATGAGTAAAAGTACAGAAGCAAATTATCCAAATCCATGTGACCAGGGGAGAAAATAGAGAGGCCAAACTCTTGTTAATGTTACACTGAAAAGTAACTCACTGCTGGAGAGTATTACAGCTTCAAATAAGTCCTTACCCATAGTAATGAGCATGAGCTGAGATCAAAAGATTGTGGGCATGCTGCCTATGAATTTTATTTCTGTCCATGGAAATAAATTTCTCTTGAGATGTATCATAATATATTTCCTCTTACTAATCAATGATATCCATCTCTATATTTTTAATTCTTAAACATGTATATTGTAAAAAGATTCAGTCCTGAAGTTATGATTTCATTAACTCCTGACTCAGTGAGGCTTAAGCTTAGAATTAATGTGTAGTGCTTCTCAAATACTTAATATTCAATGTTCATGATGTGTGCTAATATGTTTTACTTGATGTTTCATTAATCATATTCTTGTAAAATTAATTGTTAGCATCAAATATTCTCCTTTTTTCCGAGTGCAGGTCTCTCCACATCCCTTTCCACCCATGGCTGAGAAGGTGAGCATGTACTCTGCTTCTAGACTTCCCACAATGGTGTACTATATCCCTTTATTGAAATTTTGCCTGTGACTGTGCTGGTCTCCATTTACTGCTTCCTCACAGTATTTGAGAGTAAGAATTCCTCATGTGGAATATCATGGGTGGAAATTCACATCCTACCCATCCATGATAATATCCTTTGGTGATTTGAAAAGTATAAATGCCCTCTTACTGCATTGAACTATCATCTATGCTTAGAAAAACAAAATTTCTTTCATGTATTTCCTTCAGTGTTATGTATTCCAAGTTCATGACAACCTAGCTGTTCATCAGCTGACGAATCAGAGAGAACAAACCTTTCTTGCTCCATGTTTTTATCTCATGTGGTAAACAGCAATGCAACAGAATGACATCAGAGTTGTCAACTTAGCCGGGCTTGTCTTATTCTCTCAAAGCTTCTTTGAGTTCCAGTGATTTGAAATCCTGCATGTGTGGGAAGAGATTTGAAGTGCGTGATTTCCCACCCAAATGTGAAATCCTACAGTCTGAGGCTGTACAACAATCAATCAGGCCAACAGAGAGAAGATCCTTCAGGCAAAATCAGCTACTTCACTTCTCTTCAAGTCATTATGTGTCACAAAACTCTAGTTATGTTTCTGCAGTTTTTTTTCAATTACTATTGGCATTTTGATTCCAATACTACCGGTTTGTCCCTTTTCTTGTTTCTATCTAATTGCAATTTTTAAAAATACATTAGCTTGTGGATTCTGATAAAAATGGCAATAGATAGTGTAAAAATGTTTTTGACACATCTATATTATAATAAAGCACAAAACCAGGGCTTGATATGCAATGCTCACTACCTCTAGTGGTTATGTGCACCAGACGGGTGACTCATTATTGAACTCTGAGGTCAGTGACCTGCTGTGCACCTGTTCTGTGTGTGCCATGTGATATTGCTATAGAGAAGCACTGCTGGCAATGAGAGCTTGTGCACCAGGTGTACTGTATGCTCATTAAGCCCTCCAAAAAACATTATCAGTGAAGTCCTTTTCCCATAATGTAATCTCAGAATCTGAAAACATTGCTGGGGCTCTGCATCCATATAAAATGGGTGCCCTGTCATTCATGTCGGTATTTGTTCTGCTACGTCAGTGTCTCAAACGGCTGCATTTTGCCCTGGTGTTCTTAAGTTTCAGTATTACTCTTAAAACTGAACCCCATCTGTGGGTGTTGGCTGAGGGAACTGTAACTGAGCGCTATATAAATTAAATCTTTGGGTATCCTGCTGGTCATCTCTGTCAATCTGCTGGTTTGGAGAAGGGTAAGCAAGGCAAAAGGAAAGATGTAAAACATTCCAACCTTGATGATTGAAAATTTATGTTCTTTACAAAATTGTTCTCCGCAAAGGACAAATGCCATGGAAATGCAGCAGGTGGGTATCTTGTGTTAGCTGGATATTTGGCATTCCTTCTTGGGCTAAGAAGCAGGTTCATTGTCATGGCAGTAATACAGAATACAGTACTGAAACATGGACATGCTTGTGCATTTGGAAAAACTGTTATGCTCCACCCAGTAAACAGTGAATGGCTGTTAAGGTAACATGGTAATATTCAGAAAAATATAAGCAGACTTACCTTGGCAACCTGTTGGAGACCAGCAACTTTCTTCTTCACCTACTCCCCGGATCTGGTCACAAGTAAGATAGTATTCATTTGGCTAATCACATCCAGGCTGTTCACATATTACTCTTTAGAAGGGAATGTCCCTGTACTCCAAAAAAGAGCACCTTTCTCTCCTGCATCTCCTACAGGAAGATCTCCAAAGATGTAACCTAGTCTTACTGCAACCATTTATACCCCTTAGTAACAGTACAACTTTAAGTCCCAGATCACATACCCTTTTGTTTCATTAACTGTGAGTTTGCAATATTATGCAAAGGAACTGACCTTGTATTAAAGCACATCACTCTACAGCCACATATAGCACCCAAAGAGCAGCACTACATCTGCCATGATTACCAGGAACAGATTATAGATGCTTGGGCTGAAATTGTTATTCAATTTCTATTTGAAAGAGGAACAAGGAACTGTTTTCATTGTGCTACTATTTTTATTATTAAGCTATTTAATTTACCTATAAACTTATGCAGTCAATTCTTACGTAATCAAAACAGAAAGTGCTGGAAATACTCAGCAGGTCAGGCAGCTTCTGTGGAGAGAGAAGCAGAGTTAACATTTCAGGTCTGTGACCTTTCATCAGACCTGAAATGTTAACTCTGCTTTTTTCTCCACAGATGCTGCCTGACCTGCTGAGTATTTCTGTTTTTATTTCAGATTTCCAGCATCTGCAGTATTTTGTTTTTATCTTAAGTAATCAATATACGTTTCAATATTTCATACCTTGCCTCTGCAGCTGACACCCTGAGTCCTACCCAATGACCAAAGTATTACAAAATTTAAAGTCAGGCAAAAGTTAGTTAATCAACTCTTATGAATTTTTTATATTGAAATGAATATAATTAAACCAACTAATAATGCAAAAGCCTCTCGTTTCAACTCTCTAAGAAATAACAGTGTCTCCCATGGATTTCTCTGAATCCAGCCCCCTAGATCCTTGAATTTATAGATATAATTCCCCTGAAATTCCATGGGAGTTCTACTAGTATGTTGCCATAACAGCAGACCACTGGAATCCCCAGCGAAACAGCTTGAATGCTCCTGAATGCTGTTTCCTTGTGGGGTCCACCGGTCTTAAAGTGGAAGATGGATGGAACCCTTGCAGAACTTCATTGCCAACAAGTCCCTTTTTACTGTTTGCAATGTTGCATACAAATCTTAATGCATTCAATGACAACAATAACAATTTGCATTTATAAAGCACCTTTAACATTGTAAAATGTCCCAAGGTGCTTCACAGGAGCATTATTACACAAATTTGACCCCAGCCACATAAGGAGCTGTTTGGACAGGTGACCAAAAGCTTGGCCAAAAAGGTAGGTTTTAAGGAACTTCCCAAAGAAAGAGAGAGAGGTAGAAAGGTGGAAAGGTTTACGGAGGGAATTCTGGACCTTGGGGCCTAGATGGGTGATGGAATGGCTGCCAATGGGTGAGGGATTAAAATCGGAGGTGCACAATATTTTACTCTATTTTATATTATATAAAATTTTACAATCCACTATTTTAACTAATTTTTAACCCATTTAATTAACAGATTGCATCTCTGTTAAAATAGTGAACAAAGCAATGTCATACAAAGGTATTAGATTATCCTACACTAAGATTTCAAGCTGTTATTCCTGGACTACAGATCCCAGTATTTCAGCATTTTCCATGTTGTTATCTCTGCTACATAAAAGCATTGAGCTAATTTGTCATGTGTGTAAATATGTAATATGTTGTATTCAGCAGTAGAGGAATTAATGGCACAGTTTGTTTTAGTTGCGGCATAGGAAAAAGAACCTTGTAGTACTAATATGCCATGGGCCGTGACTGCTGGCATCACTGTGCCTAAAGTTTTTTCCATATCCATATTTATTTTCTTTTTGTTCACAGATATTCAGTTAGGTAGCTACAGAAGTAACAAATAGCAGGTTAGATAAAATCTTATATAGTGAATGGTGTTTAAAGAGACAGATAATCAAAATTAGAATAACAGAGACTGAAAGACTGAAAATATTTAAGTCTGCAAATGTACAGGGCTAAATGAACTGACTCTTACCATACACTAAAATTGATAAATTATACATTGAAAGTTGTATGATTTAATGGTAAAAACATAGAATGTAGAAGCTTTCTACAGAACAGGTGTAAACATAATATATAATGAGGTTTATGGTTCATTATTCTATCACATTACTGGAGAGGATGACATTGAGGGAAAAAACTTCTCTTATTGAGAAGTGAAATTCCAGTAGGGCAACTTGCGCGCACCTATTTTTGGGTGGTAGCGAGCCAAAAATTGCAGGGCACTACTTAACATTTGCACAGACATCCAGCCTGCCACAAGTTTGGAACATGCCAGGAAATAGGTGAGCAACACTCCAGCCTGAAACAGCTGGCAGCCAACTTGAATATGCAAGTAACTATCTGCAATACTCCAGTTATGATCTTACTGGCACTTTGTGTCAGCTCTGGCTCAGTTGCTAACACTTTCACCTCCAAGTCACAAGGTTTTGGGTTCAAATCTCACGCCAGTATTTGAGCACAAAAATCTGCACTGCCACTCCAGCTTAGTACTGAGAGAGTAATGAACTATTAGAGTTGCTGTCTGTCTGATGAGATGGTAAGCCAAGTCTTTGTCTTCCCTCTCAGCTGAACATGAAAGATTCCATGACGCTATTTTGAAGAGCAGGGGAGTTATCCCTGATCCTGGCTTATAATTATCCCTCAATTAACATCACAAAACTAGATTATCTGTTCATTATCACATTGCTGTTGGTGGGAGCTCACTGTGCACAAATTGGCTGCTGCATTTCCTACATTACAACTGTAACTACACTTCAAAAAATACGACATTGGCTGTAAAACGCTTTGGGACATCCAATGGTCGTGAAAGTTTCTTTTTATAAATTCAACATTACCTCCTTACTTTTATATATAGTGCCACAATGTATATAATGCACAATTCCATTTTAGATTTCTAAAAAAACTTTTTTTTTTGATATATTTACATTTTTAAAGATTTATTTATATGGATCCCTAGATCTCTCTGTTCCTCTCTTCTAACAAAGATATTGTGATTTAGGGTACATTTTCTCTCCCGAGACATATTTCTTTGCATTTCTCCGCACAGTACTGCATCTGTTTCCTTTCTGCAAACTCTACTAATTTATATCCTCCTACAATCTTTGGAATTTTTGGAATGTCATTGTTTCATACTCTAATTTAGTAACATCAGTCAATTTCACTAACATTCCTCCTGTGCCCATGTCCAACTCATTTGTATATGTAATAAAAGCAAAATACTGAGGATGCTGGAAATCTGAAATAAAAACAGTAAGTGCTGGAATTACTCAGCAGGTCTGGCAGCATCTGTGGAGAAAGAAGCAGAGTTAATGTTTCAGGTTGATGACCTTTCATCAGAACTGCTAAGTATTTCCAGCACTTGTTGTTTCTATTTCATTTGTATATGTTCTAGTTCTAGAATGCAATCCCAAGATTCAAACATTATTTTCAATACCACAATACATTTCTGTGAGTCTTTTTCAGCCAAGAAACCCTGTTTTATATTCCAGAAAGCCAGTTGATGAAGGATAGTGCTGGAGCCAATCTTAGCTCAGTCTAACATTTATTTACAGAGTGAAATATTACAAGCAAACACTTCCTAACCCAATCACACCAAAGTTTTAGTAAGTGTCTCTTCAAATATGCTCAAGTGAAACCCCAATTAATGTCCTCCACCTGCATGTAATTAAACTCAATTGATATACAATTAACACCCTGATGAGCATTTTAGGTCCTTGCACATGATCTGATAAAGGTCATGCAATGAACTCACATCTCACCCCGATCTTGCATACTATGCCTGAATGATGCAGGGTTGGGCAGAGTTAATTTAAACTTATTCACTGTATTAAAATGGTTCCTAGGAGTAGACCAAAAAATGCCTTTAGGGTGATTTTCACTCTGATCTTTTTCCATTTTGTGAAAGTATAGAGATTCTACTTCTGTACAATTGAGTTCAGGAACACGCCAGACTGAAAATTATAGGCACGAACCAACTGATAATTTCTGAGTTTAAGTTTCAGGTGCAAGTACATATTCTGAATTTAGTTTCAGCATATAAGGTGCACCCTTCCAGCAGCACCATTGATTCACATATGGCAATTGCAAAACAACAATCTAGAAATTGTAATTTGTGAAAGAATTGGAGTTTAAACTGGATCGGTAGTGGAACTACTGTGTGATAGTAGTATGACCGGTTGAAGCACCAAATTATTTATTCCAATTTTTGGGTACATCTTGATCTAGGCGACTGGAGGTCTCACTGGAAACAGGCTGGAGTCTCATGAATATATGTTCATTAATGTCACTTCCTTCACCATTCTCAATTCTGCCTGCAGGATTGCTATTTTTCGTCCCATTCACTGAACATTGGTTTTTGACATCGGGAAACTGCTATTAAGTGCCCATTACAAAATTCCTCTGCTGCACTCAGTGAGAGCTGGCTGCAGTTTTGAAAGACTTTATTATGCCAGTCGCCTGTTGGTTTTTGAGCCTTAAAGGCTTCCATATTTTATTATCCTTGGTGCCGTAGGTGCTATGAAAATTTTGCCTACTGCTCAAAATTGGTTCTTCATTCCACTCCAGATGCTTCCACCCTTCTCTTTAAGGTGCTGCTGCAGGCCCTTCAACATCAGAAGCTTTGGCAGATTTCTGTTTTCCAAATGAGTGTTTTATGCTGACAGTTCACTGAATTAATATAAAACAAGCTCTGGTCACAAAAATGGTGCAGGCCCCCACTGACTCCTTCAGGCAGGCGTAACACATGCTCTGCCCACTGCCCACCAGGTAGGCATTCACAATTAAAATCGTGCCCTTAGAGTCTAAGCATCTTGCAAAGTAGGGTTACTAATTTTGGCAACTCTTGCAGTAACACTGGAAAAGGAATTATTTTGATTACAGTGAATGCATTTAAATTACCTGTCCCTTCTAACCAGTGGCCTGAAATTAGCATCATCTGCCTTCAAATACATGACATTAAATTAATTTCATTTCAGTCCCCTGATGCACTGATTAAATAAAAACAAAATCTACTGAAAATGAAATTTTCTTTACTGCAATTAATCAGCCTGGAGCTGTAGGGCTTCTCTATTGAGACATGTTGAGCAATTCATTTCTTTGACTGATCGTAAATACGTGCATTATGGGACTCTGTTCTTAACCATGTGCAAGCAGGGCTGATGGCTCACAAGAGGTCTTGGGAAAAAATAATATAGCAAAAATGGTTTATAAAAAATAACAATTGCTGCAATAATTTTTATGACAGCCATGGCATTACAAAGGTTCCTGGTTTGATTTTTTTAAAACAGCACAGTTTACAGAAATAAATTAGAAAGTGTTGCATATTTTTCTGGGGACAAATGATAATTACAGTAGAAGTGAAGAAGTTCAGAGAGGTTAAGGAGGAATCCTTAACCCCATTGATCAAAGCCTAAAATGCATGACACCATAGCTATATAATTTTAAAAAACACTAATAGTCAGTATGTAATCTACCTTTCCTCTTCACCCCATATGATCTATGGCGTGGGGTGACTAAGATGGGTAGGAATAAAATTCTCTCTATTGCCTACATATGGAACTGAATGAAGTTAAACAGAGTATCCATGAAGCGTCTAATGCAACAATGAACTGCTGACTGGCTATAACTAATGCCACCAGATGCCTCTTGGAAACATCCAAATGTATAAAACTTAGGTCCTGTTGTTACCTTTGCAGCCACCGACCGATGAGTGGCCCTAGTAAAAACAGGCTGCAGGTCAGGTTCCAACAGTTGGCATACTTCTGTCAGGAGAAAATGCAGCCTTCTCAGACACTGCCTGTAGGAAAAATCCAGATAGGATTGTTGTGGTCTGTAGATTCTATGGTAAGGAAATCTGTGGGTCATGACGTTGCCTGTGTGCATGCTGCTGCACACACCTATCTTCCATTTTTTCTTCCTTCATGTCCACAAAAGTGCTATTTGATCTTTCACCTTATTGATCTCTTCCTGCGTTTGAGTCACCATGCAAGCTTAGTTAATACTGCAACCTTTATAGTGATGGTCATTTGCAGGGGTAATAACAGGGCAGAAATGAAGGGAAATCTTGGGAGGCATGTGGCCACACTCCCTCCATTTAGGTGGGACACGCTTCCAGTGTACAGTACAAGATCATACTGGGGTGACCAGAAGGAAATTGTGGTGGGCACTTTTGGGAGAACGATACATTCCCCAGACAGCCTCTACACTGCATGGAAATGGTTGTTTCTTTATTTCAGGAAAATTCAGGCTTTAATGTCTTGAAGTTGCTTTCATGAGTCACTTGACACTGACTTCATAAGATTTCAAGATACTATTTTTTCATCAAATATTAGAATCATAGAATTATACAATGTTACAGCACAGAAAGAGAACACTCGACCCATCATGCATGTGCTGGCTCTTGAAAGGACTATCCAGTTTAGTCCCACGCCCTAATTTCTTCCCTATAATCCTGCAAATTAATGCTTTTCAAGTACATGTCCAATGCCTTCTAAAATTTCCTATGGAATCTGATTCCATCAACCTTGCAGGTAGTGCATTCCAAATCTTAACAGCCCTCTATGTGAAGACATTTCTCCTTATTTCCCCTCTAGTTCTTTTACCAATTATTTTAAATCTATGACCACAGGTTACTGACCCACTTGCCAGAGGAATTAGTTCATCCTGACTTGCTCAATCAAAACTCCTCATAATTTTGAATGCCTCTATTAAGTCTCCACTTAATCTTTGCTGCTTTAGTGAGAACAATCCCAGCTTCTCCAATCTCTCCACGTAACTTGACTTCCTCATCTCTAGTATTATCGTGGTAAACCTCTGTATCTTTTCCAGGGCCTTGACATCCTTCCTAAAGTGTAGTGCCTAGAATTGTACACAATACTCCAGCTGATGCCTAACCAGAGATAATAACAACAACAACTTATGTTTATAAAGCACCTTTAACATAATAAAATGCCCCAAAGTGCTTCATAGGAGCATTATAAACCAAAATATGACACTGGGCCACGTAAGGAGATCTTAGGTCAAATGACTAAAAGCTTGGTCAAAGAGATAGGTCTTAAGGAGTGTCTTAAAGGAGGAAAGTGAGGCAGAGAGGTTTTCTGAGATTTTTTGAGAGAGATTTGTAAAGGTTTAGCATGATTTCCTTGTTTTGGTATGCAATGCCTCTATTTACCAAGCCAAGCATCACATATATTTTCTTAACTGCCTTCTCACTTTGCCCTGCTACCTCAAAGATTTGTGAATATATACCCCCAGGTCCCTCTGTTCATCCACTCCCTTCAACATAGTGCCATTTAGATTATACTGTCTCTCCATATTGTTTCTCTCAAAGTGCATCACTTCACATTTATCTGTAATAAATTGCATCTGACATGTGTCTGCACATTTCACCAGCCTGCCTCTAGGGGGTCTTGTGGCTCAGTTGGTAGCATGTCTGCCTCTGAGAAAGGCAGCTCTGGGTTTAAGTCCCACTTCAGGACTTGATAACCATGGAAGGAGTGTTCATGATGTGGCCTATCAGGTTGTTAATCAGCCTGTGAATGTTTCCAATGCTCTACATTATCCTCCAAGGGCAAGAGTATGAAGATATGCAAACAAACTAGTCTGCCTATGTCCTCCTAAAGTCTGCTACTGTCCTGTTCACTATGTACTACAGACAGAATTTTACGCCCCCACAAAGAGCAGGCTGGTGGCGGGCGGGGGTGGAGGGGCGTAAAATGGAGTGGGAGGCTCAGGGGGCCCTTCCTGATCCGTTCCCGCCTCCATCGCCATTTTACACGGGCAGCGGCGGGGGAAACGGCCCACCCGCCCAGGCCAATCAAGGCCCTTAAGCGGCACTTAAGGGCCTTTGTCCACCTCCATGCGGATTTTACTACTTGCAGGCAGGTGGCCAAGGCCTGAGAAAAGCCTCTTGACAAAGGTAGGCAGCTTTCTGATGGCCTGGGGGTGGGGTGGGGGGGTCCTCCTGATCGGACACCCTGTGCCTGATGGAGGACTGCCCCCGATACCCCAACCACCAACAACCCCCCACCAGCTGAATCCCCTAGCCTCGCTGGGGCCCGACCGATCACCGGAGCGAGGCTCCAAAAACCTGCCTTTTCCGGGGGCCATCCTTCCTCTTCAACAGAAAGCTGGGTTGCAGTCCCAGCAATGACCACTGCTCCCGGTGGCGCTGCTGGGACTAGGTGCTGCCAGCCCGCTGATTGGCCGGCAGCTCCATTAGGTGGGACTTCCTGCTTCAATGAGGTGGAAGTCTCGCCCAAGACCAATTAAGGGCCTGGGACCGTAAATTCTGGACTGGATCCCCAGGCCTGGCGGAGGTGGGATCGCCACCGACTTTTTGGTTGGTGGACGGCTCCCGTCTGACAAACAAAAAATTCCGGCCTACATTGCTGTGTTTTATATTGTCTGCAAATTCCAAAATTGTGTTCCCTATACCCAAGTCCAGGTCATTTACATGTACCAAGAAGAGCAAAGGTCCAAATACCAACTCCTGGGGGACCCAACTACATAGTTTTCTCCAGTCAGAAAAACATCCATTCAGCACTGCCCTCTGCCTGCTATCCCTTAGCCAATTTTGTACGTAAGTTAGCACTGTCTCTTTAATACCATGGCTTGTATTTTCCAAATAAGTGATAACAGGGCACTTAGAAAATCATAATATGATTAAGCAGAGTCAACACGGATTTACGAAAGGGAAATTGTATTGACAAATCTGTTAGAGATTTTTCAGGATGTAACTAGTAAGATGGAAAAGAGGGAATAAGTGGATGTAGTGTATTTGGATTTTCAAAAAGCATTCGATAAGGTCTCACAGAAGAGGTTATTACACAAAATTAGGACTCATGGGATTGGGGGTAATATATTAATATGGATTGAGGATTGGCTAATGGACAGAAAATAGGGAGTAGGAATAAATGGGACATTTTTGTGTTGGCAAGCTGTAATTAGTAGGGTACTGCAAGGATCACTACTAGGGCCTCAGCTAGTTACAATCTATATTAATGACAAGTGAGGGGCCTGAGTGTAACATATCCAAGTTTGCTGATGATACAAAGTTAGCTGGGAAAGTAAGCAATGAGGATGCAAAGAGGCTGCAGGGGAATTTAGACAGGTTGGGTGAGTGGGCAAGAACACAGCATATGGAATACAATGTGGCAGAGTTGACGTTTTCCACTTTGGTAGGAAAAATAAAAAAGCAGAATATTTCTGAACAGTGAGGGACTGAGAAATTTTCACATTCAGAGGAACCTGCAAGTCCTTGTACATGAATCACAGAAAGTTATCATGCAGGTACAGCAAGCAATTAGGAAAGCAAATGTTATATTTGCTTTTGTTAAAAAGGGATTGGAGTATAAGAGTAAAGAAATCTTACAACAATTATATAGGGCATTGGTGAGGCCACATTGGGACCACTGTCTGCAGTTTTGGTCTACTTACCAAAGGACGGACATACTTTTGCTCGAGGGAGTGTGATGAAGGCTCAGTAGACTGGTTCCTGGGATGAGGGAATTGACCTATGAGGGGAGATTGAGTAGACTAGGCCTATATTCCCTTGCGTTCAAATGAATGAGAGGTAATCTAATTGAAACATATAAAATGCTTTAGAAGCTTGATGCTGATAAAATATTTCCCCTGGCTGGGGAAATCTAGAACACAGAGTTGCAGTCTCAGAATAGGGGTTAGCCTTTAGGGCTGAGATGAAGAGAAATATCTTCAATCAAAGGGTTGTGAATCTTTGGCATTCTCTACCCCAGAGAGCCACAGATACTCAGTGGTTGAGTATATGCAAGACAGGTAGCATTAGATTTTTTGGGTACTATGGGAATTAAGGGATGTAAGATATAAGGATAGTATGGGAAGGTGGAGTTGAGGTAAGAGATCAGCCATGATCTTGTTGAATGGTGCAGTAAGCTCGAAGGGCTAAATTGCCTTCTCTGCTCCTATATCTTATGTTCTTAAGACTATATATACAATATCTACTGCTCTACCTCATCAACCTTCTCTGCTAACTCATCAAAGGACTCAATCAGGTTAGTCAGTCATAATTTTCCATGCTGGCTGTCCCTTATTAGCCCATACTTCTCCAAGTGAGAATTCATTTTGTTCTTGACAATGGTCTCTAGTAGTTTTCCTACCACTGACATTAGACTGACTGGCCTGTAGTTACCAGGTTTATCCCTTCCCCTTTCTTGAACGGGGTGTAACATTTGCAATCCTCCAGTCCTCTGGCACCACTCCAATGTTCAAGGAGGATTGAAAAATTGTGGTCAGTGTATCTGCTATCTCCACCCTAGCTTCCCTCTGCAACTTAGGATGCATCCCATCTAGACTGAGTGACTTGTTAACATAAGGTGATGCCAACCTATTTAGCACACCTCCTTTCTATCTACTTTTATCCGATCCAATCTCTCCACAGCCCCATCCTCTACTCTGATAGTAAATTCATTATTTTCTTTTGTGAACTCAGATGCAAAGTACTCAGTCAGTACCTGTCAGGCACTCTGTCTCTACAAGATTTTTTCGTCTCTAATCAGCCACACCATTCCTTTAATTATCCATTTAATTTTAATATGTTTATAATGATTTTTGGGTTCCTTGTATATTACTCTCCAAACTTTTCTCGTACTCTTTCTTTGCCCTTTTATATCCTTTTTCAACTTCCATCTGCACTCTCTGCGTTCTACCCAATTTTCGACTGCATTCTATCCCGACATTTGTCAAGCCTTTTTCTTGTTTAATTTAACCTCTATTTCCTTTGTCATCCAAGGAACTCTAGCGTTGGATCACCCATCTTTCTTCCTAATTGGAATATGCTTGGTTTGTACCTTTGAAGGCCTGCCATTAATCATTTACTGTTTTCTGGGCCTTTTTTTTTGTCCAGCCCACCAGTGCTAGACTCCTTCTCAAATCACTGATGTCCACTTGGGTACTTTCACCTTTTCCTCAATGATTCTCCTCAATTTCATTGATGAATTCACAAAGTACAGTTGAAATAATGCATAGAACCAGAGGAATCCTTTTACATCTGGTATCTATTTATTCAAATTGTAATCTTGTTAAATGCATTTTTATTTTCTGCTAAAATCCAGCTTTTAGTGTTGTGGAGAGAAGGTCCTGTGTATCTGGGCTATTAAGCACCAGCTGACTATCACAATAATGAACTTATAGAGTGCACACTTTGCAACTGTATTTATATTGTCACTCAATCTACTTAAAAAACTTTGCTGTCCGCAAGATAAAAGATTCCTGTAGATAATTAGTAATCTTCAAACTCTTGCTCATTAATAATGTGCATATTGTGTGCACTCAAGGCATTATTTCAATGACTTAAGTGGCCAACAGGAGAGCAGTTTTTGTTATAAGTGGTTTTGGAATTTAAATTCTAGTAGAAAACACCAAGAGGCCAAAACCTTTGGCGATTTTACTATTTTTCAGGAAAGCTTTTCTGTAATATGCAGGAGAGCACAGTAACCCAGATATTTCACAAAGGTAGCATTAATGGAGGCCTTGGGAGAAATATGTAGTCAGGGGGAAAAGACCTGTAGAGGTGGAAAAAAAAAGAAAGGGATGTTTGGCCAAAGAAAAAGCATTCCTATCACAATGCAAATTGTTACTTTTGAACAACTGCATGAGAGCTTCTATAGAGGCTTATTACAAGTTTCTCAGAATTCCTTACAATCTGCCATGGAGAAGTGGATATGTGAGACAGCCTCTCAGCAATTAATGCTGTGTAGATTCGGTCATTTAAAAAATGAATATAAGAATAAATATGCACATGTTGCAATCACAGAAGTATTACCTCTGGAACACAACTTGTTAGGGTTGAATAATAGAGTAAAATATTAGGTAACATCAGTTTTGTTAGATTATTTACAGGGATTGAGCAGCTTTACCTTATTTTTTTTAAAGAGAAATACAGCACTGAAACAGGCCCTTCGGCCCACCAAGTCTGTGCTGACCAACAACAACCCATTTATACTAATTCTGCATTAATCCCATATTCCCTACCACCTACACTAGGGGCAATTTACAATGGCCAATTTATCTATCAACCTGCAAGTCTTTGGCTGTGGGAGGAAACCAGAGTACCCGGTGGAAACCCACGCGGTCACAGGGAGAACTTGCAAACTCCGCACAGGTAATCCCAGAACTGAACCTGGGTCGCTGGAGCTGTGAGGCTGTGGTGCAAACCACTGCGCCACTGCGACGTCCTAAAGAAAAGAAACAGAAACATTTAGCTTTTATGTCACACATTTTTTTCAGCAGCAACTCAAAAGTAGTTACCGTACTGAAGTGCAGGCACTGCTATTTCGACAAATACAGCAGCTAATTTGTACAACACAAACAGCAATTGGATAAAGGGGGAGACAGTGGCGTAGTGGTAATCTTACTGAACTAGTAATCCAGGGACCTGGGTGATATGAGTTCAAATCCCACCATGGCAGCTGATGGAATTCAAATTCAATTTTTTAATGAAAATCTGAAAGTGGTAATCATGAAACTACCATCGATTGTTGTTAAAAACCCATCTGGTTAACTCATGTCCTTTAGGGAAGTAAATCTGCCATCCTTACTGTTCTACATGTGACTCCAGACCCACAGCAATAAGGTTGACTCTTAAGTACCTTCTAAAATGGCCTAGCAAGCCATTCAGTTGCACAAAACTGTTACACAAAAGTTGAAAAGGAATAAAACTAGGTGAGACACTCGACCTAGGCAACAACAGTGGCAAACCCAGCCCTGTCAACCCTGCAAAGTCCTTCTTACTAACATCTGTGGGCTTGTGCCAAAATTGGGAGAGCTGTTTCACAGACAAGCCAAGCAACAGCCTGACAAAGTCATACCTCACAGACAATGTTCCAGACATCACCATTCCTGGGTATGTCTTGTCCCATTGGCAGGACAGACCCACCAGAGGTGGCAGCACAGTGGTATGCAGTCAAGTGGGAGCTGCCCTGGGAGTCCTCAACATCGACTCTGGAGCCCATGAAGTCTCAGGCATCAGGTCAAACATGGGAAAAGAAACCTCCTGCCGATTAATGGGATTAGCATCCTTGAAAGTTGATAAATAACCAGGGCCAGATGAAGTGGACCCCAGGCTGTTAAATGAAGCAAGAGAGGAAATAGCAGAAGGCCTGACCGTAATTTTCCAATCCTCACTGGATACAGGTGTGGTGCTGGAGGATTGGAGGACTGCTAACGTTGTACCTCTGTTTAAAAAGGGAGCGAGGGATAGACTGAATAAATACAGGTCAGTCAGTTTAACCTCAGTAGTGGAAAAATTATTGGAATCAATTCTGAGGGACGGATAAACTGTCACTTAGAAGGGCACATGACGAGAATTCTACAAGGTGATTGGTTGGGTAAGTAACAGCTGTTAGTGCATTTAAATTGCTTAAAAAAGGGGAAAGTTTTTTTTTAAAAAAACCTCCGGTGATAAGGTAAATAGTACTACTTAAATTAGGGGAATTTATTAAGGACTTTAGATTGTAGTGGGTACTGTTTGGAGTAGAACAAGACCCCTCGTGTAATTAGTATTTTTTAAAGGGAGTAACTAAATTAATTTAAAGGCAAGTCATGGCAGGAGAGCTCAGCCCTGTGTGATATGCTCTTCCTGCACTATGTGGGAAATCAGGGACTCTTCCAGTGTCCCTGACGACCATGTGTGCAGGAAGTGTATCCATCTGCAGCTACTGGCTACCCGCATTACGGAGCTGGAGCTGAGGGTGGATTCACTGTGGAGCATCTACGATGCTGAGCACGTCGTGGATAGCGCGTTTAGTGAGGTGGTCACACCGCAGGTAATGGCTGCACAAGCAGAAAAGGGATGGGTAACCACCAGACGGGGTAGTAGGTGCAGGCAGGTAGTGCAGGAGTCCCCTGTGGCCATCCCCATCTTAAACAGATATACCGCTTTGGATACTGTTGGGGGGGGATGACCTCCCAGGGGAAAGCAGCAACAGCCAGGTCCATGGCACCACGGATGGCTCTGCTGCACAGCAGGGGAGGAAATGGGGTAGAAGAGCTATAGTGATAGGGGATTCTAACATAAGGGGTGCAGATAGGCATTTCTGTGGCCATAAACGAGACTCCAGGATGGTGTGTTGCCTCCCTGTTGCTAGGGTCAAGGATGTCTTGGAGCGGCTGCAGGACATTCTGAAAGGGGAGGGTGAGCAGCCAGAGGTCATTGTCCATATTGGTACTAACGACATAGGCAGGAAGAGAGATGAGGTCCTGCAAAGTGAATATAGGGAGTTAGGCAGAAGGTTAAAAAGCAGGATCTCTAGGTTTGTAATCTCAGGATTACTCCCTGCGCCACGTGCTAGTGAGGGTAGGAATAAGAGGATAAGGCAAATGAATGCATGGCTGAAGAGTTGGTGTAGGCGGGAGGGCTTCAGCTACTTGGATCATTGGGATTTCTTCTGGTGCAGAGGGATGGGTTGCATCTGAACTGGAAGGGAACCAATATCCTTGCAGGGAGGTTTGCTAGTAATACTCGGGAGGGGTTAAACTAGTCTTGCAGGGGTGGGGTGGGACCCAAAGTAGTAGTCTCTCCGATGAGATAGTTGAGGCAAATGTAGAGGTTAAAGCAAGCAAGTCCAGTAGGCAGGTTGGGCAGGGGCAGGACAGGGAGCGTGGAAGGTCTGGTATGCTAAACTGTATTTACTTTAATGCTAGAAGCCTTACAGGTATGGCAGATGAACTCAGGGCATGGATCAGGACATGGGATTGTGATATTATAGCTATTACGGAAACATGGTTGAGGGATGGGCAGGACTGGCAGCTCAATGTTCCAGGGTACCGATGCTTCCGGCATGACAGAGGTGGAGGTAAAAGAGGAGGGGGAGTTGTACTATTGATTAGGGAATACTTAGAGAGGATATCCTGGGGGGGAACGTCCAGCGAGGCCATATGGGTAGAACTTAGAAATAAGAAAGGGGTGATCACTTTGATGGGATTACACTATAGGCCCCCCAATAGTCAGAGGGAATTGGAGGAGCATATATGTAGGGAAATCACAGAAAGGTGTAGGAGTTATAGGGTTGTAATAGTAGGTGATTTTAACTTCCCTAATATTGACTGGGACTGCCTTAGTGCTAAGGGAACAGATGGGGAATAATTTGTGAAGTGTGTCCAGGATAGTTTTCTGAAGCAGTATGTGGATGGCCCTACTAGAGAAGGGGCTACACTCGACCTCCTCTTAGGAAATGAGGATGGGCTGGTGGTTGATGTGTCAGTGGGGGAGCACTTTGGGACCAGTGATCATTACTCTATTAGCTTCAGGATAGTTATGGAAAAGGATAGGACTAGTCCTCAGGTTGAAGTCCTAAATTGGGGGAAGGCTAATTTCGATGGCATCAGACAGGAACTCTCAAAAGTTGAATGAGAGATCCTGTTCACAAGTAAAGGGACGTCTGGCAAGTGGGCGGCTTTTAAAAGTGAGATAGGAAGAGTTCAGGGCCGGCATGTTCCTGTTAGATGGAAGGGCAAGGCTGGCAAGTTAAGGGAACCTTGGCTGATGAGGGATATTGAGGGTCTGGTCAGGACAAAAAAGGAGGCATATGTCAGGTATAGGCAGCTGGGATCAAGTCAGTCCCTCGAGGAGTATAGGGAATGTAGGAGTACACTTAAGAAGGAAATTAGGAGGGTGAAAAGGGGCCATGAGATTTCCCTGGCAGATAAGATAAAGGAGAATCCTAAAAGATTCTGAAAGTATATTAAGAGTAAAAGGGTAGCTAGGGTGAGAGTAGGTCCCCTTAAGGATCATTGTGGTAATCTATGTGTGGAGCCATGGGAAATGGGCGAAGTCTTAAATGAATACTTCTCGTCTGTATTTACCGTGGAGAAGGTCATGGAAGCTAGTGAGTTTAAGGGACGGAACAGCGATATCCTGGAACATATCAACATTACAAAGGAGGAGGTGTTGGAGGTTTTGAAGTGCATTAAGGTGGAAGCAAGGGAGGAGATTGCTGGGGCCCTGGCAGAGATTTTTGTATCACCGTTAGCCACGGGTGAGGTACCGGAAGACTGGAAGAAAGCTAATGTTGTGCCTTTATTTAAGGAGGGCAGCAGGGATAAGCCAGGGAACTACAGGCTGGCGAGCCTTACATCAGTGGTGGGAAAGCTATTGGAAGGGATTCTGAGAGACAGGATTTATATGCATTTGGAAAGACAAGGTCTGATTAGGGATAGTCAGCATGGCTTTGTGCGTGGGAAATCATGTCTCACGAATTTGATTGAGTTTTTTGAGGAGGTGACCAAGCGGATTGACGAGGGCAGGGCGATGGACGTTGTCTACATGGACTTTAGCAAGGCCTTTGACAAGGTCCCGCATGGTAGCCTGGTCCAGAAGGTTTGAACACATGGGATCCAGAGTGAGCTCGCCAATTGGATACAAAATTGGCTTGGTGACAGGAGGCAGCGGGTGGTAGTGGAGGGTTGTTTTTCAGATTGGAGGCCGGTGACCAGTGGTGTGCTGCAGGGATCGGTGCTGGGCCCTCTGTTGTTTGTCATATATATTAATGGCTTGGATTCGAATGTAGGGGGCATGATTAGTAAATTTGCAGATGACATCAAAATTGGTGGTATAATGGACAGTGAAGAAGGTTGTCTAAGGTTACAACAGGATATAGATCAACTGGGAAAGTGGGCAAGGGATTGGCAAATGGAATTTAACGCAGACAAGTGCAAAGTGATGCATTTTGGGAAGTTAAACCAGGGCAGGACATATGCAGTGAATGGCAGGGCCCTGGGGAGTGTTGTTGAGCAGAGAGACCTTGGGGTGCAAGTACATAGTTCCCTGAAAGTGGCAACATAAGTAGTCAGGGTGGTGAAGAAGGCGTATGGCATGCTTGCCTTCATCGGCCGAGGCATTGAGTACAACCGTTGGGACGTCATGTTACAGTTGTACAGAATGTTGGTTCGGCCGCATTTGGAGTACTGCGTGCAGTTCTGGTCGCCGCACTGCAGGAAAGATGTGATTAAGCTAGAGAGGGTGCAGAAAAGATTCACAAGGTTTGGAGGGCTTGAGTTATAAAGAGAGATTGGATAGGCTGGGTCTGTTTTCCCTGGAACGAAGGAGGCTGAGAGGGGACACGATAGAGGTATATAAAATTATGAGAGGCATAGATTGGGTAGATAGCCAGAGTCTGTTTCCCATGGTAGGGGTGACTAAAACTAGAGGGCATAGATTTAAGTTGAGAGGGAGGAGGTTTAAAGGGGATCAAAGGGGTAACTTTTTCACACAAAGAATAGTGGGTATCTGGAATGAGCTGCCTGAGGACGTGGTGGAGGCAGCAACAGTTGCAACATTTAAGAGGCATCTGGACAGGTGCTTGATTGAGAAAGACATAGAGGGATATGGAATTAATGCAGGCAGGTGGGATTAGTATAGATAGACATTATGGTCAGCATGGATGCGGTGGGCCGAAGGACCTGTTTCTATGCTGTACGACTCTATGACTCTAGATTAATCAAGAATAGTCTGCATGGATTTGTTAAAGGAAGATCCTGTCTGACCAACTTGATTGAATTTTTTGAAGAAATAACAAGGAAGATTGATGAGGGTAGTGCAGTGATGTGGTCTACATGGATTTTAGCAAGGCTTTTGACAAGGTCACACATGACAGACTGGTTAAAAAAATAAAAGCCCATGGGATTCAGGGAACTATAGCAAGGTGGTTACCAGATTGGCTCAGTGGTAGGAAACAAAGAGTAATTGTTAACGGGTAATTTTGCATCCGGAGGGTTGTTTCCAATGGCATTCTGCAGAGCTCTGAGTCCCCTGCTTTTTGTGGTATATATGAACAATTTGCCCATAAATGTAGGGGGCATAATCAAGATGTTTGCAGATGACACAAAAATTGGCCGTGTGGTAGATAGCGAGGAGGATAGCTATAGGCTGCTGGAAGATATCAATGGACTGTTCAGGTGGACAGAAAAGTGGCAAATGGAATTCAAACCCAGAGAAACGTGAGGTGATGCATTTGGGGAGGTTAAACAAGGCAAAGGAATACACGATTAATGGGAGAATACTGAAAGGTGTAGAGGAAGTGAGGGACCTTGGAATGAATGTCCACAGATCCCTAAAGGTAGCAGTTCTGGTTGATAAGGTGGTTAAGAAGGCAAATGGAATCCTTTCCTTTATTAGCCAAGGTATAGAATATAAGAACAGGGAGGTTATGCTGGAAATACTCAGCAGATCTGGCAGCATCTGTGGAGAGAGAAGCAGAGTTAATGGTTCAGGTCAGTGACTTTTCATCGGAACTGGCAAAAGTTAGAAATGTAATAGGTTTTAAGCAAATAAAGCATGAAAAAAAAACAGTGGGCAGGCACATGGTAAAAAAAAAATGCATGATGAAACAAACTAAAATAAAACAAAAATAAAAAATAAAACTAAAAATAAAAAAGGTGGGTGCCAGTCATGCTCTGGGATTATTGAACTCAATGTCCAGTCCGATAGGCTGTAGCGTGCCTAATCGGTAAATGAGATGCTGTTCCTTGAGCTTGCATTGATGTTCACTGGAACAGTGCAGCAATCCCAGAACAGAGAGCAGTGGGGTGTGTTGAAATGGCAAGCGACAGGAAGCTCGGGGTCATGTTTTCGGACTGAACGAAGGTGTTCTGCAAAGCGGTCACCCAATCTGCATTTGGTCTCCCCAATGTACAGGAGACCGCATTATGAGCAGCGAATACGGTATACTAAATTGAAAGAAGGACAAGTAAATTGCTGCTTCACCTGAAAGGAGTGTTTGGGGCCTGGGATAGTGAGGACAAAGGAGGTAAAAAGGTAAGTATTACACCTCCTGCGATTGCATGGGAAGGTGCCGTGGGAAGGGGACGAGGTGTCGGGGGTAATGGAGGAGTGCACCAGGGTGTCATGGAGGGAACGATCCCTTCGGAATGCTGACAGGGGAGAGGAAGGGAAGATGCGGTTGGTAGTGGCATCGCGCTGGACGTGGCAGAAATGGCGGAGGATGATCATTTGGATCTGGAGGCTGATGGGGTGGCAAGTGAGGACAAGGGGAACCCTGTCACAGTTCAGGGAGGGACGGGAAGAGGTGAGGATAGAGGTGCAGGAAGTGGGCCAGACACAGTTGAGGGCCGTCAACCATTTTTTGTTTTGATTTCAGATTTCTAGTATCAGCAGTATTTTGCTTTAATTTTAGTGTTTTAGTGTTTAATTCACTGCCACTTCTCTTCCAGGAAGTTATGCTCTTCTCTCTGACGGGATTTTCATTTGTCTCTTTCACTTTGTTCACCTTCATTGCTTTCTATTTCCCTCCTGGTGTTTGATAAAGTATCTACCAAAACTCGTTTTCACAGCCACATCTCCTTCCTCAGTAACTGTCTCCGGCTCCAACCTATTCAACGTGGATTCCAATTGACGTTTTATCCTTCATGTTTTGAATCCACCCAGGATTACAGGTATCTCCAAGAAATAAAACGTTCCTCGGACTGCTGTTCTCGCCACATCCTGAGCTCCACACTCAGTGCCATGCGCCGCCACATGTACACACTGGACCTCTCTCTCCAGAAGCACCGACTCACATTATCTCAAAGCCGTTCTACTCCGCAGTTTCATTTCATCATTCGTCTTATCCGACGTATTAACAAAAAACTTTTCTTCTTCCTTTCAAGCTCATGCCCCTCCAGATCCTTCTTCCCCTTCACTTCCCTCTGACCCCATCCCTTCTGATCTGACCCCTTGCCTTGTATTCACTATACCCTCTGACCTTCCCCTCTCTGATGCTGAACATTCGGTACTCAGCAAAGGACTCAGTTTTATCCCCTTACGCCCCCACCTCAATGAATTTCGTGCTCGGCATGACATTGAGCTCTTCTTCTGTCGCCTTCGCCTCCGGGCTCACTTCTTTGACCAAGAGTCCTCCCGCCGACCAGCAGACCCATTCACCCACCTCCAGCATTCTCCCTCTACCTGGATCCCTCCCTCTGGCCTCTTGCCCACACTTGATCTTTTCATTGAAAACTGTTGACGAGATAGCGGCCATTTCAATTTCTCTGCTCCCCTCACTCACTCTAACCTGTCTCCCTCTGAACTTGCTGCACTCCGTTCTCTCAGGTCTAACCCCGACATTGTGATCAAACCTGCAGACAAGGGCGGTGCTGTTGTTGTCTGGTGTACCAACCTCTATCTTGCAGAGGCTGAGTGCCAACTGTCAGACACTTCTTCCTACCTTCCCCTGGACCATGACCCCACCACCATCAAGCAACTGTCCACAGGACTGTCACTGACCTCATCTCCGCCGGAGAGCTTCCTGCTACAGCTTCCAACCTCATAGTCTCGCAACCCTGGACAGCCCGCTTCTATCTCCTTCCTAAAATCCACAAACAGGACTGTCCTGGCAGACCCATCGTTTCAGCCTGTACCTGCCCCACTGAACCTTTTGCATCCTATCTTGACTCTATCTTTTCTCCCCTGGTCCAGTCTCTTCCCACCTACATCCGTGACTCTTCTGACCCCTACTTCATTTGGACAATTTCCAGTTTCCTGGCCCCAACTGCCTCCTCTTCACTATGGACGTCCAATCTCTCTACACCTCCATCCCCCACCAGGACAGTTTCAGGGTCCTCCGCTTCTTCCTTGAACAGAGGCCCAACCAGTCCCCTTCCATCGACACCCTCCTTCACCTGGCTGAACTTGTTCTCACATTGAACAACTTCTCCTTCAACTCCACTCACTTCCTTTAAGTAAAAGGTGTTGCTGTGGGTACCCACATGGACCCTAGTTATGCCTGTCTTTTTGTGGGATATGTCGAACATTCCATGTTCCAGTCCCACTCAAGCCCCCTCCCCCAACTCTTTTCCGGCACATTGATGACTGTATTGGTGCCATTTCCTGCTCCCACCCGGAACTGGAAAACTGTATCAACTTTGCTTCCAATTTCCACCCTACTCTCACCTTTACATGGTCCATCTCTGACATTTCCCTTCCCTTCCTCGACTTGTCTGTCTCCATCTCTGGGGATAGGCTGTCTACTAATATTCATTATAAGGCCACCGACTCCCACAGCTACCTCAACTACACTTCTTCACACCCTGCCTCCTGTAAGGACTCCAGTCCATTCTCCCAGTTTCTCCGTCTCCGATGCATCTGCTCTGATGATGCAACCTTCCACAACACGCTTCTGATATGTCTTCCTTTTTCCTCAACCGAGGATACCCCCGACTGTGGTTGACAGGGCTTCTCTCTCCACAGATGCTGCCAGACCTGCTGAGTATTTCCAGCATTTTTTGTTTTTATTTCAGATTTCCAGCATCTGCAGTATTTTGCTTTTATTTTAGAGGTCATGCTGGAACTGTATAAATCATTGATTAGGTCACAACTTGAGTGCTGTGTGCAGTTCTGGTCACCTCATTACAGAATGGATGTAATTGCACTAGAGAGGGTAGAGAGGAGATTTACGAGGATGTTGCTGGGACTGGAAAAATGCAGCTATGAGGAAAGATTGGATAGGGTGGGTTGTTCTTCTTGGAACAGAGAAGGCTGAGGGGAGATCTGATTGAAATGTGCAAAATTGTGAGGGGCCTAGATAGAGTGGAGGTGAAGGGCCTATTTACATGATCAGAGAGGTCAGGGATGAGGGGGCATAGATTTAAAGTGATTGGTAGAAAAATTAGAGGGGATATGCGAAAAACCTTTTTCACCCAGAGAGTGGTGGCGATCTGGAACTCACTGCCTGAAAGGGTAGTACAGGCAGAAACCCTCAACTCATTTAAAAAGTGTCTGGATATGCACCTCAAGTGCCATATGCTGCTGGACTACGGACCAAATGCTAGAAGGCGGGATTAAACTGGCTGGCTCGTTTTTTGGCTGACACAGACACGATGGGCCCAGTGGCCTCTTTCTGTGCCATAAACTTTCTATGTTTTCTATGATTACCACCTCCTGCCCTCCTTCAGCTGATGAATCAGTACTCCTCCATGTTGAACAACACTTGGAAGAAGCACTGAGGGTGACAAGGGTACAGAATGTACTCTGGGTGGGGACTTCAATGTCTATCACCAAGAGTGGCTTGGTAGCATCACTACTGACTGAGCAGGCTGAGCCCTGAGGGTCATGTCTGCCAGACTGGGCCTGTGGCAGGTGGTGAGGGAACCAACAAGACGGAATAATCTACTAGACCTTGTCCTCACCAATTTGCCTGTTGCAGATGCATCTGTTCATGATAGGATTAGTAGGAGTGACCACTGCACAATCCTTTTGAAAGTACCATCTTCACACTGAGGATACCCTTCATTGTGTTGTGTGGCACTACTATTGTGCTAGATGGGATAGATTCCGAATAGATCTGGCAGTTCAAAACTGGGCATTCATGAGGTGCTGTAGACCATCAGCAGCAACGGAATTGAATTCAAACACAATCTTTAACCTCTTGGCCTGGCATATCCCTCACTCTACCATTACCATCAAGCCAGGGAATCAGCCCTGCTTCAATGATGAGTGCAGGAGCAGCACCAGGCATACCTAAAAATGAGATGTCAACCCAGTGAAGCTACAACACAGGACTACTTGCATGCCAAACAGCAGAAGCAGCATGCGATAAACAGGGCTAAGCAATCCCACAACCAATGGATCAGATTAAAGGTCTGCAGTCCTGCCACACCCAGTTGTGATTGGTGGTGGACAATTCAACAACTAACAGGAGGAGGAGGCTCCACAAATATCCCCATTCTCAATGATGGGGAAGCCAGTGCAGAAGAAAAGGCTAAAGCTTTCGCAACAATCTTCAGCAGGAAATGCTGAATGGATGATCCATCTTGGCCTCCTCTTGATCCCCAGAATCACAGATGCCAGTCTTCAGCCAATCCGATTCACTCCACATGATATCAAGAAACGGCAGAAGGCACTGGATACTGCAAAGGCTATGGGACCTTACAATATCCCAGCTGTAGTACTGAAGAATTGTGCTGCATAACGGGTTGCGCCCATAGCCAAGCTGTTCCAGCTCAGCTACAACACTGGCATCTACTCAGCAATGTGGAAAATTGCCCAGGTATGTCCTGTCCACAAAAAACAGGACAAATCCAATCTGGCCAGTTACCGCTCCATCAGTCTACTCTTGATCATCAGTGAAGAATGTGTCATCGACAGAGTTATCAAGTGCCACCTAAACAACAATAACCTGCTTACCGATGCTCCGCCAGGGCCACTTGGCTCCTGACCTCATTACAGCCTTGGTCCAAACATGCACAAAAGAGCTGAACTCAAGAAGTGAGGTGAGGGTGATTGCTCTGGATATCAAGGCTGCATTTGACTGTGTTACGACCAGGAGAGAAAGGTGTCGAGGGGTCTTTTGCTGTTTTCACTTGGTCTTATTGTAACAGAGTTTAATTTTAAACACATTGTGTTTTGAGCGCCCCCTTTGGTAAATCCTTGTTCCCCACTTTCCAATTATAAGGCAAAGAAATGAGCATAAAGAGGCTTTCTTAGGTTTAAAGAAGAAAAGTGAAATTTTATTAAAATTTAAACTCTAATTCAGTTAACGCCAACGGATACATGCCGTGCCCCAGGCTAGCATGCATACCTGATACGCACATGCAAATAGGAGCAGAAAAGAGCAGAAGTAAAATAAAATGGAGAGTTTTGAGGCAATATCAGAAGAGTTGCTTGTTTACTGTGCTTTGAGCTCACTGTAGTCCTGTTGTAAGTAGTCTTTCTTTTTGTTGGGGCCCAGTAATCTTCTTACACCTTGTTCACTGTAGGAGACTTTTCTCTCCTGGGGTTTATATATCTTCAATGGTTTCCAAAGCTGGTGAGTGTGAGATGAGAGCAGACAGGAGAGAGGTGTTCTCAGTCTGGGAGAAAACAGCTTTCTGATTTTAAATTCCCTGTTGGAAGTTCAAATTCAAAACACTCCAACAGTCAGCTAGTCATGTGACCAAACTGGTCTGACCACTTCTTCTGTGTATTGGGGAAACAAGGACTGGGTCCCTTGTTCCAACACTGTCTGTTACTATGAAAATGTCTTTCCAGTCAGGGGCTCCAATTGTTTTTTAAAGCAAGTTCTTTCTTCACCAACAATAGTTTAAAATCAATGTTCAGGTGGAAAAAATAATTTTCCTCATTCTTGACAGGTGGGGGGCTTGCCTGACAACTGAGTGTGGAATCAAGGATCCCTATCCAAAATGAAGTCAATGGGAATCAAGGGGAAAACTCTCCACTAGCTGGAGTCATACCTAGCACAAAGGAAAATGGTTGCGCCTGTTGGAGATCAATCATCTCAGTCCAGGACATTGCTGCAGGAGTTCCTCGGGATAGTGTCCTAGGCCCAATTATCTTCAGCTGCTTCATCAATGATCTTCCCTCCATCATAAGGTCAGAAGTGGGGATGTTCGCTGATGATTGTATGATGTTCAGTACCATTCACAACTTCTCAGGTACTGAAGCAGTCCATATCCATATGCAGCAAGACTTGGACAACATTCAGGCTTGGGCTGATAAGTGGCAAGTAACATTCGCGCCACACCAGTGCCAGGAAATGACCATCTCCAAGAAAAGAGAAACTAACCATCTCGCCTTGACATTCAATGGCATTACCATTGCTGAATCTCCCACTATCAACATCCTGGGGTTACCATTGACAAGAGACTGAACTGGAGCAGCCACATAAATACTGTGACTACAAGAGCAGGTCAGAGGCTGGGAATTCTGTGGCAAGTAACTCACCTTCTGAATCCCCAAAGCCTGTCCACCATCTACAAGTCTCAAGTCAGGAGTGTGATGGAATACTTTCTAATTGCCTGGATGGGTGCAGCTCCAACAACACTCAGGAAGCTCGCCACCCTCCAGGACAAAGCAGCCGCTTGATCAGCACCCCGTCCACCACCTTAAACATTCATTCCCTCCACCACGATGCACAGTGGCAGCAGTGTGTATCATCTACAAGATGCACTGCAGCAGCTTACCATGCCTCCTTCAATAGCACCTTCCAAAGCTGTGACCTCTACCACCAAGAAGGGCAGTAGATGCATGAGAACACCACCACCTGTAAGCTCCCCTCTAAGCCATACACCACTCTGACTTGGAAATATATCGGCGTTCCTTCACTTTCGCTGGATCAAATCCTGGAACTCCCTCCCTAACAGCACTGTGAGTGTACCCGCACCAGATGGACTGCAGCTGTTCAGGAAGGCAGCTCACAACCACCTTCTCAAGGGCAACAAATGCTGACCTATCTAGTGACGCCCACATCCCCGAACGAATAAAAAAAAGGCAGCCTCACTCAACTGCAGTGTAGATTGGAGTTATTACCAATCTGTCGGTCTCCTGTTGAGTGAATCTCCCCACTGGAGTGTAGGATAACTGAATAAGCACTATAACATAGGCTGTTACTCCAGTGAAGCTCTGAGGGAGTGCTGTAGCTTTGGGGGAGCTATGTTCTTTAGAGATGTTAAATGGTGGTTCCGCCTGCCTGTTCACAAACAGCTCCTAGATATTTTTTCATCAATGTTTCAAGCTGAATTCATCCTGTCTACAAGTTGACATCATCCCACCATTTGACCTCAAACCTTGGAAACTACTATATCATCTGTTCAGTGAAAATAATCCCAGTATCTGAAATCTTTGCACAAAGTGTGAATCTAGTCAAATATTAGTGGAAATCAATGCCTGCACTTTGACGTACAACAGATAAACGTCACTGAGTGGCTGCAAAGCACTCTGAAGGGGGAGGGTGAACAGCTAGCAGTCGAGGTCCACATTGGTACAAATGACATAGGTAGGAAGGGGGATGTGGTCCTGCAGAAAGAGTTTAGTGAGTTCGGTAAGAAATTAGCAAGCAGGACCTCAAAAGTAGTGATCTCCGGATTACTCCCAGTACCATGTGCAAGTGCATATAGAAATAGGAGGATAGTGCAGATGAATGCGTGGCTGGAAAGATGGTGCAGGTGGGAGGGCTTTAGATTCCTGGGACACTGGGACCAGTTCTGGTGATGGTGGGCCCTGTACAGGCCGAATGGGTTGCACCTGAACTGGGACAAATTCCCTTGCGGGTCGATTTGCTAGTGCTATTGGCGAGGGTTTAAATGAACTTGGCAGGGGTGTGGGAACCAGGAGGAAATATATGAGAGGAACACCAAGGTGCACAGAATACTGGGAGAGATAGATAGCACTAGAGTGAAGAATAGTAAGTTATTAGGTGGGGTTAGAGTAAGGGAGAAAATAGTAAAGTCAGGGTTAATGTGCATGCATGTGAATGCACAGAGTGTTGTTAATAAGATTGGTGAGTTACAGCTGCAGATTGCCATGTGGAAATATAACAGAGACCTGGCTCAAAGAAGGGTAAGACTGGGTATTTCATATTCCTGGATACAAGTTGGTCAGGAAAGATAGGAAAGAGAAAAAAGGGGGAGGGGTGGCGGTATTGATTAAGTGTTGGAGAAAAAGGATGTCCCAGAGGGGTCGAGGACAGAATCAATTTAGCTACAGTTAAGAAATAAAAAAGGTGCAGTTACATTCCTCAATATTGTCTATAGGCCACCAACTGTGGGAAGGACATGGAGGAACAATTTTGCAAGAAATTACCGAGATGCAGAAATTATAGGGTAGTTATAATGGGGGAGTTTAATTCTCCTAACATAGACTGCGACAGTAGTAGTGTAAAGGGCAGAGAGGAGCAAGAGTTCCTAGTGTGTGTTCCAGGAAAATTTTACAGCATTGTGTTTCTAGTCCAACAAGAAAGGAGGCACTGCTAGACCTGGTTCTTGGGAATGAGGTGGGCCAAGGATAGGACTCCTTATTTAAGGAAGGATGTAAATACATTGGAAGCAGTTCAGAGAAGGTTTACCAGACTATACCTGGAATGGGCGGGTTGTCTTATGAGGAAAATTTGACAGGCTAGGCTGGAGTTTAGAAGAGTAAGAGGCAACTTGATTGAAATATGTAAGATTCTGAGGGGTTTTGACAAGGTGGATATGGAAAGGGTGTTTCCTCTTGTGGGAGAATCTGGAGCTAGGTTCACTGTTTAAAGAAAAGGGGTTGCCCATTTAAGACAGAGATGAAGTCTTTGGAACTCTCTTCCTCAAAAGGCAGTGAAAGCAGAGTCTTTGAATATTTTTAAGGCAAAGGTAGATAGATTCTTGATAAGCAAGGGAGTGAAAGGTTATTGGGGATAGGCGGGAATGTGGAGTTGAGGTTACAATCAGATCAGGCATGATCTTATTGAATGGCTGAGCGGGCTCAAGGGGCCAAGTGGCCTCCTCCTGCTCCTAATTCATATGTTTGTATGTATCAAGAATCAGTCAGAGATCATTTAGGGGACAGTGATCATTGTATCATGAGATTTAGGCTGACTATGGAAAAGGACAAAGAACAATCCAGAGTAAGAATAATTAACTGGGGGAAAGCCAACTTCAATGTGCTAAGAACAGAGTTGGGGCTAATAAATTGGAGTCAAAGGTTGGCAGGAAAAACGGTAGCTGAACAATGGGCTACCTTCAAAATTCGGGCACAGTCAGATATGTTCCCTCGAAGGGGAAAGGTAGGGTAAACAAATCCAGAGCTCCCTGGATGATAAAAGAGGTAGAGATTAAGATAAGGAAGAGAAAGTGTGCTTATGACAGATTCCAAGTAGAAAATACTATTGAGAACCAGGATGAATATAGAAGATCCAGAGGGGAAGTGAAAAAGTAAGTAAGAGAAGCAAAGAGAGAGCATGAAAAGAGACTGAAAGCTAACATTAAGGGTAATCACAAGTTTTCTATAGACATATAAATAGTAAAAAGGTGGTAAAAGGAGGAGCTGCATCTATTGGGGACCAGAAAGGGGACTTACACATGCAGGCAGAGGGCATAGCTGAGGTATTAAATGAATACTTTGCATCTATCTTTACCAAGGAAGTAGATAAACCCAGGCAATGGTGAAAGAGGACGTAATTCAAACACTACAAGGGTTTAAAATTGATAAGGAGGACGTATTAGATAGGCTGTCTGTACTTAAGGAGGATAAAGCACCAAGACTGGATGAGATGCATCCAAGGATACTGAGGGACGTGAGGGTGAAAATTGTGGAGGCACTGGCCATAATTTTTCAGTCTTCCATAGATGCCAGAGGACTGGAGAATTGCAAACATTACACTCTTGTTCAAAAAAGGGTGTAAAGATAAGCCAAGCAACTACAGACCAGTCAGTTTAACTTCGGTGGTAGGGAAACATTTAGAAGGAATAATTCGGGACAAAGTTAATAGTCACATGGACAAAAGTGGGTTAATTAAAGAAAGCCAGCATGAATTTTTTTAAGGGAAAGTCATGTTTGACTAATTTGCTGGAATTTTTTGAAGAGGTAACAGAGAAGGTTGATGAGGCCAATGCTGTTGATGTGGTGTACATGGACTTTCAAAAGGTGTTTGATGCAGTGCCACACAACAGACGTGTGAGCAAAGTTATAGCTCATGGAAGAAAAGGGATGGTAGCAACATGGATACAGAATTGGTTGAGTGAACAAAGAGTAGCGGCTAATGGATGTTTTTTGGGCTGGAGGAAGGTTTGTAGTGGAGCTCCCCAGGGATCAATGTTGGGACCATGCATTTCCTGATAGAGATTAATGACCTAGACCTTGGTGTACAGGGCACAATTTCAAAGTTTGTGGATGATACGAAACTTGGAAGCATTGTGAACTGTGAGGAGGATGGTGTAGAACGGTAAAAGGACATAGACAAGATGGTGGAATGGGCGGATAGGTGGCAGATGAAGTTTAATGCAGAGAAATATGGAGTGATTCATTTTGGTAGGAAGAACATGGAGAGACTAAAGGGTACAATTCTAAAGGGGGTATGGGAGCAGAGGGACCTGGGTGTATATGTGCATAAGGCATTGAAGGTGGCAGGACAGGTTGAGGGCGCGGTTATTAAAGCTTACACTATCCTGGGCTTTATTAATAGGGGCATAGAGTACAAGAGCAAGAAAGTTATGTTGAGCTTGTATAAGATACTAGTTCGGCCTCAGTTGGTGTATTACGTCCAGTTCTGGGCACCGCACTTTAGGAAAGATATGAGGGCGTTGGAGAGAGTCTAGGAAGGATTCATGAGAGTGGTTCCAGGGATGAAGAACTTCAGTAGTGAAGATAGATTGGAGAAGTTGGAACTGTTTTCCTTGGAGATGAGAAGGTTGAGAGGAGATTTGATAGAGGTATTCAAAATCATGATGGGTCTGGACAGAGTAGATAGAGAGAAACTGTTCCCACTCATGAAAGGATCGAGAATGAGAGGGCACAGATTTAGTGTAATGGGTAAGAGGTGCAAAAGCGACATGAGGAAAAACTTTTTCGCACAGCGAGTGGTTAAGATCTGGAATGTAGTGGAGGCAGGTTCAATTGAAGCATTCAAAAGGGAATTAGACAGTTATATGATTTGGAAGAATGTGCAGGGCTATGGGGAGAAGGCAGGGGAACCAAGTGAATTGCTTGTTCGGAGAGACGGTGCAGACACGATGGGCCTAATGGCCTCCTTCTGCGCTGCAACAATTCTGTGATTCTGTGAGATAAAGGAATGCAAAGCAAAAGGGTGGCTTACCAACTAAATTGCTGAAAGCTCACAGCACGGATGGAGAAGGATCAAATTGTCCACCTGATTGAGAAGGAAGGCAGCCATGCGGCCTTTTATCATTGTCACTGATGCACCAGCAAAGTACACCAGCGAAAGAAAATCCTGCATTACACACAATGGAGCAGGCTATTAGATGGTAAAAGACTGTAGTGGAACAATGCTACCCACCTAACTGCCTTGATGGCCATCATTTCTTTTTTTTTCCTTTTTCATTCAGTTTGATGATCAAAATAATTCTTCCTCTTTCTTTGAGGTTCCTGACACGTGCACTAGCCTCAAAGCTGTCTCCATTAGCTTATGCCACCAGCACGTGGCACTGGGCTTATTCAAAGGTACAGTTAATAAGACATGGGCCAGAGATGTATAAGGAAACACAAAGGACTGTATGAAATTGCAAGATTAGAAAATTACAGAGTCTGGCTAATACGCTTAACAAGGAGTGACTGGTACATTGATGCACGGATTACGACTTCACACTCGAGTATACCCCGAATCATTAAAGAGTCCGTCTCTCTCTTTGCCTACTAACTTTTTCATTTCCTTTTTTAGATAGTGCTGGGACAGTTCAGCAAGAACATAAGCAGAAACAATTATATATTGATTTTGTACATAAAACTCATAAGCAAAAGGGCTGTACACTTTAGACGGAACCTGTCTTCATGAAAAGTATTTGATAAAGTCTTTTATTTTGGAAAGAAAGATGAGCTCTGTCTGTTTTTCAAGAATATTATTTGGAAATGGCATGATGATATATTATAAGCATCAGGGCATGATAATGCAAATGATATTGAAAGCAAAAGGAAAAATGTTCGCCGAACATTGAATCCATTCTTATACATTATTGCTCATTTAGTGCACATTCTAGAAAACAGCAAGGCAGTTCATAAAAGTTTGTATTATTACACACAGGCTCCTATTCCTCAGCTTGTTTCTGTTCCTTTGCCAGCTTTTCTTGCAGAGCCAATTATGGCATCTGTCAGTACCTCGCTAAGAGCAGCACACCTCACTTCTCTATTCTTTGCTCTCATCACCCATCCTTGCCAGCACGCTGTTTGAGGCTTAACTTTG
Organism: Heterodontus francisci; assembly: GCF_036365525.1. NCBI lineage: Eukaryota > Metazoa > Chordata > Chondrichthyes > Heterodontiformes > Heterodontidae > Heterodontus > Heterodontus francisci. The sequence goes on along the minus strand of NC_090382.1, from coordinate 78,824,729 downwards.
CTGACCTCCTTCTCATCCCAGATCCTACTGGCCAATTAACAATGGCCGCCCAGCTCCATATTTCCCTCAAATGTCCACTTGTGAGTAAGGCAAATGACATCCTGATACTGACAGAAAATGGCCCTTGGTGTTGACTCTCATTCACTATAGTAAAGGGGAACAGACAGGCATTTCTGCGGCCGCAGACGTGACTCCAGGATAGTATGTTGCCTCCTTGGTGCCAGGGTAAAGATGTCGCAGAGTGGCTGCATGACATTCTTCTGGGGGACTGTGCACAGCCAGAGGTTAAGGTCCACATTGGCACCAATGACATAGGTAGGAAGAGCTATGAGGTCCTGAAAGCAGATTTTAGGGAGCTAGGAAAGACCTCAATTCTCAGGATTACTCCCAGTGCCACGTGAGAGTGAGCATAGGAATAGGAGGATTGATTGATTGAACACGTGGCTGGAGAATTGGTGTAGGAGGAAATGCATCAGATTTCTGAGGCTTTGGGACCAGTTCT